>NW_026515577.1:2520656-2852617 GCF_027406575.1 Nycticebus coucang | reverse complement strand
TTTCATTGATCTCTGATTTGATTTTGGATATTTCTTTTCTTCTACTGAGTTTAGGCTTAGATTGTTCTTCTTTTTCCAATTCCATAAGATGTGTTGTGAGAATGTTGATGCACTCTCTTTCTGTTTTTCAAATGTAGGCATCTAAAGCGATGAATTTTCCTCTCAAAACTGCTTTTGCAGTATCCCACAGGTTTTGGTAGCTTGTGTCTTCATTGTTGTTATGCTCAAGGAAGTTAATGATTTCCTGTTTTACTTCTTCTTGCACCCATCTGTTATTCAACAGAACATTGTTTAATTTCCATGCCTTTGTATGGGGTCGAGCATTTTTGTTAGAGTCGAGTTCCACCTTTAGTGCCTTATGGTCTGAGAAGATACAAGGTAAAATTTCAATTCTTTTGATTCTGTTGATATTTGTTTTGTGTCCCAGGATATGATCAATTTTGGAGAATGTTCCATGGGGTGATGAGAAGAATGTATATTCTTTATCTTTGGGATGGAGTGTTCTATATGCGTCTATCAAGCACAGTTGTTCTAGGGTCTCATTTAAATCTCTTATATCCTTGTTTAATTTCTGTTTAGAGGATCTGTCCAGCTCTGTAAGAGGAGTGTTAAAGTCCCCTGTTATGATGGTATTATCAGATATCATATTGCTCAGACTGAGTAAGGTCTGTTTCAAGAATCTGGGAGCATTTAAATTGGGTGCATAGATATTTAGAATTGAAAAGTCTTCTTGTTGTATTTTTCCCTTGACCAATAGAAAGTGACCATCTTTGTCTTTTTTGACTTTAGTTGCTTTCAATCCACATGTATCTGAAAATAAGATTTCAACTCCTCTTTTATTCTGAATTCCATTTCCATGAAAATTTGTCTTCCAACCCTTGACTCGGAGCTTTAATTTGTCTTTTGAAGCCAGGTATGTTTCTTGCAGACAGCAAATGGGTGGCTTATGTTTTTTAATCCAGTCAAACAATCTATGTCTCTTCAGTGGGGAATTCAAGCCATTAACATTTATTGAGATAATTGATAAGTGTGGTAGTATTCTATTCGTCTTATTTTGTGAGAATCCATTGCTTAGTTTTATCTTTTGCATCAGTGTGGAGGTTTGGTTCTCTCCTTTAATTTCTGAGTTCTTACTTTGCTGCTGATCCATTGTGGTGGTCAGTGTGCAGAACAGGTTGATGTATTTCCTGTAGAGCTGGTCTTGTTGTGGCGAATTTCCTCAATGTTTGTATATCCGTAAATGATTTGATTTCTCCGTCAATGTTGAAGCTTAGCTTAGCAGGGTACAGAATTCTGGGCTGGAAATTGTTCTGTTTAAGTAGATGAAAGCTAGATGACCATTGTCTTCTTGCTTGGAAAGTTTCATTAGAGATGTCTGCGGTCACTCTGATGGATTTGCCCCTGTAGTCAACTGGTGCTTACTCCTGGCAGCTTGCAGAATCTTTTCTTTTGTCTTGACTTTGGACAGGTTCATCACAATGTGTCTTGGAGAAGCTCGGTTAGAGTTGAGGCGACCTTGGGTCCAATAGCCCTCTGAAAGTAGTGTGTCAGAATCTTTGGTGATATTTGGGAAATTTTCTTTTATAATATTCTCTAGTATGGCTTTCATTCCTCTGGGGCATTCTTCTTCCCCTTCTGGAATTCCTATAACTCGTATGTTGGAACGCTTCATAAAGTCCCATAATTCTGACAGGGAATGTTCTGCTTTCTCTCTCTTCTTTTCTGCCTCTTTTACTATCTGAGTTATCTCAAGAACTTTGTCTTCTAACTCTGAAATTCTTTCTTCTGCATGGTGTAACCTGTTGCTGATACTTTCCATTGCATATCTAAGTTCCCAGTTGACTGTTTCATTTCCTTGAGCTCTGCTATATCCTTTTTATATTCTTCATATCGTTCATCTCTTATTTGATTCTGTTTTTGAATTTCCTTTTGTTTATTTTCAACTTTACTAGCAGTTTCCTTCATTGTTTCCCTCATTTCTTACATTGTTTTCAACATGTGTATTCTATATTCCCTTTCTGTCATTTCTAACATTTCTGTATAGGTGGAATCCTCTGCAGTAGCTACCTCATGGTCCCTTGGCGGGGTTGTTCTGGACTGGTTCTTCATGTTGCCTGGAGTTTTCTGCTGATTCTTCCTCATGAGTGATTTCTATTATCTGTTTCCTTGCCCTAATTTTCCTTTCACTTCCTCTTGCTCTTTAAGTTCTCATGCCTGTGCACTAAGGGTTACAGGACCAGAAGGGTGAGAAGGTTGAAGAGCAAAAAGGGGATGAAAGAAAGGAGGACTGAGTGATAAGAAAAAAAAAAAAAGAAAAATAGAGAAAGGAGAGCGGGTGTGTAAAAGGAATATTGACAAAAAGAAGAGAGGCACAGAAAGAGGGAGACAGAGCAATATAGGTGTACAGTAGGGTACTTTCATACAACCTTAAAAAAAAAAAACCAACTTCTGGGGGTGCCCAGTTGGGTGGTTCCCTTGAGGTCAGCAGCTCTTTGCTAACCTGATGAGACACAGTACCCGACCTCCACCAAGTAGAGAGGAAAGACAAAAATGCTATAAATCAAACCAAAACAAGCAAACAGAAAACTTTACGGGATAAAAATTGGCTGGAAAACCAAATAATAGCGGGAGAAACACTAACAAAAATGAAGTTCTAATTATTTAAATAGGCAGCAATGGCAGATTATAATTAAACTTGAAAATTTGAGAAAGAAAAAGGATCTGTATGGAAAAGGTTGAACTTAAAAAACAAAGCAACAATCAACAACATTAAAATAAACAAAAAAACAACCAAACCAAAAAAAAAAAAAACACAACCAAAAACAAAGCAGTATGTTTGTGTTATTGAATATTGTCTGGGCGACACGTGGTCTTCTGTGGTATGAGATGTTAATCACAGTTCTGATACGACTGTAAGCTGCTAGTTTCTCAAACCCCAGCAGGTAGGCACCCTAAATCTCTCTTCAGCCCACTTAAAAGGCACTTTGAACTTGTTCACTTGCTGAGCAGAAGCTTTCACAGGGAAGTGCTTGTGGCTGGAATCACTGCTGAAGTGGCTATCCACTTACCCTGTGTGCCAAAACTGGTCTCCCTCTGCCCCCGAGGGTTAGGGCTGCAAGGCGGCTCAGACCCCGCCCTTAGGCTACTTGGTCTCTGGGTTACCAGCTCCCACCCAATTCCAGCTCTGCGACCCTGAGGGCGGAGCTTGCTGGGGCAGATCGCTAACAATGGCTGCCTGTGACCCAGAGCCAAACACTATTAGCTCCGTCCGGCTCAGCGGCTCAGACTGGGGCCCTAGACAAAGGCCAAAGTTCTCCGCACTCCCACTCAGGCTCTCTCCAAGGCAGTTCAGCTGAGTGCCAAGTCCAAAGACACCAAAACAGTTCACAGGTAAGGCCTTTCTGGTTTGCAGTCTCGCTGCTACTGAACTTACAGTTGTGGGCGGGTTTAGACGGATTGAACACACGCGACCACTGGCCGGTTTTCCACTGTTTTAGTCCTCCTCTTGGGGTCCAGAAGTCTCTCGCTGACTCCCTGTATCCTCTCAGGGGTGATGATAGGCAGATCCCACCAGCCAGAGATGCCTGGAGTCCTATCTCCCCAGACTCACCGTGCCCAGATGCCTTTCTTAATACTTTTGAAATATACCATTGCATTTTGCGCATTAGGTGAGGTCCCCGCCAAATACCCTCCCTCTTCTCACCTTCCCACTCTTCTTTCTACTTTCTGGACTATAGTTATGTGTAGTATTGAATACCTTGGATACCTTTTTTTCTATTCTTGAGAGACTTTGCTAAGAAGAATATGTTCCAGCTCCATCCAGGTAAGCACAGATGATCAAAAATCATTTTACAACAAAGACATTTGCACCAGAATGTTTATTGCAGTCCAATATGTACCTTCCAAGACATGGAGACACCCAAGTGCCCATGAACCCATGAATGGATTAACAAATTGCAGTATGTGTACACCATGGAAGACTATGCTGCTTCAATGATTTTATTGCTCAGTTTCTATTTGACTTCTCTAAATGTAGTTTTGAAACATGTTTTAAGCTTTTAATCCCACTAGATATCCATAGTTTATTTCTTAATGTAAGGTAACCTCTTTTTCATTTGAAAAATACCTAACCCCCCCCCATTTTGGCAGCTTTTTTTGTTGTTGTGCTTTATGACATAGGGAGATACAAAGTGGTACAGGAAGAGTAGCTAATAGGGGAAGGAGATGTAATGCCGCACACACACAGTCATTGCTATGAAATGTCTGCAACACCCAAGGTCATCAGTGGTTGACTCTTGAGAAAGCGCAGTAACTACTTGCTACATGCAAGGATGCATGTGTGATGGATTTTAAAATACTGTATTTTTAAGCTAATTTTTGAATAATATTTTGTATCAGTATCGAAAACAGTTTATAACTATTTGAAATTATAAATAGAACTATTTTAAAAACAGAGTGTCATGTCGTTCTAGGTACTAATGTAAAGCAAGAAATTACTTAAAAAAATTTTTTTTGAGAGTCTTACTTTGTTGCCCTCGGTAGAGTGCCCTGCTGTGGCCTTATAGTTCACAGCAACCTCCAACTCTTGGACTCAGGCAATTCTCTTGCTTCAGCTTCCCAAGTAGCTGGGACTACAGGCACCCACCAGAATGCCTGGTTGCTTTTTTATTGCAGTTGTTGTTGTTTAGCAGGCTCGGGCCAGGTTCGAACCCGCCAGCCCTAGTGTATGTGACCAGCGTCATAACCACTGAGTCTTAAAATTCTTATTATATTTTAGTTGAGGGTTTCTGACCTATTTATGGCCTGCAGGGTGCATGTGTATTATTTGAGAACTATTTTGCTTATCTGTGTGTAGGATATTGCAAAAATTATGCCCAAACCTTTTCTTTTTTTTTTTTTTCTTTGCTCATCAGCTTTTGTGGGTGTTTGTGTATTTACTGGTGGCCCAAGGCAACTCTTCTTCAGATGTGTAGCAGAGAAGTCTAAAAGGCTGGACACTCCTTTAAAATATTTTGGAATAGACTTGCACTCATATCTGAATAGTCTGATCCTGTAAAAGTTTGGCTTCATTATTGTCATCACCTCTTTTTCACACAAGGTATTTTCTTCCTTCAGCTGCTGCATATCCTGTCTCTTCAATCAGAGACTTTCAACAGAGATTGTGAGGGGCTGAATTGTTTCCTCAAAAAAGTCATGTTTTGTAGTTCTAACTCCTGCTTATTTAGAATGTGACTGTATTTAGAGATAGGATTTCTAAAAAGAAAAGTAAGTAAAATGAGCATGGGTAGGCTCATGTGAGTAGGCTCAAATCTAATACGACTGGTTTCTTTGTAAGACTTCGAGAAAAGGTCTTTGACGTAGACCAAGGGGTGACTTGTGAGTAAAAAGAAATCAATCCTGCTGACATCTTGATCTCGGAATTTCCAGGCTTCAGAACAGTTACAAATAAATTTCATTTTTTAAGCCATTTAGTCTGTGGCATTTTGTCGGAACAGTGCTAGTAAACTAATCCATTAACTCTCTTCTGATATTGGGCAGGCCAGAGACTTCCTTCTCTCACCCTGGAGGATAAGGGGCTGTTAGTCTTTCCCTTTAGCAAGATTCTTAATGCTTTTTCTTCCACAGACTCCTTTGGCAGACTGATACATGCTATGGATCCCTTCTCAGAATACATTTTTATAATTTAATTTTTTTTTTTTTGAGACAGAGTCTTGCTCTTTTGCCCCAGGCTGGAGTGCCGCAGCTTCAGCCTAGCTCACAGCAACCTCAAACTCCTCTGACTTCAAGCAATCCTCCTGCCTCAACCTCCCAAGTAGCTGGGACTACAGGCGCCAGAGTGAACTTGAACTGTTGAGCTCAAGTGATCTTCCCATCTTGGCCTACCAGAGTGCTAGGATTATAGGCATGAGCCACTGTGCCCAGCCCCAGATTCTATTTTAAATGGACACAATAAAATGCATAAACTTACAAAGGGCACCAATGTTATGGAAATTAAGTTATCAAAATATTTTTACATGTAAGGCTTAAGATCATGAGTGTTCCTATTAACACAGTGAATAGTGATATCTAGCAAACAAGCCTAATTTAAATGGTGATGAGCCTAAATAATATTTTGAGCTACGTATAATAATTGTAATGTTACATGAAATATGTATGTATGTGATGACAAAGCCACAAGTACTACTTTTACTACTGTGGTTTATTTCCTGCGTTCAAACCGGGAAATAATAAAAATTTCACTTAGAAGTTAGTGATGATAAATATGCAATTTGTTTTTCTTCATCCAAGTTCACAGAGTGGAATTAAGAGGTCCTGTCTTAGGGCGGCGTCTGTAGTTCAGTCCGTAAGGCACCGGCCCCATATACCGAGGGTGGTGGGTTCAAACCCGGCCCCGGCCAACTGCAACCAAAAAATAGCCAGGTGCTGGGGCAGGCGCCTGTAGTCCCAGCTACTCGGGAGGCTGAGGCAAGAGAATCGCATAAGCCCAGGAGTTGGAGGTTTCTGTGAGCTGTGTGAGGCCACGGCACTCTACCGAGGGCATAAAGTGAGACTCTATCTCTACAAAAAAAAAAAAAAAGAATTCCTGTCTTAGAACATAATAAGAGAATCATTTCCATTTGTATAAAAAGCTAAGGATTTGAGACCACCAAGTAGAATGTTCATTTTGGGTAGTAAATTTGCACAGATCAAGCCCTTTTTTTGCCTGTTCTCCTTTGTAACCAGTGGTGTGTGTTTACAAGGTAGTGAAAAGGAAAGAATAATCTGTGATTAAACATAAAGAAAACTTTGCTGGGCTGTAAGATAGTTACCCTTGATAACTAATGGAACTTCAAAGTGTTTAGGGGAGGATGTGCATTCTAGGCTGTGCAACTGATTTTCTTGGAAACTTTAGAAGGTCTTCAGTTTTGATTTGCAAAGGCAAAGTGGCATTGGGGGGTGTACAGTGTGTCTCCTGGGTCACTTAAGTAGCAGGGTGAGGACATTATCAAAAGCTTCTTTCTGTCCAACATTAGCATAGATGACATAACCAAGGAACAGAATAGAATGTGTGTTTTGGTGGATCAGTGTAGAATCGATGAAGCTATGGCAGTTATTTCCACATTTGACAGTGATTTCTTACTCTCTCTCATTGCCACACAAATCTTATTTACCAGGAAGATCATGTGTCTAAAGCATTATTTCATAAGATATGTACTCTGCTGCTGGACATTGAATTTCTTTTGCCTTTAGTCTGTCTGTGTATAAAATGGATAAATCAAAAATACCTGTTGTGCTTTATTAAAAAATGTATATAAAGCATCAGCTGTAATATAGCAATACATGCAAAAGCCATTAAATATAAGCTGTGAAATGCAATGCAAAGACAAGGTGACAATATGATACTAAAAATAAACATGCTGAACACTTTACTAGCAATTGCAAATTAATGTAGCCTTCAAGATTTATTTAGTCAAACAATTTTTAACAGGAGTGATGACAATATTATTTAATGAGAAATATTAGGATTATAAACCTTTAGTTAAAAAAAGTCCTAACAATGCCAACCTTTTTTAATAGAGATGTGCTTTCTGGGTGGCGCCTGTGGCTTAAGGGGTAGAGCACCAGTCCCATATGCCGGAGGTGGCGGGTTCAAACCCAGCCCCTGCCAAAAACGAAAAAAAAAAAAAAATAGAGATGTGCTTTCACCTGGACTTAATAACAACAGTATAGAATCCCTTGATATGAGGAAGCTTTTTCCTTCCTACAGTTCTAGCAAGAGTTAGACCTTCAATTGAGCATTTAATCCAATCTAATGAAAGATTTTTATTTTCATATAATTAGGAAGCAGAATCTCAGATATGACTTTGTAGATGAAATCTAACTACCTATTAAGATCTTAGGAGATACTTACAAAGAGGTTAGTGCTGGTCAGGCTGGGGTAGATACAAGTTTTAAAAGCTACAGGTGTGGTGACAGCCTTGTTGGAAAAATCCCTGAGAAAAAATTTAAAACTGGATAGTGACTGATGAAAACAATGAGATTCTAAGTATCTTTATCACTGTTAAAGAACTGAAAAATCAGATTGATTCCTCTTGAAGGCAGGACCATATTAAGAAATGTCAAGTTGGTAGGGGTTCCTAGAGGAAGGAAGCTGTATAATTTTTGAACAGTAGGTTATGATGGCCTTAGATGTGATAATTTTGACAGTGTATTTGTGATGGTTGAGTCAGAACAGGTCAATT
The DNA here is from genome assembly GCF_027406575.1 of Nycticebus coucang. Classification (NCBI taxonomy): domain Eukaryota; kingdom Metazoa; phylum Chordata; class Mammalia; order Primates; family Lorisidae; genus Nycticebus; species Nycticebus coucang. The sequence continues at coordinate 2,844,395 of NW_026515577.1, read as the reverse complement.
AGCTTTTATTTATTTATTTTTATATTAAATCATAGCTGTGTACATTAATGTGATCATGGGGCACCATACACTAGTTTCATAGATGGTTTTACACATTTTTCACCTTAGTAACTTAACCAAATGCTTATATATGGTAGTTTAGAACATTTAGGTCTGTAGCATTTTATTTTAAAAATTGAGCAATATTTAATTAATTCTAATTCATTAAAATAATGTTAAGGGTTTGTTTGCATTCATCAAATTGCAACACTTCTTGCAATTTAGAATAATTAATGAGGAAACTAAATTCAACAATAACTAAGGATATTTAAAAGGATATTGTTCATCTACATTGACCTGAGAGAAATATGGAACCCTGATAAAAATAGTGTAATTATAAAAGCCATCATATGATTCTAGAGCTGGGGCAGAAAAACTTAAGATGGGCCTGGGGCATCTTTTGTTGCCAGAAAATAAAAGTATGCTAAAAAAAATGGGGCATATTGAAAAGACCTGGGAACAAACCGAAAGAACTTCCAGTGGCCAAAGTTGGGACAATGTAATCGAATCAACAATATAAATGGTATACATAAAAACATAAACAAAAAATAGATATTTGGATTATACCCCAAAGCTAAAATAGATACTTATGAAGCCATACTGGACACAAACACATTCGTGAGTAAACATTTAAGTGGGGTGGAAGTGACAACTTTTCATTACAAAAATATTTCAATGAGTAAATCCAGAAAGAATGAGGGATATAAAACAATCAACATTTGAATACCAAAATAATTGCTTTAACCAAGATCTGCTGATAGATGTTAAAATCAGTGAATAAAAGTGTAAACAGAAACAATGTTTGCCTTAAAGTATCAGATACTGCATTAATCAACGATCAAGATTAACAGCTATTAATGTCATCTACTTTCGTATATGAGGCACTGAGAAGGGTGTGTGACCTCTGCTGTCTTTCCCAGTAATAACTAAACTCAATCTAATAGTGAGAAAATATCATACCCAGATCATAGGATAGTCTGTGAAATAATTGTCCATTATATTCAGAGTGTCAAGGGAATAAAAGACAAGGAAAAACTGAGGAACTGCCCGAGATTGGAAGAAACTAAAGAGGCGTGACAACTAAATACAATGCAGGATCCCTGGTTGAATCTGGAACAGGAAAAAAGTGAAAAAACACAGAAACCTAAATACCGTGCTTAGGTTAATAGTATTGTACCAAGGTTCTTTTCTTAGTTTTGATAAATGAATGGGCTGTGGTTATGTAGATGTTATTATCATAAAGGGAACATGAATGAAGGGCACATATATAGAATCTCTCTGTACTATTTTTACAACTCTTCTATGAAGTGTAAACTTAGCTCAACATTAACTTTCTTTAAAGCTCTTAGAATATACATATCTAATTATAAGATAATAGCTACACTTACACAGAAGTATGTGGCAGATATTGTTACAAGCGTTTTACATATATTCAGTTATATAATCTTTACAGTGTTATGTTGTAGATGCTAGTAGCATCACCCAGTAAGGATGAGAAAAGTGAGGTAAAGAGAGTTTTATCCTGAGGTCATACTTCTACTTGATGGTGAAGCTGTGACTTCATCTATAGAATGTGTAATCATAACTACTCTTTAATGGACTTCACAACAAGTGAGTTACCTATAAGAAATATAGTTGCCGGCTCAGCGCCTTTGGCTCAAGCAGCTAAGGCACCAGCCACATACACCTGAGCTGGCGGGTTCGAATCCATTCTGGGCCCACCAAACAACAATGATGGCTGCAACCAAAAAATAGCCGGGTGCTGTGGCAGGCCCCTGTAGTCCCAGCTACTTAGAAGGCAGAGGCAAGAGAATCACTTAAGCCCAGGAGTTGGAGATTGCTGTGAGCTGTAATACCATGGCACTCTACCCAAGGTGACAGCTGGAGGCTCTGTCAAAAAAAAAAAAAAAGAAAAAGAAAAAGAAATATTGTTGCCATAATGATGTTACTTGAAATACCTTGTGAATTTATTTGTGGGTGTGTGCAGCATGTCCCTTTCCATAACCTAAATGTTAGCAAATGTTTGTCTTTTGATAATGTGTTTGATTTTTAAAAATCATTCAGGCCAACTTAGCTATGCAGTTTGAAATAAAAAATAAGGTGGTCAGGTCATATAGAAGTAATGACTCTAGTAGTCTTTTAAAGTACTGATTTAACTTTTAAAGAAAATGTTTTAAATATTTAACTCTATTAATATATATGACATGTAATATTGTTTTGCAACAGGATTTTTTCATTGACTATTATATCATAAATATCTTTTCATATCTATACTTTTCTGCATTGTTTTTGATACGAAAAAGCACTTAATTTTATGAATACAATAGACTTAGAATTGACTTATAGTCAAGCATCTATTTGGAAATGGGCTCTGTTTTTTTTTTTATTTTTTATTTTTTTATTTTTCTATTTTTTTTTTATTGTTGGGGATTCATTGAGGGTACAATAAGCCAGTTTGGGCTCTGTTTTCTTAGAAACAATACTCTTATGAAGTTCTTTCTATATATTGTGTATTCTTGTATCATTTTCCACTCATACTTGATATACAGAGTGCACATAAAGTTTGTGTATAACTATTTAAAATTGCACATGAACTTTATGGATGCCCTATATATGAATGAAAAAATGATAAATATATAATATTAATATATAAAATATATTGTAGAAGTATATTAGTATTTTAAATTAAAATATATATCAACATTTCACATTAAAATATATGTCAATATTAAATATTGAATATATTAATATATATATATAAACCCACTGCTTGCTAGCCACTATTCTACATACTAGAGATACCACAGAGCAGAAATTAAATCATCCTTGATTTAATCTCCTATTAAATCTGCTATTAGTCTCATCTGCTGAAATTTTATTTCAGCTATTACATTTTTCAATTCTGAAGGGCTGATTTTTAATATAGTTTCTGTTTTTCAGCTGAGGTATCTTACTGTATTAAGACTGAGCATAATTTCCTCTACATCCTTGAGTATAAACATAAGAGCTCTTTATACATTTTTCCTACTAATTTCAACATCTGGGTTACTTTAGAATGGGTTTTCATTAGTTGCCTCTTATATTGAATATTGATCATGTTCTAATGAAATTTGGTTGATGTGCTAGACATCATGAATGATGGAATGTAAGGACTTCGATTTTCTTGTGTGCTTCCAAATGTGGGTGTATCTGCCGTGGTTTTGGGTGTTGTCCAGAATCTCAAGATAGTTGACGTGTTTTGTAGAATTTCTATTTGCCATTTATGGGATAGTTGGTACAACAGGGCAATGACTATAAATATAATTCTATGTAAACTCATTCTTGAAAGGGTTTAAAATGTTTTGAGCATCAGAGTAGTAATAATAATTTTTAGAACAGATTATCATTTGGGCATATTACTTCTTTGGACTTTGTTTAAATTTTATACTTTACAGTTATATTCTGTAAATGAATATTGTTAGCTTTTTCATTTCCCATTTTGTGTATGTTAATACATATGATATTCCAAAGAGGTTTTCTTCTTCATAAAAGTAGATTAACATTAAAAATAATACATTTAGGTAAATGACTAATTTATTCTGAGTCATAAGATATTTTAGGTAACTTTAATTGTATTATACTCCAATTATTTGAAAAAGATATATATAGCTTATACGTAAACTGTGTGATTAATAGTAGGAGCTAGAATATAAAAAGAGAACAAAACAAAATGATGACATTTTCTGTTTTCTTAACTGTATCATTACCACTCTATTTTTATTTATTTTTTATTTATTTATTTATTTATTTTTGTAGAGACAGAGTTTCACTTCATTACCCTTGGTAGAGTGCCGTGGCGTCACACAGGTCACAGCAACCTCCAACTCCTGGGCTTAGGCAATTCTCCTGCCTCGGCCTCCCGAGTAGCTGGGACTACAGGCACCCGCCACAACGCCCGGCTATTTTTTTTTGTTGTTGTTGCAGTTTGGCCGGGGCTGGGCTTGAACCCGCCACCCTCGGTATATGGGGCCGGCGCCCTGCTCACTGAGCCACAGGCACCGCCCATAAAAATAGTATGTAGGCATACCCCCAGGTATATGTTTTGGTTTCAGACCACCACAATAATGTGAATATCGCAATAAAGCAAAAACTGCAATACAGCAAGTCAAGCAACTGGTCTGGTTTCCCAGTGCCTGTAAAGGTTATGTTTATATTATATCACAAGACAGGTGCAATGTTTTATGCCTTTTATCCTAGCACCGTGGTAGGCCAAGGCAAGCCTGGTTGATATAGTGACAGTCCATCTTTATAAAAACAACAACAACAAAACACTTCTGCAGGCTGTTACATGTGAAATAGCATTATGTCTATAAAACACATACAATTAAAAATACTTTCTTGCTAAAAATGCTAATGACCATATGAACTTTCAATGACTTATGACCATTTTGCTTGGGAAGGATCTTGCCTCAGTTTTGGCTGATCAGGATGGTGGCTGCTCAAGGCTGGGGTGCTGTGGCTTCTTCTTAATTAATGAAGTTGTCTTATTTCACTTATCAGTTGACTCTTCCTTTTACTACAGATTCACATGTAACATGTGATGCTGTTTGATAGCATTTTATCCATAGTAGAGCTTCTTTCAAAATTGAGGTCAATTCTCACAATACTTGCCTCTCCTTTATCAGCTAAGTTCAAGTAATATTCAAGGTGCCTTGTTATTTCAATTTGCTCACTCCTTCACCAGGAGTAGATTCCATCTTAAGAGACTACTTTCTTTATTTGGAGGTGGTATATTACATTAATAACTTTTTTAAATTTTAGTAAAATGTATATAATATAAAATTTGCCATTTTAATCATCTTCAAGTGTACAATTTAGAGGCAGTAAGTATATTCATAGAGTTGTGAAAACATCACCACTTTCTATTTTTAAAACTTCCATCACCCTAAGACAGAAACTCCTTACCCATTAAAATAGGTTACCACAGGCTCAGAGGAGGAGGGAATGGGGTTATTAATTGATGGATACCACTTTCTTTGTTCACTTTTAGGAAGCAACTCCTTATCTTTCAAAGTTTGATTATGATACTGCAGCAATTTAGTCACATCTTCAGACACCCCACATCTATTTATGCCTTCCTGGGTATTTCTACAACATACAAGGGCTGTCTGGAAAGTATCCAGTCATGTGATAGGAAAAGAGACATTACGGCTGGATACTTTCTGGACATATGCCACTATTTCCTCCATTGAAGTTGTGGATCCCTCAGAGTCATCAATAATATTTAGAATCAACTCTTTCCAAATTACTGTAAAAGTTGGTATTTTGACTTCCTCCTATGAATCACAAATGTTTCTTATACCACGCACAATGGTGAATCCTTCCCAGAAGGTTTTTAGTTTAGTTTGTGCAGATCCATCAGAGGAATCACTGTCTGTGGCTGATAACCTGAAAAATGCATTTTTTTTTTTTTTGTAATTTTTGGCTGGGGCTGGGTTTGAACCCACAACCTCCAGCCTATGGGGCCGGCGCCCTACTCCTTTGAGCCACAGGTGCCACCAAGAAAATGCATTTCTTAAATAGTAAGACTTGTAAATCAAAATTATTACTTGATCTATGGGCTGCAGAATGGTTGTTTTAGCACAAAAACAATACTCATCTGTGTATCTCCATTAGAGCTCTTGCATTGTGAATGGGCAGTAATATTTTGAAAAGAATCTTTTTCCTTTTTTTTTCTGAGCAATAGATTTCAACCATGGGCTTGAAGTATTCAGCAAACCATGCTGTAAACAGATGTGCTGTCATCTAGGCTTGGTTGTTTCATTTCCAGAGCAAAGGTAGAGTAGGATACTTTGGATGGTAAATGAGCATTGGCTGGCTTCAGTTTAAGGTCACCAGCTGTACTGACGCCTAACAAGAGAGTCAGCCTGTCCTTTGAATTTTTGAAGTCAGGCATTGACTTCTCTCTAACTATGAAAGTCTGAGATGGCATTATATTCCAACATAGGGCTGTTTTGTGTGCATTGGAAACAAAACATACGTTTAGTGTGGTCACCTTCAACAGTGATCTTAACTAGATCTTCTGCATGGCTTGCAGCAACTTTACGTCAGCTCTTACCGCCCACCTTTAACTTTTATGTTATAGAGATGACTTCTTTCCTTAAACCTCATAAATCACCTGAATCAACCTCTGCTAGCTTCTACACCTCCAGCTTTCCTCACCTCTCTTATCCTTCATATTTGAGAGAGGGTTTTACACTGGGTTAGGTTTGGGCTTAAGGGAATGTTGTGGATAGTTTGATCTTTAATCCATACCACTAACATTTTCTCTATATCAGCAAAAAGGCTGTTTCACTTTCTTATCATACCTGTTTGTTGGAGTAACACTGTTAATTGCCTTCAGCAACTTTTCCTATTCATTCATAGCATGGATAGCTGTTCAGTGCAAAAGGCTTAGTTTTCAGACTTGCCTAGACTTTTGACATGACTTCCTACAAAGCTTACTCGTTACTAGCTTTCGATTGAAAATGAGACATGTGTGAATCTTCCTTTCACTTGAATACTTAGAGACCATTGAGGGTTATTAATTGGCCTAACATCAATATTGTGTCTCAGACAATAGGGAGGTCAAAGGAAAAGGAGAGAGATAAGTGAATGTCAAGTCATTAAAGCAGCTAAAACACACACAGTATTTATTGACTGTTTATTTTTGTATTTGGATGTAGTTTGTGGTTCTGCAAAACAATTATAGTGACATCAAAAATCACTGATCACATATTATAACAGATATAACAGTAATAAAAGGAAATATTATTAGAATTATGAAAATGTGGCACAGTTATATCAAGTGAGCACATGCTGTTGAAAAATAGAGCAGACAAACTTGTTGATGCAAGGTTGCCACAGATGTTCAATTTTAAAAAATGTGGTCTCTACAAGATACAGTAAAGCGGAGGACAATGAAATGAGGTATGCCTGTATACTGACGGTGCACAACCTGCTGTTTTGAAATATGTGTACATTGTGTCATTGCCAATTTCTGATTTAAAACCCTTTATTATATATATACAGATTTATAAATTTCCATGCTGAAATTCAAGGCCAAAATATTTTCAAAGTAATTTTGTAATGGTTTTCTTTAAAAGAGAAAAAAATAGGATTGTATGACTTTTAAAGATGAAAATATTTTCAGCTTGGTAATAGAAATGGAGACAGAATCACATTGATATTTCATATGAAAAATTGTCCTTCCCGAATTTCTCTCTTTTTTTTGAATAACAATGTCCAATCATAATAAACTATTTTCTTTTTGACTATATAATTTCCCATTTGCACTTAGGAAAGGGAAAACTAAAGATTGCTAAGATTTCTTTCTGACGTCCATTTTTTGTAATTAAAATAATCATTAGCAATTAAATTATCATAGGATGTTTCTTGTCCTTTATAATGCTAACATAAAACCCTTGTTTGCTATGCCTTACTAACTTTCATTGCCTTTGAAAGGAATTCTCTGCTCTGTAATTGACAGGAATTCTTGGGAGATAAAACTCTAAATAGATATTTAAAAATTAAAAAGAAAGGCAGAAAATCAAATAGAAGGAATCAGCTGCAGTTTCTGATTTTGTTTCCTAGCACTTAATTTCCATTCCTGGAATGCTCAAACATCCAGTCCTAGTTGGAAAGTTTTATCTTTATGAGCTATTTTTAATGAGGCACCGTGAGAAGGTGATTTCAGATTTATCATGTGCCCTGTATCTGTTCATAGTGATCTTTAAGTAAGAAAAATAAATATAACAGTTTCTGTAGTACCTGCTAATACATTGTTGACAGTGAGTGATAGGAGGACTGCCAGTGGTTACCGAATGAGAACTTACATACTTTGGGGTAAGTTGAAATTTTTACACCCACATATAAACACAGTATATAGAGAAAACTAAAAGAAAGTTCCCTACATATGCATGTCTATAAGAATCTAGACTCATCTATATCTACATAATTATTTTTATGTCATATGAACTAAAATCAGATGAGCAAATATATATAATTATAATTATATAATATATATACATACATATACACATACATATAAAATATATACATACATATAGATTATAATATAATATGTGTGTGTGTAAATACATATATATAAAATCTTCCAATGTTTAGTCCATTTGTACTGCTGCAACAAAATACCACAGACTGGATAATTTATAAATGATAGAAATTTATTTCCAATCGATCTCCATCAGGAAGTCCAAGATCAAGGTGCTGGATGGTTCAGTGTGTTGTTAGGATGGCCCCGTTTCCAGGAGAGGGCCTTGTTGCTGCAACCTCTGAAGAAGATGAACACAGTGTCCTCATGCAGCGGAAGAGAGGGAAAGAAGGGACTTGCTCCTCAAAGCTCTTTTATAAGATACTAATCTCATTCTTATGAGCTATACTGTCATGAATATTATCAAATTGGTGATTGCAGTTCAACACGTAAATTTTGGTGATTACATTCAAAGCATAGAAGAAATGGTAAGAAATTTGGCTAAGATCTCACTATCTCTGTAGAGCTAAAGGTCTTCACTGAGGAGTCTAGGAAATAGTTAATTTTTCACTTTGAAGTTATGTTGTTCAACTTGTCCCTACTTTTAATTTTATTATTTAATGCATTTTTTAATAAATTCTTCACAACTTAGAACATATACTGTATTCCATTATTTTTTCATAAATACATTACATCCACCTAGCTCGTTTGAAGCAACTTATATAAATGAAACTCAAAGTATCTATGTTAGATATAGTAAGTGGCTACAAACTTTAAAGAATCTTTTTAAAGTCATTTATTTTCACTACCAAATCAGAGTATACAGGCAAGGGCAACATTTTAAGACATATTATAAAACTTAAAATACTTAAAATAATAAGTGCTATATAGTTAGGTTAGAAATATATGCTAGTTACATATAAGAATTTGACATATTACCATATTAAAAATATTTTAAATAAGTATCAATAATAAAAAGTCAATAAATGGCCAAGTGATAAGTGTCTAAAGGAAATGAAGTTTATAATGTTATCATTATCAGTTCAGTAAATATTTAGTTAAACACTTGAGTATTTCTAAACCACCAAATATTAAAATTCAGAAAACAAAGAAAACACATGGAAGAATAAATTGTAGGGGTGAAAAGATAAAAATAGATCTTATTTCCAGCTAATAAAGAGTATAGCTTTTCATTTCCTAAAGAATTCCTAAAAACTGGAATTATTTTAAAACTATGGACATAAGTGGACAAAGACATGAAGTGATAATTATGAACAATATAATTAATGAATATATAAAAATGAGTAATCCCACTTGTTTTTAAAGAAATATAAATTGAATTGACAGCGAATATCTGTTTCTAATCTCAAAATACTCAGTGATTAAAAGATATACTTACTATGCTTTGAATGTACCTCAAAAATAATTTAATGATCTTCAAAAATGTTTATGGCACACCTAAGATCCTCTCACAGCACACTGGTTGAAATAAATGTAGCTCTTAAATTATCAGATGAGAACTTAACACTGTATATAAGGCAAGATATTTTAAAAGCAAAAATAACATTTTACCAATAAAATCTAAAATATCAATGAGGGCAAAAATCAAAATGACAAAATATTTCAGTTTTATAAATATCCCCTAGTGTTTCAACTCAGGCATTTCTTGAGACAAAGTAGCCTCCTGACTTCCCAGGAGATAGAAGGGCATAAGATCATTGAAACAAATAAAAATAAACCTCAACCTACTACATGCTTTTACAATCAATCCACATTATGATTTATCTCATACTACAAAATAGACTAAACATAGAAGAAAAAATGATATTTGCAGGATACGTCTCTGACAAAGGTTTAATAACCAGAATCCACAGTGAACTCAAATGTATTAGCAAGAAAAGAACAAGTGATCCCATCTCAGGCTGGGCAAGGGACTTGAAGAGAAACTTCTCTGAAGAAGACAGGTGCCCAGCCTAAAGACACATGAAAAAATGCTCATCATCCTTAATTATCAGAGAAATGCAAATCAAAACGACTTTGACATATCATCTAACTCCAGTAAGATTAGCCCGCATCACAAAATCCCCAAACCAGAGATGTTGGCACAGATGTGGAAAAAAGGGAACACTTCTACACTACTGGTGGAAATGCAAAATAATATGTTCCTTTTGGAAAGATGTTTGGAGAATACTTAGAGATCTAAAAATAGAACTGCCATTTGATCCTATAATTCCTCTACTAGGTATATACCCAGAAGACCAAAAATCACATTATAACAAAGATATTTGTACCAGAATGTTTATTGCAGCCCAATTCATAATTGCTAAGTCATGGAAAAAAACGAAGTGCCCATTGACTCATGAATGAATTAATAAATTGTGGTATTTGTACACCATGGAATATTATGCAGCCTTAAAGAAAGATGGAGACTTTACCTCTTTCATGTTTACATGGATGGAGCTGGAAAATATTCTTCTTAGCAAGGTATCCCAAGAATGGAAGAAAAAGTACCCAATGTACACAGCCCTAAAATGAAACTAATTTATAGCTTTCATACGAAGGCTATAACCTGGTCTCAGGACAAGAATATGGGGAAGGGGGAAAGGGAGGAGAAGGGAGGGGGAGGAAGGGTAGAGGGTGATTGGTGGGTCCAAACCTAGGGTGCATCTTGGAAGGGTGCAGGTGAAGTTTACTAAGTGTAGAGTATAAGGGTTTGAACACAATAATTAAGAAAATGCCATGAAGGCTGTTAACCAGTCCGGTTTAAATATTTCAGACTATATATGGAACCAGCACATTGTACCTCATGATTGCATTATTATACACAGCTATGATTTAATGAAAAAAAAAGTACAACTCATTCATCTGAATACATTTCCCAGTTTGTCAGAGACAAAATATCTCTGCATTTCTTTGCCATAAGCACTATTCCTGAGATGCTCATTTTTTAGTATGTAAATCAAAATTTGAATAATCAATTTTAATCACTGTCACTTATTTTTGTAAGGTAGATATAGCTTATTCATCTCATTTGACAAAGTACATTTTTCAGCTGACCTCTGCAATCCTTAAATAATGTTTTATTTGAAAACTCTGTAGACACTATTCAAGAGTAGAGATATCTACTGTTCTTATTCTCAGGACGTGATCACAATGAAAAGTCCTTCTTGGGAGGATTCTAGTTCTGTTTCTTATATCACAACAGTTCTATAATCTTTAATAATTCAGAATTTAGATTATATCTTTTCTCAGTTTTTTTTCTTTCACCTTTGTGGCTAAACATTTGATTGCAATGACAAAGTGCAGTCAGGATATAAACTTATTTTTAGTTATGCAACAGAGTGGGAAATTTTGTCTAAAACATCAAATATTTTAAATTTTAAGGTTGGAAGAGGTCTTGAAATATGTTATCTAATTCCCGCTTTTTACCTCACTATGATTTTGTAAATTGGCTACAGCTAATTAGAGGAAGAATTCTACCAGAAAGTCCAAATTTCTTGATTCATTTTCCACATTTTCCTTATCAAGGAAATAATTTATGAATTTTAATTGGAATTTTTCTATATAACTTTTAGCTGATCTTCAAATCGTATTCCATTACTTAAAATAATGGGGATAAATAACATCCATAGTAATTGCTTATTGTAAGTGACAGTACAGCGTGCCCGTGTATGTGAAACACACATAAGGCTTGTGATAAAGTCTTTGTGAATCACAACACACTATTCTGTTCTCAGGACTCTCAATTGTAGGTATATCTGAAACTGTCAATCTAATAATAGATTGATTTAATAATAGAAACCCTAAAGCACATTAGATACAGTCTTCCCTCAGTGTCCACCAGGACCCTGTAGATACCAGAATCCCAGGCTGCTCTAGTTCTTTATACAACATGACGTAGTATTTGCATGTAATCTACACACATCCTCTCCTGTACTTCTAGTCATCTCTGTGTTACTCATAATACCTAATGTGATGTAAATGCTATATAATAGTTGTTATACTTTATTGTTTTTTATTTGTATTAGTTTTTATTATTTTTTATTTTCCTTAATAAACTCAATTGATTGTCAGTTGAATCATAGATACAAATCTCTGCATATGGAACTCCTGAATATGGAAGGCCGCTATACTTAATTGCTTCCAAAACATCATAAACTTAATAGAAAGGAACATATTTTTGTTATAATTTTAATCTTTATATTTCAATAAAATATATTATGACATTTTATTAATATGACTATTTGATGTTCTAGAACTTCTATCTAAAATAATAGACAAGGAAATGTTTATTGTAGCAGCCCGTATAGCCTATGGCTAGGAGGAGTGAGAGTTATAGGAAATACCTGGATAGCTCAACAGTGGAACACCTGGGTGGAAAGGGCATGGAGAGGGATTTAGCTCTCCTAACAAGCATGAGAGCTCGTGAGATGAGAGCAGTGGTGACCTGGCAGTCTCTACGCCTGTGTGTTGAGAGGCACGAGATGAGTTTTATATAAGGCTGCAGGAGAAGGCAGTCAGGAAAATGTGCATTCTATCATGGACCTGCTGACTCTGACTCTGTCTCCCCTCTGCCTGCAGAACGCCAGCTCGGCATCTCTCTGCTGAAGATTACCAAGCTCTACTAAAGACTAAGATCTGTCTATTCTAAGAAGACTGCTTTACTCTAAGAGTCTCTCTGTCTCCTGCTGAAGTAGATAGCCCTCAGACACCAAAGAGAAATTGCTCCTGAGCAAGGTAGCTTAGCGGTCTGAGTTCGGAACATAGTTAAGCCAGGCCCAGGCCTGGCCAATCCCAGGCTCTGACAGTTTATTGTGAAGTTATTTGTTTTTTTCTTACACATTATACATCTACATGGATATTTTTTAGGTGTTAAGAAGATACTGGGCGGCGACTGTGGCTCAGTCGGGAGGGCGCCGGCCCCATATACCGAGGGTGGCTTGTTCAAACCCGGTCCCAGCTGAACTGCAAACGAAAAATAGCCAGGCGTTGTGGCGGGCGCCTGCAGTCCCAGCTCTCGGGAGGCTGAGGCAAGAGAATCGCTGAAAGTCTAGGAGTTGGAGGTTGCTGTGAGCTGTGTGATGCCACGGCACTCTACCGAGGGCCATAAAGTGAGACTCTGTCTCTACAAAAAAAAAAGAAGAAGATACTAAGATTTTCAGGAGTATTTCAACTTTACAACATCCCAGTTAAAACCAAGGCTTGGAGGTTCTCATTTTCTTCCCCTTTCTGTCTTCTGAATGTAGACCATTGATGGCTCATCATTTACAAAGCACTGACAAGCACAGGCTTATAATAATTTAGCTGTTAATTGCTTTAGCTGGAGATTTTCTGTTATGAGTGTAGAATACATTTCAAACCAATGATACAAATTTTTTGTTTGTATTCACTATTTGCATGCAGAATGATTTTGAGATGAAAATTGAAGGCTTCTAATTTTATTCAGAATGACAGCTATGTATTTCCATAAATGTATGAGCATTTTGACGTGAAACTGTTATTTCTCATCTGAAGTCATAATTGTTCAGCATGAAAGTAGGCTATGAGAATGAATAATAATGACAATTTGCCTTTTTAAGATCATGGCATAATAGGCATAATTTTCAGAGGTGCGTATAAGCAAAAGGAACTCTGTCTGTAGGCAGCATCACAAGGTGGCTGTGAGAAGAAGACGTGAATTGCTCATCTTTGCAGCCGTCTCGCCTCTGACCTTTCTTTCTGGATAAGTGTAGCCTGTAGCCAGGTACCTGCCAGTGCTTTGCTAAAGATGGTGACACAGACAGCCAAAGAGAGGTCATGTAGGAATCCCAAGAGGTTAATACCTTTTGTTACAAAGCTCAATGGCATGACCATTTAGTTGTGACATGTCGTTTTTAAAGCAATCTGCTCCTTTTAGAGGAATCCATTTCTATGGGTTGTCAAGAAGTAAAAAGCTTCTTTTGTTGTTGTTAAATGATGTTTTAAAATCCCATCCAATTTATGTTAAAGAAGGTACCTAGGATGGTTAAGACTGAAGACAGTGATACATGAAAAGAAATAAAAGAACACAGCAAACATGAGGCCTGGCAAGAACCACGATAGTTATTTGTCTGCCAGCTGCAGTAATAAGGACTAGTTGTGCTGGATGAGAAAGCTGTTTAAAATTCAGATGCATCCAATAAAATATGCATGCTTCAAAAGAGATACGGTGCATAAATTTACAGTTTAAAAAATAACACCAACATTTCCAATGCTCAATTACTAAAATCAAAAATTAAATTCTTCAAGCTTATAGGTGTGATAAATAATGCAATAGATTATAGACATTGATAAAGATTTTGCTAAAAATAAAGTACTTTTGTGTACATTCTTATCAGTGTATATGTGTATGATGCGTGTGTGTGTGTGTGTGTGTGTGTGTGTGTGTTTAATTAGGAAATATTCTATGAGTAAGTTTACGCTCTGAAGCATTTTCTGGTGACCCAATAATAATTTTCAGTTACCCACTTCACTTTGAAGAGCATATAGTAGGATTCTGAAATTAAGACATTCTCTTTTTGATTCTATATGCTTTAACATGGACTATAAGAGCAAGTTCCCTTATAAAAGTAAAGATATTACCATTAGCTCAGGGACTGTTTCTCATCTGTTTGGATCATCATTCTTACTGTCATTTCTGGGACCTTTCCTTCAGTTGTTTTTAAGGTAATGGTGAGAAGTTTGTGCAGAACCACCCACACATGCTTGTCCAGTTCCTGGGTGACCCACAGAATGCATGTGAGAGGGCTACTTGGATCACAGACAGTCTTTGCCTGTGGTACCAGAGATCCCTTCAGTGCAAAATTTATCTGGCCCTTATTGATACTGTATTAACATTGTGCATGGAATCTTCAACTGCCTCGCTCTTGAGCTCTTCCCTGACTTTAAATGAATACTTTCTTGTGATATAAATGTGTGAACGGTAGTCATTTATATAAACCTGGAGAAATACAAGGAGGTAGCATTGGAAGAAAATTGTTATTGCACTCTGATCTTGAAGGAAAATTGATTTATTATTATGAAATAACAAAGTACTCTTAAAGCTAAAACCTTTTTTTGCCCTACTTTAACCTGACAAAAAGGTTTACTTCCTAGTTATAAACCCATCTAGAGCATGGCCTCTAATGGAAAATCTGAAAACTGCTTTGCACATGGCCATGGGAACCACTACCCTAATGAAAGCCTTCATTAAAATACTGCTAGGATCTGTGTGCTATGGCAGAGTTCCGTCCAAAGTGAAAAAAAATTAGTCGCACCTGTAATGAGAGTTCAATTAAGTGATCTTATAGGACAAGCTAGGAGAAAATTAAATATTGAATCCTTCATCACTAAGTGCTCATCTTGAAAGGAATCATATATGGACCGGAGAGAAAAGAGTGGAGATTAGCTGATAGGACTACTCGTGTGTGTGTGGGTGTGTGTGTATTTATTTATTTATTTTTTACAGTGAAGTAGCCCTTATTCAACTAAGGTACATTTTGTTTTTGATGAAATAGGATCATGTAAGACTGCACATTCCATGTAAGACAGAGATGCTGAGGTGGGCAGGCAGTGCCAGGAAAGCAATGTGTGCTTGGACACGGCATGCGCTAGGACACAGCGTGTGCGAATCATTTGAACTATTGATCACGTGCAGTATCCTCAATTACTAAAAGGAGCAACCTTAGATTTTCTAACCTGATGTGGTATTTTGTCAAATTTTCAAATTATCTGCATAATCAGAAAATCAGTTAAGATATTTATGCAGCAAAAAGTGATCATATCTCTTTAGAGTATTGAAGTGCAGCCCTAAGATGTTCTTCTTTCCATGTGTGTTTTCCTCCTTGGCACAGAATGTTTCTCTGCCCCGTATGCCTCGCATGGCCTTTATCTTTTCTTCTAAAATATCCAACCATTGTTTCCTAGCTGAGACATCCACAAACCTTGAACAACAAAGATGATTTACTCCTGGCCACTGCCCAGGGCCATTTGCCAACCTCCTTAGCAAAAATCATGAAACTTACCAGGAAGGGATATGAATGGCCACCACTGAGGGGTCCTTTGGACACTTTTCAAATTCACCATACTCAAATGTAGAAAGACTAGGACTTTCTCATACCCTGTGCTCAAATGAGATCTGATTATACTGTCCCTAAATAAACCCACCAGCTCTGTCCTATTCAAGTCACAATAATGCCCATCATGCAGAAGAGACAAAATTGCTTCTAGCACACTGCCTCACGCCTTGCAGTGAGTAATAACTACTTGATGAATGGATATGCAGAAAAAGGCACTAAACAGCAGGATGCATATCCTCAGCCAAAGTCAGAGCAATTATGTTTCTGGAAACAGGAGTCACCCAAAAGTAACAATGACCCGAGTTGCTGTTCTACTTAACCACACAATTGAAATGGTTATGTTTATCATAGAACCGTGATACTTGAGAGAAATCATTTATCTTCACTCATATTAACTTCTGTTAAGTGTTTTTCATGTAATTAAAACAGTAAGAATTTTTCACACATATTTAAATACTTTTTGAAATTTATTTTTATATATTTTCATATTAATTTATTTTTTTGGTTTGGGCCTGTGAAAATATACTACTTTATATGTGTGAATGTCATCACTTCTAATATGTAATTTGTTTATCAGATACATGGAGTTAGAGGAACAAAACATTATTAAAATTTTCCTGTATACATTGTACATATGTCATTTTCTTTAAACATTCACAACAGTAGTTAGGTAAACCTCAGTATGCTCTGTGTATAGATGAGAAAATTGAGTCTCCAAAGGTATTTCCCTTCCTGCAGGCTAATAAGTGTTAAGTACCATTTTCAGAACCAGGACATGACAAAGCAAACAAAGAAAATGATAGATAAGAAACGAGGAATAAGAGAGTGTATTGAATTAACATTTTTACACATGTAAGATTTGCCATGCTTTCTAATTGCCGGACACCTGTCAGGTTTCTACTCAGCAGTGTATCCCATTTGTGGTTCAAGAGGCACTGGTCAGGAAAACGTGAGAAAACAGAGTAAGCTGTGGCTGGGAAGGAAATGGGGAGTCCCAGAGAGGCGCGCCCAGGACCCTGACTGGGCTTCAGACTGACTTGGGAGATACACTGTCCTTGACAGCCACTGCGTAGGTGGAGGTGTCGTACTACCTTGGAAATTTGGGGAAGCGTTCTCCTTTTTTATTTTTTAATCTCTGAAGTTAATCTGTAGTATGATGAGGTATAACCTGTGCCCTTGTCTCCTGTATACCTGCTAGTTAAGTTAATTTTTGAGCCATCATAAGTATCAGAAAACAGATATTTCTTTTTGGGGCCTCTTGAGAAATCAGACCCAAAAAACCAGGAGCCCTTTGGTCATCACATAGATGTCTCAAAAGTACCTTAAACCCAAAGTCCTAAATTGAATGTATTTTTAACCAATGGTTATCAATCTCTCTTTTTTGATTTTCTAATTGAAGATACTCATGGACTCAGTCACCCAGGCCAGAAATCTGAATGGAAGAAGCCAGGGGAATGCCACGGCACAGTGGTTGAGAGCATAGATTTTGAAATAAGTGGGTCAGTTGTCAGGGTTTAGATTTCAGCTCTTATATTAATAGCATGACTTTACGAAAGTTACTTTATCTTTTGAAGTCTCCGTTTTTCATCAATAAAATGTAGGCAACAGTCATAACTTTCTCACAGTACTATTATGCAGGCCATGTGATACAGTCCAAAGAAAGTACTTAATACAGTGACACAAATTAATTATGGTGATGACCATGTGATTAATGATTCTTAAGTTTTTGCTCAACTATCCTTCACCTCAAAGATCATCAAATCTTGCATACTCTAACTCAATCCTTTCAGATCGTCGCTTCATGTCTATTACTTCGGCCCTAATTAATTTTTGCATAAGTATTGTTGTGTGGGCTCCTGTTCATTTACCTCCCGCTTAACCTGCCTTTGTTTGTCCTTCTTGCTGCCCCCGAAGCATAAATACACTTTTGTTCTCTTCTGCTTAAAGTTCTGTAGTAGTTTTTCTGTTATTTATAAACCCCAGACTTCTTTTTATGTCATAGCAAGTCTTGCATAATGTGGACCCTGACTATTTATCTTACAGCATCTTTGGTCTCCTGCTACTCAAATCTCTTATTCCTATTCACTTCTTCACACCTTCACTTGTGCCATTACTTCTGCACAAACAGCCCCACCAGTGTGTGTGATTTCCAAATTTATATTCGCTATTTCAGATCCCATGCAGAGCCTCCACTGCCTTTTTCTGCCATCCCTTAGGGGAGCTAGTTGCTTTGTCTCTCATGCTATTTGGGTCTCATCTAGACCTCTGTTATAGCACTGATTGTAGATTTTGTGATTATTATTTTTATTACCTACCTAGTGTAGTCCTCTGGAGGCCAGCATAGAGCACATTGCCAAGCAGAAACCTGAGCGGAAGCCTTGAGGAGCCAGGGGAATATAATGGTGACTTGCCAAAAGGGAGAGGAGAAGTACAAGCTAAGGGCCAAGCATGACTCATCCCTGGAGGTTCAGCTTTACAGGAGAGGAAGAGTCACTGGTAGCTGGCATGTTTTCCAACCACCTGGGGTAGGAGAAAGGGTCTTTAAGTCATTTGTTCTCCTTGTAAGTTTATATAAATTGACCCCTGTTCTTTGATGTTTTTTGGAGACATACTCTCACGGATACTTTGGGTCATACATTGTATGTGTTTTCTATTGCTGCCATACAAATTATCACAAACTTAGTAGGAGCTTAAAATAACACATTTATTATCTTGCAGTGAAAGAATTAAAAAATCTGCCATAGGTGTCACTGGGCTAAAGTCAGTGCTGTCAGCAGAACTTCATTGTGTAGTGCAGGCTTTAGGGAAGGATCTATGGCCATGTGTTTGGGGGCTGTTAACGTAATTAGGGTTCTTACAGTTGCAGAGCTGTGCGAGGCCTTCCCAGCTTCAGAGGCCTTCCAGACTCACTTGAATCCTTCCTGCCTTGTTGCTCGCACATCTCTCTGATCACAGCTTGTTTAAGGACTCATGAGATTAGATTCGACCCAGCCAAAAACCGTGTATACGGTTCCTTTTGCCAAACAAGTTAACATATGCGCAGGTTCTAGAGATTAGGGCATCGTCATCTTTGGAGGAATTTTTCTGTCTGGCATACATAGGACTGCATTATTATCGGGCACCTGTTCCTTCTTGAATAAAAGTCCCTCTGGCTCTGGGAAGCGAGGTATCTCTTCTCAGTTTGAGTCTTTTGGATGCCTAGAAGAATTAGAAATAAACTTGCATTTCTAGTGTAGCAAAGATTTGGCATTGCTTGGGTGAGTTCCTCATGCCCCGGGAAAGCATTTACTTCCATAGTCCTTAGGACTTCATTTGACATTTGTTAGTATGATTTTCCCAAACCTCTGGGATAAAGGGCGTATATGCCCTATTAGCATGTGCTGTCTGGCATTATTTTTCCTTCTTCATCCTCTCCATCACACTTGCACTGTGGACATTGGCTTGCTTTATCACAAGCTCCAGACAGCCCTGCCATCTCTCCCTCTCAAGGCAGCCTTCTTACATAGCAAGGCTGCCACAGTCCCTCTTACACCCAGTCACTTTCCACCTCTGCTAGACAACTGGACTCTCAATTCCTATTTCATTCTAATACATTTTCCCTCACTTCCCTCACTCCCTTTTCCTATTCTTTGAATTTGACTGTCAGTTAGTGATCACAATCTGCCTTGATTCCCAAACCTATTAAATACATCCCATCAACTCCTCCTTACAAGTTTATTTCTTACCCAAGATACTCTCCAGGATCCCAAAACATCTTCTTGTCAGAATCAATGTTCTTTCATCCAGAAGTAACTATCTTCCCTTCTGTGCTTAGCTGCTTTCTTCTTGAAACTCTCTATTCTATTGAGCCCATTATTTTTTATGTGTTTTTTCAATTCTCATCATTTTTTTACTTTTTTGTCTCACAAAGAGTTTCTTTTAGATTCACTTTCACTGATTTTTCTTTCTATACAATCCTAGTAGAGATCGTTTCTCAGCTAACATCCTGTATTACAATCATGGAGTGCCTACTACTTCCTAAGTAACTATCACATTAAATTAAGGTCCTAAAATGTGTTATCTTCTTTTGAAGTATACATTTCCATAAGCTGCTGCCTTCTTTAGTTTTTGCAAATCTATCTATTTTTTATTGTTGGAAATTCATTGAGGGTCAAAAAAACCAGGTTACATTGATTGCTGTGTCGGATAAAGACCCTCCCATAGTAGTGTTCCACCCCCAAAAGGTGTACCAACCCCACCCCCTCCCTCCTTCCCTTTCTCTGCTCTCCCCATCCCCCACCCCCACCCTGTGCTAAGTCATTTATTATTCTCATATCAGAATTGAGTACATAGGATTCTTGTTTCTCCATTCTTGTGATGCTTTGCTAAGAATAATGTGTTTAACTTCCATCCAGTTTAATACAAAAGATGTGAAGTCTCCATCTTTTTTAATGGCTGAATAGCATTCCATGGTGTACATATACCACAGCTTGTTAATACATTCCTGGGTTGGTGGGCATTTAGGCTGTTTCCACATCTCTGTAATTATAAATTGACCTGCTATAAACAGTCTGGCCTATGTGTCCTTATTGTAAAAGGATTTTTTTTTCTTCTGAGTAGATGCCCAGTAATGGGATTGTAGGATCAAATGGGATGTCTAGTTTGAGTTCTTTGAGGTTTCTCCATACTTCCTTCCAAAAAGGTTGTACTACTTTGCAGTCCCACCAGCAGTGTAAAAGTGTTCCTTTCTCTCTACATCTGCGCCAGCCGTCTGCAGTTTTGAGACTTTGTGATGTGGGCCATTCTCACTGGGGTTAGATGGTATCTCAGGGTGGTTTTGATTCGCATTTCTGTAATAATTAGGGATGATGAGCATTTTCTCATGTTTGTTAGCCATTCGTCTGTCTTCATTAGAGAAGGTTCTATTCATCTCTCTTGCAAATCTATCATTAAACAAACAAGCTGAACTGATGTCTTCTACAGCTTTGTAGAACCAGATACTGAGAGATGCGAATAACTCAGGTTGGATGAGTTGTTGAGCTACTAAGTGTGGTCTCAGTTACAAACAGGTGTGACTCATCCTAGCATTAGCAATTTTAATCTTGGCCTATACACCTAAATTTACATTTTTATCTCATTTTGTCTAGGTTAGGTAAAATGTCATACTGTTACTCTCATTTGAATGCGAAACGAGTAAAGCTTCTTGCTCTAACTAGTGATGGCAAGATAAACAATAGCTATCCTGTAAGAGAAAGTCTTGTTCACGTCATCAGATAAGCTTTAGGGACTCAGTTCTACAACTAAGCCACAGATTATTCCTTCTCTTTTTGCCACGAACATCTACCACTCATGTTACAAATCAGTGCTAGTAGCATAGCATGGTGTTCTTGCCCCCTTTACACTACGTGAATCATTGCAATCAATTTGATTTGCATTCATAAGAACCATGGTTTGCTGTAAAACATAACATTGGAAAAATAAAAAGAATTTAAAAGGCACACACAAAAGGAATGCATTTCAAGATTATGTCTTAATTGCCCTGATTTGATTTTTTTTAAAAATCCTAATAAAAGGTTCTGTCTTAAATGTAGCTTTTGCTGACATTTATAAATGATAATTTCTCTGCTAGGTGTTCCCTTCATTACAAGTAACAATTCTAAATTTTATTAGTGTCAGTACCTTCATTCGTAAGTTATCCTGAAGATGTGGCCATTCTTCTAAGTGAAGTTTCATAAGAATGGAAAAAGAAAACCCACATGCACTCACTATTTAACTGGAACTAATCAGGCAACACCCATATGCACATTTGCTAGTAAAATGAAATGGAAAGCAAGCAGGTGGCAAGGGCCAGGGGGAACAATGAATTTACATCTCACGGACACAATACATACTGTCTGGGTGATGGGCACACTTACAACTTTGACTCAAATTGTGCAAAGGCAACTCATGTAACCAAAACATTTGTACAAAAATATTCTGAAATTTCAAAATATAAAACCAGCAAAAATAAAATAACCCAATATTTTGCAGCCTTCTAGTCATTAAGAGGATTTTATTTATTATAGAAATATATAATATTACGAAAATAAATATAGGAAGGAGGTTTGATTTTCAGTTTCCCTTTTAGATATCAGGAGAAAATTACTGTAGTTTCTTACTATCGGGCAGCGAGGTGCACAAGCCAGCTCATCTCAGTTGAAAAGAGCCAATGGAGAGGAAGTCTCCCCATTCCACATTCAGAGGTGTCACATTGGTGGCCACAAATGGGCCACGCTGTAAGTATCCACACTGTGGAAATCAGCAAATGAGGACTTTTCTCCCCAGAGAGCTGGTTTTAGCCTTAGTCAACATATGGCTGGTGTGGTGTACCCTATACACACAGCTTCCATATCAATGCAGTAGCTGTGAGCTCTGAGGAGCCAAGTGGACTAATTTTTTTGTCACTGCTGCTGCTATTGTGTGTATGTTTTACAGTTGACTAGGGACTTACTCATTTTTGCAGTAATATTGTTACTGCAAACTGCGAGTTCTTTTGTAGTGGTAGGATTGAGGAATCACAAATAGTTACTGTAATAAATGGACTCTCAGCCACAATTTTCGAGGAGGCCTCATGAACTACATCTGATTAAAGTTGCCCCAGTGACTTTATTTTTTTTATTTTTATTTTTTTGAGACAGAGTTTCACTCTGTTAGCCTGGGTAGACTGCCGTGGAATCATAGCTCACAGCAACCTCAAACTCGGGCTTAAGTATCTTCCTGAGTAGTTGGGAGGATCTACAGCCACCCACCACAATGCCCAGTTAGTTTTTCTATTTTTAGTAGAGACAGGGTCTTGCTCTTGCTTAGGCTGGTCTTGACTTCTGAGCTCAAGCAATCTACCCACCTCGCCCTCCAAGAGTACTAGGATTAGAGGTGTGAGCCACCGTGCCTGTTAGCCCAATGTCCCTGAACAAACAACTCTGAGAGAAAAATGAAATTGCCGTGTGGGACATTCAGATAGAGCTTTAAGAGAATATTGAAAACAATGGCAGCAATAAAGGTGAAGCTGATCAGTGGGATAAAGAGTCAGCATTATTTCCAAAGATAATCAAATTATTTGAAATGTTAAATGGCAAAGTTATTCAGGTTAGGGGGAGAATAATCAACATACACACTTCTGAGTCTTTCCGCAAAATAATACAGTGAAGAAGACAATTCTGTTCCTTCTACTTTTCCTCCAATGCCTCATTCCAGCGTTCATCAAATTATGGGTATCTACTAGTTTAACAGAAGCAGAAAGCTTTAGAACAGTTGTTCCCAACCTGTGGGTCGCGACCCACAGGAACTGTATTAAAGGGTTGCAGCATTAGGAAGGTTGAGAACCACTGCTTTAGAAGTTTTTGTTACATACATTTAACCTAAAATATGGTCTCAGATAACAGAAAGTTTATTAACCTCGATATGGAGTCCAAATAGAGGTTGCCTCGATGGCTTTCACAGTTGAAATGAGCACATTGGAAGTTTTTCAATGTAATTGATAAAAAAATTCAGAGAAATTTTCATTAATAGACTAAGTCTATTTAATGTTTTTAAGAAAAAAATTGAATAAATCTAAAGCAGGTGTCTTTTATGTAGTTTTTCACTTGGGAACAGAGGTGAATCTTGGTCACCTTTTTTGCAACTTTAAGTTAAACTAGATTAACTAGACTAAAAAAGGCTGGGCAAACTACCATCAGAAGGCTGAATCTGACCCACTTTCTGATTTATATGCCCCTGAATTAAGAATGATTTTACATTTTTAAATGATTGATAAAAATCAAAAGAAAAATATTTTGTGATTTGTGAAAATTACAGGAAATTCAAATTTCCATAAATAAAAGTTATATTGAAACACAGTCTCAACCATTCTTTTACATATCTATAGCTATTTTCATGCTACTAAAGCAAAATTGGGTAGTTACCAGAAATATTATATGGTCTGTGAAGGCTAAAATATTTACTATCTCTCCCTTTAAAGAAAAAGTTTGTTTACCTCAGGAGCAAACACACTTCTTTATTGATGTTTTAATTGCATTCCTTTTAACTTGAATGAAATTCAAGATCAACAGTTTTCTTAAGGATATCAAATAACTGCATAAATTAATTATGAAACGTGCAAAAAAGGAAGTAAGTGATGCCCATGCAGTCAGCTCAGCTCAGACAGATCACATGTTCACATTGCCCCTTTTCTCTCAGTGTCTGCAGCCAAAGACTCTGGAGCAGCTGGGGATCTTCTGCTCCTCCCGCCACAGCACAGAGGATAAAAGCACAATGCTCTGGAACTATTAAAAAGAGGTTAATAAAGATATGCACAGAACAGAAAATAAAGAAGATACTTCAAAATTTCCTCTTATTTTGTTTCTCTGTGTGCTAAAAACATAATTTTTCAAGTGTACACTTCTAAAATGTGCACAAGTTTTTTGCACTCTGTCTGACATTGCTTCATTTTCTAATTCTGAGAGGCTCAAATAACTAGAATATCTGTACCTCCTAGGGCCTGGCTGTAGTTTTGGGTGCCCCTGTCGCAGTGGAAATATGCATATGCCCTAATGTCATTTGTTCTGGTTATATGCAAATGTAGGTAACTAACTAGGGGAAAAGAAAATAATTATTATATCTCCAAATTAAGGGTAGTGGGCAGCAACTGTGGTTCAGTGGGTAGAGTGCTGGCCCCATATACCGAGGGTGGTGGGTTCCAACCCAGCTCCAGCCAGCTAAAACAGCAGTGACAATTGCAACAAAAAATAGCTGGGCATTGTGGCGGGTGTCGTAGTACCCGCTTCTCGGGAGGCTGAGGCAGGAGAATCACCTAAGCCGAAGAGTTAGAGGTTTCTGTGAGCTGTGATGCCACAGCCCTCTACCCAGGGTAATGAAGTGAGACTCTGTCTCAAAAAACAACAAAGAAACAAAGAAACAAAAAAAACAACAAATTAAGGGTAGCCAAATATAGACAAAGGTAGATTTTGAAAACTCATACAGTATTACTTAATGTGGTTTCGGAAAACTCGAGATTGCTTAGGTTTTCACAAGTATGGGGTCAGAAAAAGAAGGAAACTAACTTCCCAATTTTAACAAGCAAGATTTACTTGGGGTTATCTGTCCCAAACCCAGAACATGTTGAGGTCTTCAGAGCATTGATTTTCAACTGCTGGGCACACTGGTCGAGAAGGATCTTAGGTGCGTTGTGAAAATTTTTAATGATCATTAAATTATTTTCAATAGAATTTGAAAGCACAGTGTATTCTTTTTTTTTAATCTTTTTTTTCAACACAATTTAAGTGTGTTATATGAGTTTAGCTATAGATTCTAGTGTACTGTGACTTAAAAAGGTTGAAAAGCACTGCTTTCAAGGTTCAGGGGACGGTGAACATACAAAGTACAAAGAACCAGAGAAGGAGCTTTGATCTTGGGTTGGGGCAGTATTCATTCTCAACAGTAGAAAAATTCTGGTATATCACTAAAACAATTCAAGGTTAATTATCATTGTATCATTTTATCCTGATAGCATGCCTGATAGGGGAGAATGTGGTAACCCTTACTGCAGCAGAGAAAAATGTGGTAATTCTGAAATGACTTCCTAAAATGCATAAAAGAAATAACGGATATGGCCAGATGTAAGACCAAGTCTTCTGACTTTAGAGTCATATCTTTTAGAAATATTCTTCCAAAAAATAATACCTAGAATTCAAGAAAAGTAGGAATGCTTTTAGGACTTTAGATCATCTAATTTAAAGGACATATTATTTGGCCTATCAAAATCTAGAATACAGATGTACTTTCTCTTACCTTCTGGAAAAATCTCTTCTCCTCATGTTTAACATGGAATGCATTAGGAATTCAATGAATGTGCTCTTTTTAATAAACGTATGTGCTACTACAGTAGTGTCAGGGGGATACTTGTTTCAAAAACTAGTAATGAAAAGATAAAAATATAAACAATATTTCAAAACTGGCATGATTTCCTTCTGTTTTCTTTTGTGTATATGTTTCAGTGGTTTGGCATTTTTTCTTTCGTATTAGATTTGAAAAATGCAAAATTACTGTACATCTGTTTGCAATCTCATTTTGAAGTTTATTCCATTTGTAAGCCACACCTAAAGAATATTTCTTACTTTGTTTCTTCACGATATTGTGTGTGTAGGACTAGGTATATATAATCCTCTTCTCTAAGATTACCAAGTGATAAAGAATACTATTTGGGGGCGGCGCCTGTGGCTCAAAGGAGTAGGCTGCTGGCCCCATATACTGGAGGTGGTGGGTTCAAACCTGACCCTGGCCAAAAACTGTTTTGCAAAACTGAAGTGTGAAATAGTAGTAGCTCTCTTCTTGGTACTCAAGACATCCTGATTTGATGATTTCATTTTAGAAACTTTACTGGAAAAGGGTCTGAATTTACACAGCAGGCTTAATTTCTTTCTCGAGAATAGGCCCTAAAATGCTGTTTAATTTTATTGATTTACTCTGAGAATCACTGCACTGCCCTTCAGAAAATCTGAGCTGAATTGAGAGGACACAGTGCGGTTGCTTTGTCAGAGTTAGAGCTGTTTGTCTCACATTACACAGTATATATCGAGACTGCAGACACAGTTTGCTGGTCAAAAATACAGCTTTTATATTTAAGTCATTTTAATGGCAAGCGAGCATAAAAACTGATGATGAGATCTTCTGATGTAGATTTTATTGTGACAAGTTTATAATTTGCTTGGCATCCAAAATTTGATTCCTTACACAGATAGCCCTTGAGAGAGTGTTATTTGGTTATCCAAATCAGTGCTCATACGTTTTCAAGAAATCTTCTTAAAAAACCCAGTTCCACGCAGTGTGCCGTATCCCATACTCCTAACTTCCTTTAGCTTGGATACTTCTTTCTAACGTTTCCAAATTGCATAGTTTCCCTGCTCCCCTGGTTTGGGCCTGTTAGAGAGACTGAGTCTACTTAGAGGTCACAGCTTCTGATGTGAGCTTGGCCTTCCCACAGGGATGGAGAGACACTTGACAGGCCCATGTCTTCACTTCCCTACTCACTGGTGAGAATTTAAGAATTGATGTGAAAATAACTGAACTTTGGCACTGATAATATGATTTTTAAGAGAGTTTATGTGAGAATAAAGAAAATGTAATATCCCAAAGTTATAGGTCAGCTTGGTCAAGCTGATTTCAGATAGCTAAATTTTATTAAAAAAAAAAAAAAGAAAGAAAAGCATAGCGGGCTAGAGACACAAAAGAGGGACTCTTTGCACTTTATGCGAACAGCTGGTAGGCTGTGCTTTCTGCTGGGGACACCCGCAACCCCACAGCTCACATGCTCCCTCCAGGAAGTCCCCTCTGAGCCCTCAGCACATCTGGCTCCACCTCCCTTGCTGGCTCCACCCCAAGCTCAGTGCTGCCTCTTGGCTGCTTGTTACTCAAGCTTTTCAGCACCTGGCAGGGACCTGGCACACAGCTCTGCCTAAAGCTTGGTGAATCAGGACCCTGGGGCCAGACAGGGAGCCTCAAGATAAATCAGATGTATGCTGAGAACTACCCCTTGAAGGCTACCACACATCCTGAATTCCAAATGCTGAGGGCCTGGGTACCTGCATTTTGTCTCTCCTATTGGATGGTTCTTATTTATTCCCAGGCACTGGGGAAATGCAGGGTAAAGGGCACACACCCAGGACCTTCTGCTACTGGACCTCTCAGCAGCAAAATCTCTAAAGGGGACAAGAGGACTGGGCCATCCTCCACTACTGAAACTTCCAGGATTCCTCAGAGCTCCTTGTTAGTCCCCTGGGCTCCTTCAAACCCTTAGACCCTTACTGCTTTGGGGTTTACTTCTGATTTTTGTTCTCTGGCCACCTGTCAGTTAAATAGTTATTCAAAAATAAAGAGAAATGCATGCCAAATATTTAACACGTCCCAGGATATAGTTGTAGGGTGGCTGTACCTTCTTAAGCATAGAGCCGGTGGAAGAACACATGATTTATTCTTCCATACAGAAGAAAGGGTGGAGTGACGGTCTAGGCCTCAAATCCCACTGCAAGATGGCCATTCAATAAAAGCTCAGGTCTTTCTTTATTCATTCATTGGCCTTATTTTTTTATTTTTGAAAATTAATACATCCACGGGGTGGGTTATCAATAGCTCTTCTCCTTAACCACTGCTCCATAAATGTCTCTGAAAAAAGAATGATTTCACAGCCACAGCTAGATTACTGAGTGAGGCCCAGGGTGATGAAGAGAAAGAGAGCAGGCAGAAGTGTGTTTATTGGCTGCTGCAGGGACCAGGGGAACTAGGGAGGGAGACCAGGAAAGCCTTGGGCTGGAGGCCCCAGGTGTTTGTGCCCAGAATGAGTGTTGCTCCTGCAAAAACACTCCCGCCCTGAATGGGGGAGGCTGAGCGCTTTCCAAGGGGGTGCCGGTAGGCCCGGGATTGTGAAGTGGCTGTAGAAGGCTATCTCAGCAGGAAAGCCAAGGGCAGGTGTATGTCCACTGCTAACAATCTGCAGACTTGATTGGCTTGACTCACCCAGAGCCTCTGAAAGCCTGGAATTGCTGGTTGATGTTTAGAACTCCAGGGATTTCACATAAAAATATGTTTCTGGCTTCTTGGGAAGTTTCAAAAGGCTTTGGGCTCTCAAGCAGTTTGGCTGACGAGCCATGGTCAGCCAGAGCTGCTGGCCTTCTGACAAAAAGGGTCTGGCTCTGGGTGCCCAGTTCCACCCAGACCAGGTCAGGAATCGGAGTTACATGCTATATGCTCAGGTGGGTGGGCTTCCTGCCACCTGAACATCTGGTCTTTCTTCACCCACTGGGAAAGACTCAGACTAAGGGGAGGCAGGGAAAGCCAGGGAACATGGGACAAGGCAGGGGTGGATGCTGTCAGGTGGAGTAAAGGAGACACTCGCAGGTCTGAAGGCTCAGGTGACCATCCTGGCTCTGCTCTGTTATGCCAGGAGCAAGAGGGGAGAAGGCGAAGACCCATCTGTAGACTCAGCTGTCCCTCAATAGGCCCATTTGACAAATGTCTTTCTACAATCCTTACAGATCCCTAGCCTGCTGGGGGGGCTCTCCACCCCATCCCAGCTGTGCAAACCCCAAGGCAACCTTAGTAGATCTGGGACAAATAGGCCTGTATCCTTTATGGACAGGCAACATCTACTTTAAGGAAGTGAGTGCCCAGGAGGGTCATTACTTGGTTTTTCTGAAGAAAAGGAACCCAGAAAGGTCCTGATTCACCAAGCTTTAGGCACATCTGTGTGCTAGGTTTCTGCCAGCTGCTGAGAAGCTTGAGTTACAAGCAGCCAAGAGGCAGCACTGAGCTCGGGGTGGAGCCAGCAAGGGATGTGGAGCCGGATGTGCTGAGGACTCAGAGAGGACATCCTGGAGGGAGCATGTGAGCTGTGGATATGCAGGTGTCCCCAGCAGAAAGCACAGCCTAACAGCTGTTAACATAAAGTGCAAAGAGTACCTCTTTGGTGTCTCTAGCCCGCTATTCTTTTCTTTCTTTTAATAATTTTTTTATTTCAAATTAATATGAGGGCACAAATTTTTAGGTTATATTGTTCTCACTTCCAAACTAAAGTTCAAGATGTAGAGGAACCTCTCACCAAGGGGGCTTGCTAAACACTCTATCATTGTGCACATTAGGTGGGATCCACCAAATACCTTCTCTCCTCCCATCAACTGCCCTTCCCACATCCCCCTCCCATTTCCTTCCTCACCTCTCCCCCTTTCTAAACCATATTTTTCTTTTGTCATTTATACAAGGATGTAATTGTTTATATATTGGTTTCATATTGGTACTGAGTACATAGGACTTATTTTTTTGAGATACTTTACTAAGAAGAATGTATCTCCATCCAGGTAAACATAAAAGATGTTAAGTCTCTATCTTTTTATGGCTGAATAGTATTCTATGGTATGCATATACCACAATTTGTTAATCTGTTCATGGGTTGATGAGTGTGTGGGTTGCTTCCATGACTTGGCAATGATGAATTGAATTTCAGTAAACACTCTGGTGAAAATGTCTTTGTGGTAAAATGATTTCATAGATGCCTAATAAGGGGATTGTGAGATCAATGTGAACCTCCATAGAGTTTATATTAATTTGCAATCCCACCAGCACTGTAAAAGTGTTTCCTTTTCTCCACATCCACACCAGCATCTGCAGTTTTGGGAGTTTGTGATGTAGGCTAATTTTACTGGAGTTAGGTAATATCTCACCTGAGTGGTTTTGATTTGCATTTCTCTTATGATTAAAGACGATGAGCATTTCTTCATGTGTTTGTTGGCTATTCATCTGTCTTCTTTAGAGAAGTTTTTGTTCAAGTCTCTTGACCACATAGAAGTGGGGTTGTTTGCTCTTTTTTGTGGTGTATGATTTGAGTTCTCTATAAATTATAGTTATCAGGATTTTGTCAGATTCATCACAGGAGAAATTTCCTTCCATTCCTAAGGCTATCTGTTTGCTTTGTTTGTGGTACCCTTAGCTACACAGAAACTTTTAGCGTGATCAAATCCCATTTATTTATTTGTAGTGTTGCTAGATTTGCCATGGGTATATTCCTCATATAGTTTTTCCCAAGGCCAATATCTTGAAGTGTTTTTACCTCAAAATCTCTTCTAGAATTTCTATTGTTTTATGTCTTAAATTTAAATCTTTTATCTAGCGAGAATAAATCTTTTTCAGTGGTAAGAGGTGCTGGTCCAGTTTCAGTCTTTCACATGTGGCTGACACGTTCTCCCAGCATCATTGGTTAAACAAGAATTATTTTTCCTAGTGGGTCCTTTTTTTAGGCTTATCAAGATCATATGGCTGTATGTGGCTGGGTTCCTCTTTAGATTCTCTAATCTATTCCATAGATCTGAAGGCCTCTTCCTTGCAGGTTTTAGGGCAGCACTCTGCCTGGTAGATGCTGGTGGTGTCAAATGGTTTTCTTGAGCTTCTATCTCCTATTGTCATCATTAGGATTCCGAAAAGCCAGCCTGTTGTCTGGTTTAGGAGGCTGGAGACTCCTGCAAACTTTTCTCATTTGATGGCTCCTAATTACTCAGGAGCAGAAGTGGCTAAGTCTTCAAGGTCCCTTTCCATCCTATAGTCGCTTGGTACCCACCCCCGACGGCATTTCCACTGTGTGAAAAAGAATAGCACCCTGGGAATCCACAGTGGTGTCAGCCTAGCCAATATGGACTCTGAGAGTCATTAACTGTGTCCTAGAGGAGGCTTTCCTGAAGATGGGGTCACTCCACTGTGTCTTCTGTAAGTGATTTATTCATAATTGACCATGAAAAGAAAATGGAAAAAGGCAGGGCAGTCCCAGAAAAGTAGAGTGGAGGGAAGACAAAAGAGCCTGTGTGGCCTTTTGTGGCCTGCTGAGAAAACCAGGAGGAAGGAGCTTGAGGACCACCCAATGCAGAGAAGCCACATCTTCAAATCCCCAAGTCATGGGTCTCACCTACTCCTAACCTGGGCAGTCAGGGGATCAAATAATAATTGGAACTCTTAGAACACTCCCAAGTTTTGGGGTTGCCCATGATCCCACCATGAACTGAGGACTGGAGGCAAAGGTGTGTTTCCCCAGTTTAGAAGGATGTATCGAGTGATTATAAGATGTACTGAGAGTTGCAGAGACAGGTGGCTTTAGTTCCATCTTTTCTCCCTTATTTGTAAAATACTAATTACATTACATCATGTCTTTTGATTACTGAAACTTATTTGGAGTAGTCTATCTGATCCTTCCCATCTCAGGAGGGCAAGTCAGTCCTTCCCACTGACTTTTGAGAATTCAGAGATTTCACTTAAAGCAGAAAAATAGGCCCTTCAGCCAGGAAATTGTGAGTCTGTGATTCTGTGGGAAAGGAGGACTTCACAGAGCTGAGTATTAAAAAAGACAGGCTTCCACCCAGGCCATGCAAACACTGGGCTGCTAATAATGCAATGATCAGATCCTGCAACTTCTTTTCATTCTTCATTTTGTCCCATTTTTGAAAAATCTTACACAGATTCCTGACTTGCAAAAGAGTATGTGAAACAAAATTTAATTGAAATAAATTACACATTGCCACATTCCCACATAAAGGTTGTGAGAAGCCAGTGAAATCCACACTTTGATGAATTTCAGCTCTCGCTATGCCAGGAGCCTTTTGCCATGTACAGGACAGGGCATCAAATGGGTGTTTTGCCGTCCTCATCCACCATGAGGAGGTGTTTGTCCTTGAATGCTGAATTAGCAGCCAATATCATGGCCATAGCCACAGATAACGGTGTTGGTCTGTCGGACCTGGCCTCTGTTTCTGAGAAATATGCAAGCATTAGTACCTTTGACAGATGAGAAAACTGAAGTCTTGGCATTAGGAGCTTGCTCAAGAGCATGCAGCTGTTAAGTGCTGGAATTGGAGCTGTCTCCCAAGCTGAGAACCAGGTGCTCTCCTTGCTCCTGGGAATCCACAATGGTGGCAGCCTAGCCAGTTCAATCATTTGAATCTGTTTGAAGTAATTTGGGGCTTCAAGCTAATGCTGGACATGACATTAACCTGTTGTTTTGAGATGTTTATCCATGATGCATAGTATGCTGAAAACTTGTCTGTGTTTGCAGAGAGAGGAGATATGATAGACCTTGCCCAGCCAAAAAAAGCCTTTTTTTTTGTTTTTTTGGAGGGATGCTCATTTCTCTTTACCCATTCCAGTTTTCTAAACTTCTTTGATAGGGGTGAGGGGGAGGAGTTTAGAGAGTTTAACCATTTGGGTAAGATTTCTGAATGGTTGTGGTCAATGCTGCAACAATATGGCTGTCAGATAGGAAATAAAAAAAGGACAGCCTGGGCCTTGGTCAGGTACATGGATACACTTGTGTGTTTGGAGTGACCATCAATGACCAAGATCAGACTTCCTGAGGCTGCATCCCTGTGCATCATGCAGAAGAGTGTGTGCAAAAGCTCTTAGCAAGTGAGACAGCCGGGTGCTAATAGTGATGGTGAAAGGAAAAAGAGATAGAAAAAAAAAAGAAAGGCTGACATGCTTTTTCATTCAGGGCTTCAAGGAACAGAATTGGGTTTTATTTCTAGATACTAGAAAGTGAAAATTTCAGTGTGGCTTTTTGTTTCGCATGTATTTAAAAAATAAACTACTGGTTGTTTGAAAGCAAATGAGGCTCCATCTGTCCTTCCTGAAACATTTCCCCATCCCCAATTTTAGCCAAACCGTGTGTGTAAACAGTGTCTTAATTGACTTCAGGTTAAGGAAGTCTGGAAAATAAGTTAAAATTTATAAAACCATAATGGACATCCTTGAGACCTCTTCACAAATCCAACTACAGGGATTTATTTACCAACCACAAACTGGGTGCAGGATGTTTGCTACATATTCAGTGGGTGGAAACAAATAGCAGAAAGATTGGACTAGTGTGCTAGAGGACTACATTTGGGGAGAAAATATTCTCCCTGCAAAGCAGAGGGCCTGTCCCAGATGATCAACAGATGGTCCCAGATGATCAACCCTCACAATGAAGTTGGTAATGGAAGCTCATTTAGATCTCTTTCATCTCTAATCTCTCTCTGTGTTTAGCGTTGTGTCTATTTTGAGATTCAGAAAAGAAATATTTGAATTTGCAAAGTAAATTGTCTTTTGGTTGTTTATTAATGATCATGTACATTTTTCTGTTTGATCCCTTGGAACTAAATCTCAGCCTTTAGGTTTCACCTGTAAAGCGGGATCATGGACTTCTTTGGTAGTTCAGAGAGGTAGCATCTGGAGCCACAATGCCTGGTTTCAAACAACAGCTGCCCCAGTTCCTGCTTCACCTGGGCACATTACTCACTGTCTTTCCTCCTCAGTTTTTGCACCTGAAAAAGGGGAGGATCATAATGGGACTTACCTTTAGGGTGGTGTGAGGGCTGAATGACACACAATCTCTCATTCCATTCTTAAAAGAAACAGATAGTATCTGATTAAAAATAATCTCTCACCCATGAATGATTTTTTCCCCCTTTTGGCAATGTTGTATCTTCTTTCCTTTTCATTTTAGTAAATCATTTTGAAGGATTTCCATAGATGACTGAATATACTGGCTGGCTACTAGGAGTTTTATGACCTGGGGGTGGGGGTCAGTGAGGCTGCTTCTAACAGTCTGAGTTACAAAAGGTAGAAGAACATGTTTGCAGAGGAGTTTAGGGGGCAGGTAGAGGAGATCAATTTGTGTAGACTAGATGCCTCCTGAACAAAATCCCCAGTATCTTAGAAAAGCAAACTAATCCAGATGGCTGACTGGCTGGACAGGCAGAGTTTAGCAGCCTCTTTCTGTAATAGGAGGTCACGTCTACTTTCCCCTACTTCAAATACACATGCCAAAAAAGACAGACTTAGCATCTGGGCCATTTATCCCAAAATTTAACATTTGTAGTGCTCCATCACGACTGCACATTGAAAAGTTTAGGCTTCCCCATCATCCCTTTTTATTTTGTAATTGTCTGTTGTTCACAGTACTGATTTGTAGAATTGGACATGATAAAGAGTAGCTATTTTAAATTTATCCAACATGCCCATCTGTATGGATATAGACTGAGGGTATGGACCAAAGTGTCTCATTTCTTTATGAAAGGAGAGATGTGCCATTCCCTCTCACACATTCTAGACTGACGTTAAAACAATACAATGGCCCTGAATGTTGATAAATGTGACTGCTCTTGTGATACTGTTTTTGGTGAGATGAGTACAACCCATATGGGCTCCAAGAAATACATTAATGTTTTCATGAAAGATGTTCACAGGTAGTAAATTATCTGCAAATAACCTTGGGTATCAACTTTCAGTGGACTGGATATTTATTTACTTAAAGCATTTCGTGTTGGTTTTTTCATAGGTCTGCTCCTACCTCACATGTCATTTTTTAGGAGGCAGTGCACAGCAAAACCTTGGCAAAAGCCAAGTTACAATATTGGCTCCCCTCCAATTTTAAAATTGTATGATGAAACAAACTACAATTAAGGGTTGGTGTGTTCATTTTAAGTGACACAATGCAAAACAGGAAATGACTGAACCAGTAGAGATCACTCACTGGTTTATTTAACTGGGTGTGTACGGGCAGGCAACTCCTCTGCTGAGAGAAAAAGCACACAAAACATCACCCAGTCCTCCTGACATTGGTATTTAGACAAGGGTGCTACAAAGCAGAGATTGGAAACACTTAACACAACAGATGCCTGGCTGCTGAAGACCAGCAGAGATGCCTCTTGGATGCCAGGCAGCACTTATCACTAGGACCTGGCACTGAGGTGGCTGTTTCCAGAAAGTTCTTGACAGACCTTTTCATTTCTCAGGAGAAAATGGACATCCATTTGGTTATGTAATTTTTTTTTTTAAGTTAATTTGGGCCATTCATTACTTTTTTTTTCTTTAATAGTTTTGGGGACAGAAAAGTAAAATTAAATGTGTGTGTGTCTCCAGCTTATAACCTTTGGGAAGGATGGATGCATTAATGTGTACAGGAGTGATGGGATCTATGATACTGCCACTGGGCCACCATGGGGAAAAGAATGTGGACTTTGGGGACTCATAGTCAGATTGGGCAGACATATCCCTGCCCCATGAGGAAGCGTTAAGGCGGAGGGAGAAAGTAGGGAATGAAGAGCAAACAGACCCTGATTTACATTCTCTTCCCCATCCTCTTCAGCACCCCCATGAGCACATAGGCCTTGCAGAAATGAGCTATTAAATAAACATATCCTGCTGAGACAGGGGATTAGTCCAAAGTTACAGCAGATCATTGTAAAAGGACATTCCTATCCTCAGTTCCCCTGGTAACTAACCAACACCCAACCCTGTAAATCTAACCTGGCAAAGGCTTGCTTTTCTTCCCCACCCCAACTGAAAGAAAGGTATAAAAACTCTCTTCTTTTGTCATGCAGGTGCAGAGAATTTTCAGATGTGAACCTTTCTTGGTCGTCCAGCTGATAAAAGACCTAATACTCAATTGAAACAGTGTGTTGGGTTTTCTCTACAATTCCACTTACATTGGGTACAGTATTTGGAGGCCCCAGTGAGATCTCGCTAGCTGGAGTGTCCGAATACATGTGACGCCCCCTGGAGATGGCAAAAATTAAGGTGAGGCACATCCCTAGATATTCCAGGCCCTTTAATTTCCTGAAGTCCTCTTGAGGGCTCTGAGGAAACTCAGATGGATTCCACCAAAATCCTGGGTCTGAAACTCTCTCTCAAGAGGTAAGTGTTCTTATTCTAAGTGTAGTTTATTTATGTTCAGGAAGTAACCTTACATTACCAAGAACAGGCCACCGAATAGTCACAGAGACTCCAGTGCCGTGGTAATGCTGCTAAGTGCCCCAGGGAGCCACGTTAGTGCACAGGAAGAATGACAGGCACCCAAGAAGGAGGCACAGGGACTCCTGAATACTGCCCAGGAGAGACCCATGAGGGAGAGACAGGAGCTCCTGAGAGTTGGCTCATGCTGGATAGACCTGTCCCAGGTTCCTGAAAACAGCAGGATGCTAGTGGGGAGACTCAGCCTCAGAGGCACATTTGATTTGTTCTTTGTTCATGAGTTTGTTTGTCATTATTGTCATCAGTGTGCTGACTATTCTTAGTGTCTGTTCTGATTTCTATTCTTTTTGATTGGGTTCACAATTGTGGGAACTCAATAAAGTGAACCCCTGAAACCCCTCCAGTGCATGTTAAAGAACTCAGTGCTGGCTTCTCTGATGATTATGGAGTCCACTATTCTAAGAACCATCTCTGAGTCCTCTGTGAAGTTCAATGGCCCAGATTCAATGTAGGGTGGCCTTCTAATGGCTCCCTTGACCCAACTCTCATGACTGTGGTCCATCAAGTGGTCACTGGGAAGCCAGGTCATCTGGACCAGTTCCCATACATTGATCAGTAATTGATTTTAGTCCATAATCCCCTTCCCTGGCTTTGTGTATGTGCAGTGGGTACAACAAAGCGAGACCACTCAAGGAGAGAATAGGCTCAGATGCACCGGGTAGCTACCAACTGGCCGGAGGAAACTGGCATCTGCCCTGGGAAATATCTAAGACAAAGTAGAATCGATGCAGGGTCCCCACTATTTTAATGGAATTAGGTGTCTGATCAACCCCTGGATGTAAGATTGCTGGCAGGACTGGTGAGAGGTGTAGGAGAGTGTGTGTGTTTGGTGGGACTGAGACTGGACACGAAATGTAGATTTCCCCATTTCCCCTCACAAATCCTAGGAGAGTGTTGGTTTACCTTCTGTGGCTAAGTGACAGTTTGTGTAAGAAATCGAGGGTACCAAGGTTAAGAAATGTGTTGGAATTGTGTGCATGTGAATGCTTGGAAACTAACTGAGATGGGTAATAATAGGCAGGAGGAGTTCATGCCCCCTTCCCCTTTTCATAGGGAAAATAACTGTGTGCTGGCTGCTGTCTGTATCCCTGTATATAAAGTGTTTGCAGTTTGTCTGAGGGAAAGGGATGAGAAGCATGTGGAGAAAGGCTGCCCTGTTAATAACTGTGCTGAAATATTTTGGAAAAGGGCTTGTGGAGAGACTACTGCAACATGTCTCCGGGAAGACTGAGAACTTTAAACAAGAATAACTTACATGCCCTGATGTTCAGGTGATTGTGGCATTGTTTAAGATAGAATTTGTTTTGAACCTGTTACTAAACTTAAAATGTTCAAAGTTTATAGAACTGCTACCTCTATAATATTTCTAAGTATGCTGGATTTGACCTTGAGCTTGTGTTCTTGATTTTATTTTTTATTTTTTTTTTATGTTTCTTTTTTTTTTTATTGTTGGGGATTCATTGAGGGTACAATAAGCCAGTTACACTGATTAAAATTGTTAGGTAAAGTCCCTCTTGTTCTTGATTTTAAATCTCTGAATTGGG
Organism: Nycticebus coucang; assembly: GCF_027406575.1. Lineage (NCBI taxonomy): Eukaryota > Metazoa > Chordata > Mammalia > Primates > Lorisidae > Nycticebus > Nycticebus coucang. Next base: position 2,806,413 of record NW_026515577.1, on the reverse strand, counting down.
TGAGCTCATTCCCCTACTTAGGCCAGCAACTGCAGGGCGCAGATTAGCCCACATGACTCCTTTCTTCCCTGCTCCAACTTTTCCCACTGGCTATTCTGAAAGAAACTGGATGTTCCAGGTTTTCTGCTTTCTGTTTTGGATGCAGATCCTGTCCTTGATGGCCATCTTTACTATGTGGCCGTGTTTGACTTAAGGGAACAATGAAAAGACATCAGACAGAATACTTATGTTATGGTAATGTTGCTGGAGTTTCTTTCTTAAGTGAATACTTAGTCTCATGGTCTAAAAGTTGAGCCTATGGGACACAGATGAATGATAAATTGTGATTTTGTTGGACGGAGGTGCAGGCAGACAGAGTGAAAAATGCCAGAGATTCTGGTCGTAGGGAAGAGGCCCAAGTCAGAGGTCTCCTGTATGGGTCTATTTCTAGGATTAATATTGACACTAAGAGAAATTTTGACCAGGCTTGTTAGATGGGAAGAAGCCTTTAAAGCTGATTGAGTGTTTTAATAAATGAATGAATGCAGTCCCTTCACTGGGGCAAGGTTATTAGGTTTTTGTCATAGGGAGGGGATTAGGATATTTACTCTTTGTTCAGGCTGCTTTAATCCTGGATTTGCTTAGTTCAGAGGGTGTAGTCTGCAGGGTGCAACCTGTTTGTGCCTAGAAATGGGAATGTGATTTCTGAGCTCATCTGAGCCTAAAAAATGGGGTGTCCCTGTCTAGCTCTGAGTGGAAAAATCCTGTATCAATATTATATTCCACAAAATGTCTCTCTTTTGTAAAACATAATAATTTGATTATTTTATTTATTTGGGAAACTGAGTCTTTTTCAAGAATAAGATTCTTGCCTTCTAAATCTTCTAATTATTAGTTTTGCCAAGTGAATAATTAACTTCATAGTAAACTGTGATCTTGTTTTCTATTAAGTAGTTTTTTTGAGTGTAAAAAACAAATAGGCAGAAAGGAAAATAGCATTGTGTAAGAAAAGGATCTTATGTGGTAAATTTTCTCCTGAAACAGAATGATTATTTAAGAAAGTAATAGGCAGGAAAATTTAGAACATTTAGAATGTTTTCAATTGTCTGTGCTGGACTGAATACAGTTCATAAAATTATTATTGAAAGAATTTACATATAATCCAGATGACTATCCAGTACTGCCCTTAAAATCTTTTGACTTGTCATCTTGTTAAAGAAATGTTTTCAGCCTGTAATATTTGACAAACCTTCCAAAATAAAAAGTCTAAATTTGTTCTTTTTGAAATATCAAGACCATTGAAAATCTGAGAAAGACATATTAAACTTACTCAATGTACCAAAAATGTATAGAAAATATTGTCAATTATGAAATAATTTTATATAGATTATATTTGTATGTATATTCCAATATATGAAAAATTAATCTGTCTTAATATATATTATCATTAATAATTTTAATTCATCACAAAAAGTATGTTTTGTAACTGACTGAGTTTAAAGTTTATCCTTCAAGAGAAATTATTAAAAAAGAATGAGGAATTCTCTCCAATTCAAATTTTTGGTGTCTTTGATAATTAAATAGCATCGGGCTAAAGGCAAACTTCTAAGACTTTAATTAGAAAACTAACCTGTCTGTAAGTGTTCTTAACCTAACTTCAAATGGAACAAAAATCAGTTACATGGAACTCAGCTGGTTTGTTATGTTTTTTTGTTTTTAACATTGCTGATTCTTTCTGTGTTCTGTTTTCCAGAAGTCAAGAAAACCATTTTCTGTCTTTTGAGCTTCAGGAATGTATATACTTATAGGCAGAATGTGAAACATTTGTTTTTCCTCTCTCCTTGATTTCTCTTGAATTTGAAAGCCATCTGTAAGTATTCCTAATTTCTGACAATACAATTATTTGCATAAGTTCAATAAGAATATATTCGGTTCTATAGGATATTATAAAAACACTGGTATTTTACCAAGGCTTTGACTGGAATAGCATTTTCAGAGGTGTCCAGACTGCCTTAAGGAATTAAAGTTGAGTTTATAAGGCCAATAAAAGATAAGTTCATTGAAAAAACTGGAAAGATACCCATCAATAACATTTCCTGGTCTGTATTAAATAAAGAATGTCACTTTTTGACAGGTCTGGGAACCAAAATTTGCTTGGGGATCTCAAAAGACAAAGAATTTATCCAATGCATGTAGGTATCTAATTACACATATGAAATCTGGGCTCATGGAAGGCTTTCAACTCTAACCTGAGATTCCTTATAAAAAGTTTCAGCAAAGGCAATTTTAAAGGGAAGAAAGGCCTAGGTAACTAACAATTATTTTGATGCACTTTATGCAAATGATCACACCCAGTATACTGAAAGTACAGCTTATTTTGGCAATTGAATTAGTTCTGCTATCATTTGTTTTTAGTAAGGTGAGAAATTAGAAAGAGAAAAATAGTTCAAAGAAAAAAAAGAAACTGTAGCCCACCTGTATTAGATTCCAGCCTTGTCTGCAATGCCAGCTCATAAAATGAGACATAGCTGTTTTACTAAACTGATCTGTTCAATTGGGACTAAGAGACGGGCCAAAGAATAAAAAGCTATATACAGTAATTATATTTACTCTGAAGACTTAAGTGTCAACAGAGGTCACCTGTTGGTCACACTGAAAACAATTGTGTATTATTAAACGTTATCTGTTTTGTCTATATAGATACATTGAGAAAAAAAAACTGGAACTTGAATGAGAATTTCCCAGTAAATGATGTGAATGTAACATGGCCTCATAAAAGGCCCAATATTCAACTGATGTGCAAGAATATTCACTTGAATTGTCCAGAACTTTGGATCAGTTCCATAGGAACTCTTAAACCTAGGTATTACTTTAAAAACTGTGCTAAGTCTGTAGATAAGAATACTAATGTTCTCACTGTGAATTTCCAGGTGAATCTTAGCCTTGAAATCCAGAACTTGCTGATATTTATACTTAACTGCTAAATGGTTTCGTTCTCTTCTACTGAACGCAACCTTGACTATGGCCTTGTCAGTATAACAAAGCCAGAGAGCCGCAAACATATCCAAGGTGGCTGCAGGTCAGGCAGAAGCCACATAAAAGCCCTGAGAATTTCTGTGAAAGACTAAATGAAACATACAAACTGGCCAACCATTATATGAAATTAGTAAGGGAGGAGAGAAAGGGTCAATTGAGTAAAAATCAGCCAACCAAAAGCCTTTAAGCTGCTAAAGGAAAAACTATGAACAGCCCTGGTGTCAGGCCTCCCTGACCTGGCCAAGCCCTTTTGAACTATGCATATTAGAGAGAAATAGAACAGCTGAGGAAGTGCTCAACCCAAATGTATTATCCTTGGCAAGACCAGTTGCTTATCTCTCTAAGCAACTTGCCAAGGGCCCGAAGAGATGGCCTCCATACCTAAGAACACATGTAGCCCCTGCCATACTACTGCTGGAGGCTGATAAATTCACTTTGGGACAAAACTTAAGAGTCCAAGTACCATATGAAATGGTCACTGTTATGAACACCAAGGGTATCATTGGTTGATCAACTCATGCTTCACCAAATACCAAAGCTTTCTGTATGAAAATCAGAGGTTGGTTATAGAGGTTGCATATATGAGGCCATACACTTAGGAAAGAAGCAAAAAGAGAATTAAGAGACTTCTTGAGAGACACTTTTACATTCCCCTACGTGCATTTGCTTGATTGTAAGCAAGGAAAAAAATCAATGAAGAAAACACAAACTCTTTTTACAGGATAGCAACTATAAAAAGGAAAGTGGTGGATGCTGAGGGGAAATGGATAAAACTACTGATCAAATTGGATTTGGCAGTTACATGAGACCTTCAGTCCTCCTGCCTGTTCCTGTTCTTTGAAAGGTGGTATCTGTGCTTCTCTGCTCAGTGAATGTGCAGCATTTGTTGAACACAGCTTCCATTTCCCCAGCCTAGATGATGTCATAGAAAATAAACCCCTGATATTACCAGGACCTGAAAACCTACAGGGAGAACAATGTGGAGGGATATATTCTCTGACTGTTACTTTAGTTCTTTGAATTTGCTTTTATCAGATAAACATTTCATTTTTTAATGAGTCATAAATTTGTAAGGAAAAGCTAAAATTAAACTCCCTTTAGAATTATTGTAGGAATCCAGCAATATACAAAAATTGAAAGAAATAGATCTTGATCTTTAAAAACTTTCTTTACAACAAATGGTGCTGGCACAACTAGATAAACACATGTAAAAGACTGAAACTCAATGCACAACTTTCACCACTTACAAAAATTGATGCAAGATGGAAAAGAGACTTAAATATAAGACACAAAATGATAAAAATCTTGGAAGGAACTGTGGGGAAAACTCTTGACGATGTTGGACTGGGGAATGATTTTATGGACAAAGACTTCAGCAGTCATTTCAACAACAAAACAAAAAGACAACTTCAGAACAGGAAAAGATATTTCTAATGTATGTATCTGACAAAGGGCTGATAACTAGAATCTACAGAGAACTCATATTAATCAACACAACATAAACAATCCCATCTACCGCTGGGCAAGAGATATGAACGGAACCTTCTCTGATGATGACAAATGCCTAACATTTGAAAAAAATGCTCATCATCCCTGATCATCAGAGAAATATAAATCAAAACCACCCTGAGACATCACCTAACCCCAGTGAGAAGGGCCCACATCAGAAAGTCTCAAAGCTGCAGATGCCGGTGTGGATGTTGAAAGAAGGAAACACTTTTACACTGCTGTTGTGACTGCAAACTAATAAAACCTTTGTGGAAAATAGTATGGAGAATCCTCAAAGAACTCAAACTAGACCTCCCAGTTGATCCTGCAATCCCATTACTAGGCATCTACCCAAAAGAAAAAACATCCTTTTAACATAAAGACATTTGCACTAGACTGTTCACTGCAGCTCAATTTACAATCACCAACATATGCAAACAACCTAAATGCCCAAACACACAGGAATGGATTAAGAAGCTGTGGTACATGTATACCATGGAATATTATGCAGCCATAGTATTCTTTTGTATTAATTAATTATTATATTAATCTTTTGTATTAACCTGGATTGAGTTGGAACACATTCTTCTTAGTAAAGCCTCACAAGAATGGGGAAGCAAGAATACAATGTACTCAATTCTCATATGAAGGGAGTAGATGACCTAATACAAGGTGGAGGTGCTTTAAATTAAGTAGGCAAAGTGAAAAAGATACTTCATGATACGCTGTGCTCTTCTGTTTCACATCTAAGGAGTTACTCTACTGGGTGCCTTGTTGGAATGATTACAAAAACATGTTTCTGACAGTGTCTCAGAAGTTGAAGGATACCACCTTATTGGACATAATTTCTATTGTTTCAAATCTAATGTTTAAACAAATAATATTTCAAGATTAAAGTCAAAAATTCTTTTACAATGAAATGCAAACAATTTAATGTCTCAGGCTATATGAAGCCCTTGTACTTGTGGCATGAGCCAAGGCCCACATGGTCCTTGAGACCTCCTCCATGCTGCATACTAGGGGCTACTGGTATAAGATTCCTCAGGCACTGGCAGCTACTTTATCTGGCAGGTTCACTATAAATTCATGTTGCATGTCTTTAAAATTTTCAAAGTTAGTTTTTGAAAACATTATAAATGCACAGGCTGATTTCATTTTTTTTTTTTTGTGAGTATGCTTACTTCCCATGTTATGTTTAAAAATAAAAGTTACTTTGTGCAGACACGGGAAAGAGATCTGAAGAAATCCAAGACTCTTCAAATCAATATTCCAGTGATTTTAGTCGTAGTTGAAAAACACTTTATAGGTTACTTGTCCTTTCACTATGGTGTATGCACAAAATAAAGCCAATGGCAACACACCTTCTTCTACTCACTCTTCACAAAACAGTTACATTTCTTTAAGGATGACTTGATCAGTTATAGTTTAAAATTTTTCATAAAGAACATCTTTGTTGTTGTTGAAAATTGAAGTCAACATAATTAAAATCACCAAGTCATAGGGTCCACTTTAAAATGTACTTGTAACAAAAAAAAGCTACATTTTGAATCATTTTAGCTTTCATAATTTAGGAATCTTGCCAGATGATTATGAAGACAGTTGAAAAGTCCAGTAAATTACTTACTGGAATTAATACAATTTGCATGAAAATATCTTGCTAAAAAGTTTAGAGACCACAGTGAAAGCCAGCAAGAGCCTACACATATTTGAAAGTGGGAAAATTTTATCAGTTAGAGAAAATACATGGCTAATTTTGAATATTTGATTTCTGAAACAGAAAATGCCACAGATAACCTTGAGTCTAGGCAAACACTTAAAACCACATATGGTACTAATGTTCTGTACCTTTCAAAAAGTGCAGGACTTTAGTCCTCTTGGTGTCTTTCTGCTGGCCCTGTGTCATACGATGGCAATGATGATGACGCCAGGGCCATTTGATGTTATCTCTCCAGGAACGTCCTTCATAGCACTTGTCCAAAGGACCGATTTCATCTAGTAAGGAAGGGAAATTTTCAATTACTTTAGAATATATAAATGTTAACATTTTATGGAAATCCCCATTAAACAGATCAACAGACAGCATGTAAACAATTAACAGGAATGGAAATACTGACTGAGTTCTTTGAAAATGAGACTATATAAAAGAAACTTAAGTTTTAGATTTTTACCAAAGTCTGAAAGTACTCTGCATTGTAACCCACTGAACTACATAAGGGTCTCGAATCACAGATTTTTAAAGGATATACCCTTATCATGGAGCAGGACAGTGGGAGGGTCTGTAAAATCAGCTGAAATACCACAATCTTGGCAAAACTTCAGAATTACAATTGTAGATTACAATTCTTTGGAGTTCCTTTGATCTTGCCTGGATACACTTCTGAATCTATCTAGTGCAACAAATAGTTATATATTAAAATGATTCCCTTCAATAAATATTAAAAATTACTCCATAAGGCCATTTTTAATGTGAACACCATTCAAAAGATAAGAAAACCAGGGTGAATTTGAGGAATTTAACTATGTTCATCTTTAACAGTTTTCTTTTTTTAAATCTATGTCTTCCGTGCCTCAATACAATGGACAGTAAATCTAATATATAGCCACCTACCCCGCCTAGCATCCCTGGCACTCGTGTGGTCTCTCTTCATCTCTCTTACTCGATGACACCATAGGGAAGCTACTCTCATCTTTCCACTGAAGTATTTTCTTAGGCCAGGGACCTGGACATTTTCTAGGCCTCTTCTTCATCCCTCATTACCATCATACCCAACAGGGTCCTTGGATACATTTCTGAATGTGAAGCATTAGCCCTTTTCTAGTTCCACTTCACCTTTCAAAAACTCACCATCCCTTAACAAATTTTCAGAGGTTTTCTTTTTAACTTTAATAATATTTTAATAATTTTCCTTTGGAAATTATGTGTACGGCCATGATTAACTCCTTAACTTATGGTTATGATTGCAAAGCACCTATTACAAACACTCAGGAATCTTGGATAATGAAAAAATATGCCATACACAGCAGTTCTCAACGTTTGTGGTCATGACCCCTTTGTTCAATTTGTAACAACGTGGCCTTTAGGAAGGTTGAGAACCACCGCCATAAAGAGAGGGACAAGATGGCTGACCAGATACACTAATGCTGGATCATCTGAGAAAGTATTTTAGATAAAAAAGAAAGAATCAATCACAGATTGGGTATAATTTCTATAGAAAAGCATCAGAACCTATAGATGATTCCATGACAAAGTTTCAGAGTAGAACACAAAGGAGGAAGACATCCTAGTGTACAGTGAGAAGGGTAGAGAGAGCAATTTCTTCTCTTTCCCCCACATCTCTGGCAGTTGATGGGCTCTGTACCTGCTGGAGAGACTTTCTCCCCACATGAGCACACAGGCTGCTGCCACCAGTGAGCTGGGAACTGCTTGTGGACAGGTCATGGGCCTCCCAACCCACAGAGAGCACTTTCTGCCCCCAGAGACTCAAAAGGGGATGGCAGGTGCCATACTGCTTCTCTACCTAACTTGGGCAATTGTCCTTCTCAGAGCTCTTCAATTCTTCAGGTTTTGTTCTGTTTATTTCCACACACAGATTTCTCCAGCCCAGACTGTGAAATCCACAGGGTTCTAGGTGATTTGCTTGACTCCAGAACAAGGACCTTCTGCCCAGGGTGGGCATCTATTTGTACTCATGCAAACAGACTCTTTTCCTGCCCTTCTCACACATGTCACTGCCAAGAGCAACCCAAAGGCAACTCAACACCAGCCCGTTGTCTCAGAGACATGCCCATAAACAAGCACTAACAGTCAGTAAGTTCTTCAAAAGGACACTTGCAACATGAATGTTTATAGCACCACAGTCCACAACTGGAAAGATGTCAAAACAACCCAAGTGCCTATCAATTTATCAGTGGATAAATAAAATATGATATATGTGTACTATAGAGTAGTGATCATTCATTAAAAAAATGGTGATCATCTATGTTTTTTAATAACCTGGGTAAAACTGGAGGCCATTCCATGTGGTATATCACAAGATTGGGAAAAACAGCACATATACTTCACACTAAATTGCAACTAGTAGATCGATAGTTATGTGCACATCTGGAACTAAATAGAAATCAGTAGGAGGGAGGGGAAAAAGACGTTGAGTAAATTCAACCTAACTGGTCTAATGCACACATTCTGGGTGAAGGGCACACTTACAACTTTGACTTAAAATGTATAAAAGCAAATTATGTAACTAAAACATGTGTACCCCTGTAATATAGTGAAATAATAAAAAAGACCTAATACAGGTTCAAATGTAACATACTAAAATTTGTAGCAATGTCAAAATGAAAGCTGACAAAATGCTGACTCTGCATCCTTTAAGCACTCAGCTCTCCCTCACTTACTCCCTTAGTCCTGCCACCTCTGCTTCCTACAATGCTTTAGAGACTCCGGCCGTTCCACTGGCTGCCTCCTTCTCAGCTGACTTGCTTCTTCCTCAGTAGGCCTCCCTTCCTCTGTGATCCAGTCTAAGTACCGTCCCTGCTCATACTTTCTACTTTCAGAAAATTATTTCCCTCGCACACCCCATCGGTCACCATGCAGCTTGGTGATTTGTTCTCTTAAATGGTTGACTTGCCTTCTTTTTAGTTCAATTTTCTAATTATGGAGGATTTGCCATTTTTGCTGATCTACATTGATTTGTATTTTGATATTTGTTCTTTAGATAGTACATTTATTTTTACTTTCTATGTAATTACTAGAGGATTTATTTTACCTTGCCAAACTTCAGTCGGAGGATTATTTATATACTTAAATTATTCTAGTGAAGAAAATAATGCTCAGTTCCAGGCTACTGCCTAGCATTTCATGGGGTAAAAAAAAGAACACAGCCCTAAACCAAAAGTTCACTGATTGTTTGGTCATGTGTTGGCATCAAAGCCTTCCTTTTCTTTTGCAGACAGATTCTCACTATGATGCCCTGGTCAGAGTGCTGCGGCGTCACAGCTCATAATAACCTTAAAGCCCTAAAGTCTTAGACTTAAACCATTCTCTTGCCTCAGCCTCCCAAGTAGCTGGGACTATACGCACCCGCCACAATGCCGGGTATTTTTTTGCTGCAGATGTCATTGTTTAGCTGGCCAGGGCTGGGCTCGAATCCACCAGCCCTGGCGTCTGTGGCTGACGCCATAACCACTGTGCTACAGGCGCCGAGCCAAACGTATGGGAGGGGGCACCTGAATTTGACTTCCTATTTTTTACAGTAACAATAATGCTTTTGATGACTTGCTCATCAGAAAAATTACAGTGTCCCAAGCACAACTGGAAAAATAAGGGATTACTATGCTGTTTGTTGCTTTTCCTTATAAAAATTATTGTTTTCAGATACAGACCTTCTGTCACCCTCTTTGCTAACTGTCCATACGACATGGTGGGTTTCCCTGAGCATGGTTTATACAAAGAGAAAAAAAATCCATTGGGTTATTGTTCTCCTAAACACTAAAATTCACCACATAGGAGTTACAGAGCCTCAGAGTTTCAAATAACTGCTGAAAACAGAGTTCCAGAAAGAGCTATAATTTCTCATGGGACATTAAACATCAGTGACTTCATTGATTCAGCACTTGCATAAATTCTCTGTGGCAAGGGGTAAGACTTGTAAAATATTTACATGGAATGGCACTTTTCTTTCCTTAAAAAAGGCTCAGAGTAGGTAATGAGGTAAAAGATATTCTGACATATGTAGTACATTCATAATTCACTTTCTTTTTCTTTTTTTCTTTCAGATTAATACTATAGTACAAATGATTAGGTTACAGTGTTTCCATTAGTTAGGTAAAGTCCCTGTTGTAGTTGTGTTCTACACCCGAAAGGAGTGCCATATACCTTTATGTTGTGCCTGTTAGTTGGGGGAGTATAAGTCACTGAATTTCAGTTCTTACTATTTGCAAGTATGGACATCTGTTTGAAGCATGGTTCATGGTTCTCTTATATAGTTATGTTTTTTCCTTTTTGTTCTTTGGAGACAGAGTCTCGCTCTGTCTCCCTGAGTAGAGTGCTGTGGCATCATAGCTCACAGCAACCTCAAACTCCGGGACTCAAACCATCATCCTGCTTCAGTCTCCCAAGTAACTGGGACTATAGGCATGTGCCACCATGCCTGGCTAGTTTTTTCCATTTTTAGTGGCAATTATGTCTTCTTCTTGCTCAGCCTATTCTTGAACTTCAAGCTCAACCAATCCACCAACCTCAGCCTACCAGAGTGCTAGGATTACAGGTGTGAGCCACTGCACCTGGCCTTGTATAGATTTTACGTGGCCTCATGATATTACAAGGGACCTTCACCAGAATCAAGATTTAATAACTATATACAAAAATGCCCAGAAACAAATTCTAGGATAGATCTGTCTCTATGTGTCCACCTGCACCAAGGTGTTTTCTAGGAAAAATAGATCAACACCAATGGATGCCAATACTGCACTGATGAGAGAGCTGTCTTCTCTCTTAGCAGTATCTTGTTTACATTACCTATTATTTAAAATATAAGTTGTTACTTATTCTAAAATATATCAAGAAATAATCAAAAAGATTTCTGCTAATGAACAGTATTAAAATAAAATTTCAAAATTGATATTACATATCTGTGCATATATACATATAAGTATATGTTTCAAAATTATGTGTACATATGAGTATACATATATAAATGGGAATAATCAATGAAAAATGTAGGAAAACTATTTCTTCAGGTAGAATATTGTCCATACTAATCACTTTCTCTTACATAGAAATAAATATTAAGTCCTTCATAAGGCATTCTAATTTAAATCTACTTTTAACTCTTTTATAGAAAACGTATTAACCCCAAACAGACCAGGTAATGAGATGCACATATGAAGTAACATCAGTTTATTTCCATGTGTAACTCATATAAAACTACAAATATGTAGCTGATTATAATTGCAATAGAAAAAAAATTCACATTTAAACATATCTCCCCTTGGGTTGAAGAACAAATAAATTGATTTCCTTTCTTTTTGTAAAAATGCTGTATTTAAAATTATTCTCTTGAAACAATGAACATTTCATACTATGGGAAGTCTTATAAGCTTCAGTAGGAGTTTTTTTAACTCAAAAATGTGATAATGGTAGAAGTGTTTTATGTTAATTTGAAGTAAGGTGCATATGCTAAAAGCCCTTAGGATTTCATTTATTCATTCAAGTTCATTTATCATTAAATCCAAGTTCTAGAAATTGAACCAAATAAACCACACCATAATCAAGTCTAACAACTCATAAGCAAGAACTCTTAAGGAATATTTTTGTTCAATAAGAACAAAGTTGAGTATCCCTTATCCAAAAGTGTGGGTCCAGGAATGTTTCAGATTTTGGATTTTCTCAGATTTGGAAAACCTGCATTATGTACACTTCCTGGCAGAGCATCCCAAATTCAAACACCTGAAATCCAAAATGCTCCAGTGACCATTTCTTCTGAACACGTGTTGGCATTCAAAATGTTTCAGACCTTGGAGCACTTTGGATTTCAGATTTGGGATGTTCAATCTGAACTAAGAGAATGTATATTTAGAGTGACATTTTTAAAGCACTACAAAATTATTTCCTTGTGAATATGTGTAATGAGCATTTTCTTTACTCAAGGAAAGGAATGGCTATCCCTTTATAGTGTTTCTGGTGACACTGTTAACTAGATCATTATATTCTAACCTCAGTAGTTTCAAGAAAGGTAAGTGAAATCCAAAAGTATCATAAATGTATTTACCTTCAATGAAAGGCGCATAGATATACATGGGAGGAGTACGCTTAACCGTTGGTGTTTCCCTGCGAGTAAAGGCGTTTGCCTGGCAGACCTGTGCCAGGGTCCGGCCACTGTATTGAAATTTGTACCAGGCGAGAAATCTGGCTTTAGGTGCCTGTTCCAGTCTATACGGGAAAGAAAGGACATAAGTTAGATGTGAGGGCTTAAAGAAACTTTAAAACTACATAGTTTAATTAGATAATATCTCAAAAACCATGCCACCTAAGCTTTCTCATGAGAAAAGAACATTACAAATACTCCTAAACAGACAGTTTTATGACAGGAATAATGTGAGTAAATTTACATTCGTGGATACACAAATGAGATGTCTTTCTCAACCTAAGCAAAGGACCAGAGGTTGTCACTGTTTATCAAAGGTTATTTATTTGTATTAGATTAAAACATTTCCATATATACCCACTTGAATTCTTCCTGCCAGCTGTACATGCTAAGTAGCAGTCCATTACAATTACTGTTCCTTAATACTTAAGTCTATTTCTTCTGGGGAAAAAAAAACCTAACTTGGGAATTGGCTCCATCCACTGATTCTTCAAGAACACAACACACAGTTGCTCTGCAGAGAAGCAACTGATGCAACTGGAGAATGCAAGATCCTGTCTTGTTAGCACAATTCTACTTTTTAAACCCTGGGTTCACAATAAAATTCAAATTTCCTTGAGGCCAAATATATCCAGACTTTTGTAAAAGCTTATGTTCAGTAAATAAGACAATCTTTTTGGAATAAAATGGACATTATTTTGTTTTCATTATCTAATCAAGAGCTTACTAAACAAAGACAGTCTCAGAACTCTTGTACAATTCATTAAATAAGACTTCAGTTGGTAACACAAGAATATGGAGAGCTCTTTCAAAATTTTCCTATTGTTTGCCCAAAGAGAGTGATTGCTTAAAGAGCTCTTTACCATTTCAAGTATTACTAGACCTTCAGTAGGATTTTTTAGAAATTTTCTGCAATGAAAGCTCTGGAATTCCAGGTGAGTCTAAATGTCATAAATACAAGAAGGGATCCTCCATCAACTCTATTCACCTGGACAAACAGCATATCAGAAGTAATTGATAAAAGAAGAACCCGTACACTCTGGCTTTCCTGGCTTGTATCTATTCATGGAGAGTAATAGAGGTGTTTCCTACTTTTCAAAGGAAACAAAGGTGATGCTACAGAGAAGTGCAATTTGCCAATGGTCAGTGCTTCCAATCGTGCGTTGAAAAGTCTCCCATGAGAATGCTGGAACTGCAGAAATGTAGACTAGTTACAAGACTCCCTTTGTAACATCAAAATCACTAGAGACATCTATCATTTCACTTTGGGATTATAAAAATAACTAAAAATGACTAACCTTTATAAAAAGTTTAAAGGCCTTGAGGAAGATGTGCATATCAATGATGCATCAAAATGGAATTCATACATAAGAAGTACATGACCATTTGAATTTTTTAAATCTTGCCATTATAAATCAAGTATCATTAATAATTTTTATGGAGTATAGAAGAATATTTAAAAATCCACTTATCTGACTCAGCTCCCTTAGGACAGTGGTTATGGTGCTGGCCACCTGCGCTGAGGTTGGTAGGTTTGAACCCAGCCTGGGTCAGCTAAACAACAATGACAACTGCAACAAAAAAATAGCCAGGCATTGTGCAGGCACCTGTAGTCCCAGTTACATGGGAGGATGAGGCAAGAAAATCACCTAAGCCCAGGAGTTTGAGGTTGCTATGAGCTGTGATGCCACGGCACTCCACCGAGGGCAACATAAAGAGACTCGGTTTCAATTTAAATAAAAATCCACTTACTTACTAAAGTTAATTATACATTTAACTAATACAAGTATTTCCACAGAGCTCTCCATGAAGCCACCAGTGACACCAACACACATGGGATTACTCCGGCCCTACAATGCCAAGTTTAAGAGATAGTTTAATGTTAAGCTACAAGACTGTTGTGTTAATCTCTAGTTCAAATGACAATAAGAACAGTTTAGGCAATAAGAAAAATACAAAGAGGATCCTATCTGCTGTTAATAAAACTTAGCAGTATAACATCCTGGATATGTTTACAAACACTTGGAGCCACACTACCTGGGTTTGAATTCTACATCCACCACTTACTACCTTAGGGCATGTTTCATAGCTCTTCTGTTCCTCATTCTCTCCATATGGAAAAGTTTGATATAAACCTTAAAACAATCCTTGTACAGCCCTTAGAATTCCATTACATACCCAATCACAAAAAGAAGCTTTATTATATTCTCATTCCACTACTATCAACAGAAAGATTTGTTTATTTAATGACTTCAATCTGCAAGCCTCTATAATTTTCTGGAAAAAAAATCATTTTTCCCTTTTATCTAAAACAAAACAAAAACCACTGATCTGATTCAAAGAGCTCTGTAGACAAAATACATTTGCCTTTTCTTTGTTATCTATACTGTTTTACATAGCTTTGTTACATAATACAATGCTACACAAAGTTTGAAATGTTAAAAGGGCTGTTGTTAACCATTATATCAATGGCTTGCAGGATCAAATTGGTTTACTTTTACACTGGAGTCCATGGTACATTAGCAAAAATAATGAAGGAGAATAATGCTAACATATCTCAGAAACTCTTGCTAGAACAATGTAAGAAGAGGACAACACAGTGGTGGAAAGTGTGGGCTTTAGAGTCACAGGGCTGGGCCTCCGTCTCTGCTCAGTGCCTGGCTGCTGTGTTCTTCT
This sequence comes from Nycticebus coucang, assembly GCF_027406575.1. Classification (NCBI taxonomy): domain Eukaryota; kingdom Metazoa; phylum Chordata; class Mammalia; order Primates; family Lorisidae; genus Nycticebus; species Nycticebus coucang. Next base: position 2,791,369 of record NW_026515577.1, on the reverse strand, counting down.
GCAGGCACCTGCCTATAAGCACCAGCTGCCTTGCCTGGGCTGAGAAATAAATGAATCATTGTCATAGAAACCAATCAATTCTGTGTCTCACAACAAGCAATGCTCAATGTATGTTAGCATTTGTCAATCCTTTCTAAAAGAATTATTGCTACTATTACCATTATTGCACAGCAAAAGCTGCTGTCATCTGTCTTACATTTGTGCCATAAGTGTCATTTACTACCTTTATAGAAAACAGGCTACTCTGGAATTGAGCAGAAATTGGTCATAGCTACCAGGAGAAATTATCAACTTGTCAAAGAATTATCAGATCAGTGTAACTGAATCAAATGGATTCAACGAGTTATGTGTTACATTTCTCCTTCAAAAGAAATATGGATGAGTGGTCTCCAAAATATGGGTTATTTTAATTTTACAAAGGAGTAATTTGTGCCAGCTGATAACTCACTTTCAAAATACCAAACTGTGTTATGTTATCAAACTAAGAATAATGGTGATAATTATAATGAAGATAATCTCTATGAACCACTAAAAATAATTCTGCTTTGTATGTTTTATCCTCATTTGATTTTCAGAACAATCTTATCAGGAAGATATTATGGTTATCACCAAAGATGGATGATGAAATTGGAGCTCAGAGAAGCTGAGCCACTTACGACAGTCACACAGCTAGTGTGTGGTAGAACAGCCTTAGCCCCAAGCATAGAGCAAAGACCTTAAAGACAAATGATTTAGACACAAAGCTGGGTAGAATGGAGTGATAGAAAACTGCAGAAATGGATAAAAGAAGGATAAGCAAACTACATGTAAACATGTGTCGTTGAAGAGAAGTATGAAAGGAGATAGGACATAGCTAAAGATGGATAGTTAGTCAAAGGAATCTGTTTGTTTGTAAAAAATCAAGACATAAACATTTTTATTGGGCAAGGAAGCCAAATACATGCAATGGAGCGTAAAAACTTTATTCTATAAAGCAGGATTCTTTATGAGGCACGAAATGAGGGATCAAGGCATAGAAATCGCTATCTCGGGCAGTGCCTGTGGCTCAAGGAGTAGGGCGCCGGTCCCATATGCCAGAGGTGGCGGGTTCAAACCCAGCCCTGGCAAAAATTAAAAAAAAAAAAAAAGAAAGAAATCGCTATCTCCTCTTTGTGACAGGAGATGAGGGGAAGAATGAAAGCTAGTTGGAGAGGAGGAATGATGCTCAGGTCAGGGAAAAAGGGGAGAAAGAGAAGTTGCACAACACTGACAACACTCATGACCCACAGCTCCTACCATCAGTGACCCACACGATGGACGGCATCAGAGGAGAGTGGCGGGGGGACTAGGAACTCAAGCTGACTGTGGACATCTGGAATGGCAAAGGAAGTAAAAAGACTGCTTGATTGTCCAGTTCCACTGAGGATCTGGCTTATGCTGTGACTTACTTATCTGTAATAGCACTAATCCTCAGAATTGTGTTAGGTTCTGTTACAAAGAATACTTTGCTTGTGTTGCCATCACTGTGCTGCTTAAGGTGGAACTGGTAGCACAGGTACAGAAGGGGTACAGTCAGCACAAAGACTCATCCGGGACCAACAGACTGGGAAGGTCAATGTGAAGACAGGTCTCGGCATGAGAAAGGACAGTTCTGACAATGTAGCCAGGAGGCCAGATGACAGGCCTCAGGCTGGTTTTGGAAAGAAGTTAAGCCAAGAAGGAGCTGACAAGATCATCTAAACGGAAGCTAAGCTGAGTGACAGAGAGAAAAAAGGTAGAAGGTGCAGGGCAGTGTGGTAGTGGTGGGAGGAAAGTGGTTTGAGTCAGGAAGTGGACTTCTGGACAGCTGCAGAGTGACTCAGGTCTGAATGGCTGAGTATAAGACAGGGCTTTAGGCCTAAAAATGGACATGGAAGGGACTGCAGACAAAGGAGATAAGGCACAGAGTAGAAGAGAGAACCCAAGGACACCAGGGTGGATGAACCTAATATACTATCCCTGTTACTGTCTCTAAATCAGTAGAGGCTACCAAGGACAATACCACCCTACATTTCTAAAATTACCTGAAAAAGGTATGTTGCTCCACACACTGCTTCCAGAACCTTTTGGCTGCCTGGGGACTTGGCATTTGAAATGTAATGGTGCCATCAAATTTGTTCTTCTGGAATAAATACACAAAATCTATCAGCATATTCCCTTAAAAGGCAATGAGAAGCTACTGAGAATCATGGATTTAGATGGCTCTATAAAAAGTCTTTCTTCTTGAAAAAGGTAAATATTGTATATCTAATGTACTCATACAAAATGGACTTTTCAGAGATTGATACACCATTTTCTATGAAAATCAAGTAGAAGTTATTCAACATCAACCAACCGACCAACTTCAGTGTCCACTAAATTCCTTTTATTGCATTCCTATTCATCTCCACCACTGAATTAATTTAACAACAAAAACCTATTGTTCCTTCCTACTGTGTGCTAAGATTTGTGACTTTTTCTGTGCATGTCTCTGTGTGTGTTTTTTTAGTAGCAAAAATATGCATATGCAGGCTGATCTTCAAAAAGACTGTCTTTTTTATAATGGAATAGAGAATAGTTCATTTTCTTAAAATTTTAGTGGGAAAGAATTTATTTAGCTCTAGGCTGTAAAGTAGCAAAGTGACGCAAGCGATTAGATATGCCAACGGTGATGAACGATTGCTTACCTCTTCGAGCCTCAGTCTCAGTAAAAACTCACTGCCCTTACAGGAGACCTTTGCGATGTTACCCCAGTCAAAGCGACAGAACGTCAGCTCTTCTTTATAGATGAACACGCCATTGCCAGACACACCCAGCTTGATGTTCTGCAAAGAATAACCGAATTAACCATAATTATAGCTGTCAAAGTTATATAATCAAGAAGCTAAAGAGCTCTCTCAAAGAAAGAATGGCAACTTAATGCTTTTGTATTTAAATTATAGTAATAGTACACACATTAATAGAAACTGTAAGACATAGGCACATCTGAAATCTATTTATCTTAAGAACTCAGCTTTGATTTGCAAAACAGTTATTGCAACATGAATATAGGACTCAATATTCTTTCTGTTTGTTCATTTTTTGTTTTGAGACAGAGTCCCCTGGTGTCATAGTTTATAGCAACCTCAAACTCTTCGGCGCAAGCAATGATCTTGCCTCAGCTTCCCAACTAGCTGGGACTACAGGCGTCCACCAGGAGACCTGGCCATTTTTAGAGACAGGGTCTTACTCTTCCTCTGGCTGGCCTTGAACCCATGAGCTCAGGCAATCCACCCACCTCAGCCTCCCAGAGTGCTAAGGTTAGAGGCATGAGACACCACGCCTGGCCCTAGGACACAATATTCTTCAAAAGCCATAAGACATATGTTCTCCAGCTCTGAACAATAACAAGGAAGAAAGGAAACAACTGTATCAACTATCCTGAAGGTAAAGAAAATAAAATACGCTTTCCGGAAGGCTATTCAAGGCATTAGGAATGATCTGTTGGTCCACCCTAAGATGCACTCTACCATCTTATTTGAGGCCAATTTAATTCAGATAAATCACCCTGAAGTATTTATTTATTCAGATAAATAAATTATGTGAATTTTATTTAATTCAGATAAAGCTGTTGAAATGATGTCAGTAGTTCACAAAGCACAAATCCACCGCAGAAAATTGCACTCAAATCTCTGAAATCTTTCAAGAACTTTTTCAATAAGTCAGAGTGCTGACATTTACTTCTCATCAAGCATTCCTTTGACTGGCATACTTTAAAAGACTATTATTGAAGCTCTTCGTAGTTTTCTTTCCCCCAGAGCTTTCATTTAAAATAGATGATAATTGAGAATAACAAAGAGCCTAAAGAGCTTTTAGAAAACTAAATCAATGGACAGCCAAAGTGACTAATTGACTCCTCACATTTCAAGTAGTGCTAAGGGTCTAAGATGCACAATCTATAAAGTATACAAATCCCCATGGTCTTTAGGGGAGAACTGGATCTCATCCATGACATATAAAATCCCAATCTTAGGTGCACATCTGGAAGTAAAACTCAATAGAAACCCAGTAGATAGGAGGTGGGAAGATGGGTTAGGTGAGTTCACATTTAACTGGTATAATGCCCCTTTTTGAGATGCAGAACAGTTTTAACTTTGACTGAAGTGATCAAAAGCGTATTAGGGGTAAATCATGTCTACCTCTATACTATTCCCAAACTGAAAAAAGAAATATCATGTCTACCCATTTAGTATTCCCAAACTAAAAAAAGAAATATAAAATTAAAGAATACTACCTAAAAGTATCCACATTCTTAAAAGTCAATAATAGGAAACAAGCTGTCAGAAAATCATGCTGAAACAAACACCATCTTCAGTCTACATGTCACTTCATAAAGCATAATATCTTGACTACCTTTACTAAGAAAAATTCAACAGAATTTACATGTCTAGAAAATACAAGGACAGGTCGAGGAAGTTAATGCCAATTGCTTTCTCTGCTGTGATACTTGAATAATTCATACAAACAAAACTATATTAGATCAACCCAAGCATGTTTTTAAAAATCTAGTCTATTATTTTACTCACCCTGTGCTTGCAGCCACAACTCTCTCTAGGAATAGAATAAAAAGGTGGAGTGAATCAGGTGCATGTGCCCAAGTAACTTTGCCAAAACCATCCCTGCCCACGTCCACAGGGAGCAAGGTGGAAGATTGCCCATGGTGTCATGTTCTCACCACAAGAGAGGAAGCAACCCAAGTGGAAACACTGCACAAGACATCTCCAGTCCAAAGGAATCTTTGGACAGGACAAGAAAGCCATTTTATCTGACTTAAAAATAAGGGCAATGCAGATTCAAGTAAATTGGTTGATTTTGGTATTGCTCTACAGCATGGTTTTAGGATTATTAACATTTGTGTGAATAGAAATTCAAGATAAGTGCCAGGGAGTAAAAGGGGAAAAGCATGTCTTAACCCCTCACATGTGAGTTCTGCCACCGGGCAGCAAAGGCAGAAAAGGAAAGTCTAAAAAGAAACACCTGCTCTGCCTTGCTCACCACCTCAGGACGCTGCCCCATGTGGATAACAGCGGGTCCCTTGATGGCTGGCTGCCAAATGTGTTTGGAAATTGCTCACAAGACATCATGGAGAAAAATGGAGGGGAGGTCAGAGTATTTTACACTAAGATTCCCTCCCTGCATGGTGGCATCACGCTGCCTGTGTTCCTCTGAAACTGGCTCCTCTCAAGACAACCATCTCCACACATCTGCCTTCTGGGTTCAGGTATGCAGTCTGCTCTGCCACCTTCAGACCTGGGGAGGTCAAAAGGGATGCTGTCACAGCCCGGGGGACCACAGACGGTGGTTTGTGCTGCTTTGTGGTTTGCTTTCACCTGTGTTAAGAGTCCTTTTATTCCAGATTCTTCTAATTATCCTAACATGAATGCACCAGTAAGAACTCCTCTAACATTGTATATTTTTTCTTCCATTCTTGAGATACTCTGCTAGAAAGAAAAAGTATCCAATGTACTCAGTACTATTACAAAGCCAATATATAACTAACCACACGTTCACACAAAAGATAAAACACAACTGTAGCCCACGATGAAGAAGGGGAGTGGGGAACAGTGAGGCTAGTGGAGGGAGGGTAATCACTGGGACCTCACCTATGATGCATATTACAAGGGTACATGTCAAATGTATTAAAAGTAGAGTAACAATGTCTTAACATAATAAGTAAGTGAGGTGAAGGCTATGTTAACCTCACATATGCTTGATGTAAGCATTCCAAATTGTATACAAAATTAGCACTTTGTATCCCAAAATGTATTCATGTACACTGTTATGATTTAATAAAACAATTGTTAAGAGGAAAAAAATATACTGTACAAATTGCCCTAGCTGAGAAGGGCAGATTAAAAAAGAACTCCTTTAACAGCAATAAATAAATAAATCTGAACTCAAGACAATAAAAAAGGATCAAATAGAAAAAGGAACAAAACTATAAAGTACATAAAAACTTCTTTTCAATTGCTATAGAGAGTCTGTTCAATAAGCCACAAACATCTTACTCATCAAATATTATCTAACAAATCAAATAGCTAACAAACACAATGGTGATTACTTTGAGTTTTTTAGTCTTCTGCTCTTAACTACAAAGCAAACACTGATATTATAACAGGGCCTATAACTTTTTAGCTTTCTTTCTAAGATATCACATTTAAAAACAAAATCTTGACGCTTTGTGACATTGTAATCTAAGAACTGGCTTCTCATGATCACGAGATGCAAGATTTGCTTGTGGCAAGCATAGAAGGGTTTAGAGGAGAAATGTGCTTGGGAGGTCTTTTGGGACCCATGAGTCATAGAAAGGAAATCTGTTTCAGTGGAAGCTTTCCTAGAGATTTCCTAAATCATGCAACCTCGGCTGCTAAACTGCACGTAGGTTTTGACAGAGTCCTTTCAAAGCTCACAACTGTGGGTTCCCTCAGTACATTCCACTGACTGTGGACACATTTCTCAAAACCAAATCCATCTTTCACCTGGGCTCCCATTCTCTTCCTTGACTCTCCCCACTATGTAATTACTTAAGCTAGAATCAGGAAATAGGTGACATTTGTCACTAGTAATAACCATAGTATGCATTTACAGATTTCATTTTCATTTCTTGATGAAGAGGGTTCACCTGTTCATAACTCTTATTATATCAAAGTGACTGTCACTAGAATATCTGTGTATCTATGCTCACAAAAATAGGTATATTATCGCCTAGTTTATTGTATGAAATGGCCTATGAAGTATTCTGTCATGTTTTTATGTTTCTCAATTCAAACTCCTTTTAAATATACAAATAAATATGTTTTCAATTTTTGTAATTATTTTTTCAGAAATTTGATCTTTAGGATTTTATTTTTCAGGAGTATGGCATTCAAAATCGTATCTTCTAGATCATGACCGGTGCTCCACCATTATTTTTGAATCCCTGATTTATTACCTCTCACATGAGACTGAGGTTCCTTCATCATGTGAGCCTGGGCCAGTGTACTTGAGATTTCACAAAATCCAAAACAGACCTATAGGAACGAGCCCAAGGCTAGGGCTCCTTCACAGCCCAGAAGCTTTTGGAAGCAGTCAGAACTGTGCCACCTCAGCCCTGTTAGGTTTACTAAGATCTGCTCCCTCTCCTAATACAAATGTGGAAGAGGGAACGGGGGCAGACACAGCACTTCTGCTAGCAGAAGCTGGGACTCAGTATAAACCAGGATAAGAGGTAAAAAAGGCTGCCAAGTTGTGCTTAGAATAACTACCCATGAAAAGGTATTCATTAAAAAGACTACTGAAAAGAAGAAGTAGGGGGAGAATAAATGATTCCTCCCATTACCAAAACCCCATGATTAACCGAAGAAATATTGGAAATCCTCAAGGGAAGGCCAACAGTCTTTTTCCAATAGTGAACTAGGCCATCCTTTCGTTATTTCCTTCTTTCCTCCCTCCCCCCCCTTCCTTCGCCTCCCTCTCTCCCTCCTTCCCTCCCTTCCTCCCTTCCTTCCTTTCTCTCTCTCTTCTTTTTTATGAATCTAGGCCATTCTAAAGCTAGAGCCCTGGGAAAACTTCAGTGAACACACTGGAGTGAAGTTACTTTCCATGACAATGACAGTACCTTGGCCTCATGCAGATGAACCCCATACATGGGCAGTCCCCTGGCGTGCTCTATGAACTGATAATCAGCTTCTGCTGAAGCTATGCCACTGAGAATAAAAAGAAACAATATTCCGGTTGCTTTGAATACGTGCAAAAAAGAAGTGTTTAAAACAGAGCCAGGGGTGGCTAAGATTATATAGTTTGGAGTAGAGGATGTAACCCCAGGAAAGTTGGCAGAAGACCAGGAAATGGGAAAACAGACTCAACTCTCAACTCTAGCATTTTTCTCTTAAGATCATCGCATCTAGAGCAGCACCTGTGGCTTAGTGAGAAGGGCGCCGAACCCATATACCCAGGGTGGTGGGTTTGAACCCGGCCCCGACCAAACTGCAACAAAAAATAGCCAGACATTTTGGTGGGTGCCTGTAGTCCCTGCTACTCGGGAGGCTGAGGCAGGAGAATAGCCTAAGCCCTAAAGCTTTAGGTTGCTGTGAGCTGTGACACCATGGAACTCTACCAAAGGTGACAGAGTAAGACACAATCTGTGAAAAAAAAAAAATGTAAATAAAAAGGATCCTCTCATCTTAACGTGCTAACAGCAATGAGTCACATACCTCCACCCTTATGATTTGTATGTTAAGAGAGTTGATTTTTATTATTTCTACTGGTGAAGAAAGCCACAGAATTAATGGGTATAAGTTAATAGAGAATTTTTTTTAAGTGACTTCATTTCTATGATATAGAGAAATTCTTACTCCCTACTTTTATGTTGTTAGGACTGACCATAATGAACACTGAAATGACTTGCATTTCATTTTATACCTATGATAGATAATCACATTCTGTCCACACTAGAAATATTTCTATTCTTAACCCTAACTCAACAAATTTTAAGCTCCTAGAGAACAAGACCATGTCCCATTAATCTTATATTCCCCAAGGCATTTCAGTACCTGATAATTCATATGAGAACTACACAATAAAGGCCTGTTGATCGCAACTTAAACCACAGTAACATTTTCAGAGTGAAATGTTGTATTTATTTTTTAAAGAAAAGTCAAAAAATGTGGCCTGTTTTCTAATATGTGAAAGTTTCTTGCAGAACATTTACAAAGTATTTTATAAAACTACATTTTCTTTCTTTCTTTCTCTTTCTCTCTCTCTCTCTCTTTCTTTCTTTTCTTTTTTCTTTCTTTTCGCCTGTTTCCTAATATGTGAAAGTTTCTTGCAGAACGTTTACAAAGTATTTTATAAATCTACAATATTCTTTCTTTCTGTCTTTTTCTTTTTTTTTTTTTATTGCAGTTTTTGGGTGGGGCTGGGCTTGAACCCATCGATTCTGGCTTATGGGGCCAGCACCCTACTCCTTTGAGCCTGAGGCGCTGTCCTATAAATCTACAATTTTAAATAACAGAACGAATTATAATTGTGCAGCTAGCTTTTAAAAACTTGTGTAAAAACCCATTCTCTTTTCACACAGATAGAAACATTCCCAAAGTATATGGTATTGAATTACTAATGTAATTTTAGTAATCTTTAGCTAAGCCAAAGGGGTCATCTTATGTGCATAAAGTAACTATCTGCTTATTGGTAGGTTCCTTCAGATTTTTTTTTTTTTTTGAGATGGAGTCTCACTCTATTGCCCTAGCTAGAGTGCCATGGTGTTATCACAGCACACTGCAACCTCCAAATCCTGGGCTAAGTGAACCTCCTGCCTCAGTCTTCTAAGTACATGGAACTACAGTGTGAGCAATGACATATTGATAGTTTTTCTGTTTCTAGTAGTTTTTCTGTTTCTTGCTCTCGCTTAGGCTGGTTTGGGATGCCTCAGCTCAAACAGTCCTTCCATTGGCCTCCCAGTGTGCTGGGATGACAGTGTGAGCCGCCACACCCAGCCCCACCTCCACATTTCTGTTGCTATTTTCCTGCATCCATCACCACCTACACTTCTAATTCAAATCTCAATACCTTGTCCTTTCTTTTTTATTTACAAATCTCAATGCTTTGTTATCTCCCTGGCATTTTACCATAGTAAAAAAAAACCATTAAAAGGCAGAAGAAATAGAAATGCCAAACATGTATGTGTATATGCTTGTTTCCAGTGTGTATAGGTTAAAGGAAGAGGAGGTGTCCTAGGGAAAGGTGTATTCATCCGGTAAATGAAGCGTTTGAACATGAGCATAGGGCCTCATATTACAGTCACCCAACCAATGACAGGAGATCGCAGGGGGTGCACGTTGGCTTGATCAGAGCTGGGTTATCCAAAATGAAAACTGGATAATCCCCCAAACTGTGCTCAAATGTCTACAAAGTGTTACAAGAGACACTATTTAAATCTACCATGACCAGTCTCCCTCCAGGAAGCACGACAACGTACATATGTGCTTTGTAGAAATTCAACACCAAGTCCTCCATCTTCTTGGTATCAATGGACCCAAAATAATAATCAGTATGTGGCTTGATTTTGTTGAGGACCTCATCATCCACATAGTTTCCACGTTCCGCTTGGATGGTGTACGATTCCAGGAGGGCACGAGTCACAGGGGGGCAGGGCAGGCGCCCAGAAACAATGTCTGCCCGGATCTGGAGGCATAGGAGGTATCTGTGAGGAGCAGAGGGAAAAAAGGGGAGAATAATTAGTTAAGACTGCAGCACTTCTATTCCTTCAATGCTGATGTCCCTTTGTAAAGAAATATACAACATAGACCCCCTTCATATCCATAGAAAAAAAGGGTATTCTCTATGAAGAAGCCTCCTCTCACTCCTTGGGCTTCTAAACTTTGGTTTATTTACAGAAACTAGTTTCAAAGGCTAATGAATAGAATGGTAATGTTATTTATTTGTTTTTCTTTCTTTTGATATAGACTCCACCCTGTGTTGCCCTTGGTAGAGTGCCGTGACATCACAGCTCACAGCTCACAGGTCTTGGGCTTAAGTGATTCTTTTGCCTCAGCCTCCCAAGTAGCTGGGATTACAGGCACTCGCAACAATTCCTGGCCTTTTTCTGTTGTTGTTGTTGTTGCAGTTGTTATTGTTTAGGTTTCCTGGGGTGGATTCAATCCTGGCACACTGGGTGTACGTGGCCGGCACTGTAACTAACCACTGTACTACAGGCGCGGAGCCTAGAATGGAAATTCTTAACTGCTGTTCTGGTCATAGTCGATGATTACTGTTAGAATAAAGTAAAAATGCCAATCACATCAACTGTCTTCTTGGATTTAAAATGTTAACAAAAATTAGAATGCCACTCTAAAGTTCTGAAGATTAATGAAATTTTAAAAATAATGAGAGTCTTAATCATTGGCTAGAAGAACCTAAGGTTACCCTTCTTTATCATCTCTACCTCGTTCATGTTACTTTCTCTTCTTCCTAAAAGAACTTTAACAAGTTTCTTGCCTCCTTTCCTTAACAATACAGGAAGGAGCTTATCCATTAAGGCTACAAGACTGTCTCTCCATAGCCCCTGCATTTACAACAAAAGTTACCATTCAAATTCTCAGAAACAGTAAATATTCTCTTCTTACTAAACAGAGTCCTTTATTTTTGCAATTGCAGTGGAGTGTGTTTTAATGGGCCACAGAATCTCAGGAGATGGAATTGAAATAGCTACTGACACTACAAGGGAAAGCCTACTTAGTTTGGTGGTTTGGGTGAGATCAGGGAACAAAAAAAAAAATTACCAGTTTAAATGCCTTTTAAAAATAGTTTCAGTTTTCTATCTTTATATCGCGTTTGTTACATGAGACTAGTGCACAGATCCACGAGCTCTAAAGTAAAAATCACCAGTATTAAAGTTTCAAAGATTAAACATCAGTGACTTTTTAAAAGACCACAAAGAAAACAAAGTTGCTTCATTATATCATTTTTTTATGTTTCCATTTCTCAAATGGAAATCAAAAAGCTAAAGGGAGTAAACTTATTTTGAAATTGACAACATTTCAAACTAATTGGGATTACTCAATTCTAAGGAAACTTTTAAAACTTTCCTTAATAAAAAACTGTTAGGTTTCAACCCTGAAATTACTACTATTCTCCCAGAAAAAAATAAATGCTATACGGAAAGATTAATTTTCAAATGCAAATATAAAGTACCTGGAAATACTCTCAGTCATCTGAGAAGCACAAGATGGATAAAATTTTACATTAAATGTAAAAAGCCAGGAGCGATCTGCAATAATTAAATATCATGATTATTTAAACAATCAATAGAATGATTTTTTTTTTTTTTTTTTTTTGTAGAGACAGAGATTCACTTTATTGCCCTCAGTAGAGTGCCATGGCATCACACGGCTCACAACAACCTCTAACTCTTGGGCTTACGCAATTCTTTTCCCTCAGCCTCCCAAGTAGCACGGTATACAGGCGCCCACCACAATGCCCGGAAATTTTTCTGCTGCAGTTTGGCCAGGGCTGGGTTTGAAAACACCACCCTCTGTATATGGGGCCGGTGCCCTGACCACTGAGGCACAGGTACCACTCAGAAGGACATTTTTGATAAAACTTTAAGGTCAATGTTTAAATGGTACAGATCAATCTCACTGCAGATCCGTGTGCAGAATTTTATTTTATTATTTTAAAAATTAACACAATTTACCAAACTAAAAGAAAATAAAAAATAAATTAGAAATCAATTACACAAATAACCCATCATTAACATGAATAGGTTCACTTCCTTAGAAACATTTATTTCTACTTTCATAAATGTTTACGTGGTGATCCATTATGCAAACATTTTAATATGACCTCCAAGTACTAGCTTAGAGATACGATTTCTTTTAATCACAGGCTTTTCAGTTGCTAAATATTCTCTGCCATTTGTTAAAAAATAAAAATTAAAAAAAAGCATTTCAAGATTTCTACTTTGTTGGTGGAAGGGAGTAATACTACTCATTGCATTACTAGTAGGATGCAGTATTTGAATAAAGTGTGAAAGGGATACCAGAAAAGGGAAGGTTTGGTAAAACTTCACAATACTTAAAGACAACAAAATTGTTCCCCAGGCTTTATACAAGAAGCATAAGTACCCTCAAATAACTTCAAGTTTTCTGTGTTGTGATCTAAAGGATAATCATTCATATCATAAATGACTTCTTAAAAATAAATCTTACCATTTATGCATTAAAACTTAATGTTGTGATGTGTCTCATTTTGAATGCTCAAAATAATAAAACTATAGGGAAAGGGGCAGGTGTTACTTTTCTAAGGGGATTCAAATCACTCCATTAGACTGAATTTAGAGTTCTGCTCCAAGTTCACAGGATTTTTAAATAAAAACAAGGCTGTGCATATACACCTTAAAAGATCTTGCCAGATCTCTAATTTCTTGACTTGAAGTTTCTTTAGTCCCATCTTCTTCTTCAATGTGTCATTTTATCTTTTTCTCCTCACCAGCACACTCCCTTTCCTCTAACTCAATAGTCCACAAATAGTTATTGACTGGCTACTGTGGACATAAATGCACTTTTGCTGTATTTGGGGCACTACGTCACTGTTCTACTAATAATATCAATCCTATGTCAGAGTTCACGTTTACTTTACACATATAAAAATAGGATACTGGGATACAGGATTTTTCTAAGTATTGTTAAATATTATGTCTCTTGCCTTGCAGCACTTTGGTGACAGCATCAAGCATCCAAGCACTGTGTATGAAAACATACGTTTTGGAGGTGACTGTCACTCCAGAGTAAAGCAATATCCTCACAGGATTATCGTTTCATAATGGTTAATTTTTGATTTTTTTCTAGGTATTAACACAGCACTTGAGTGCCTGGCTATGACTACAGGAATAAATTTCTAATAGAATGCCTATGTTTTCTAAAAGGTAATGAAATGTATCCATAACACTAGTCTTTTTCTAAAGGGACAAATACAAATTGTATATATTTCTGGTTCATAATACTATGTTGTAAAGTATGAATACATTCTGGGATGGCTAAATCAAGCAAATTAACATAGTTGTTATACCTCAGATATATTTTTGTGTTGAGAACACTCAAAATCTACTCCTAATCATTTTCAAGTTAAATTTTCATTTCATTTTATATTGCCACATCATCATTTTTACCCGGCTATATAGCAACAGACCTTCTAGCTATAAACAGTTTATATATTAATCATATGCAAGCATTCAACAGATGGAGTCTTTTCAGGTAACTTTTAGAAAACAAAGGTTTTAAAGACAAATTTTCAACAAGAACAATGAGGTTGATATTTGTCACAAATAACTCAAAAATTAACGTTTACCTTTGCTAATTATATTTTGACTGAAAGCTACAATGAAATCTTGGCAGAGATGAGGCTTAGAAAACTCATCTGGTGAGAGTGGACATTTGAAGGCACTCAGAGATTCTATGGGTACATGGGAAGAAAGGGGTAAGCAGGCCAAACTATAAACCCAGATTCAAAGAGTAAAAACAGTGGCCCTTGATTGTGGAACTAAGGAGAAGTAAAGACAGTGAAGGTATCAGAGCCCTGGAAAGATGCTCGAGTCCTCACTCTTCCAGAACATCTGCAACCAGTGTTCTTTTACTACTCTGGATCCACAGATATGCTGACTAAACTAATTAGACACTTCCAAATCAAAGCCACACCCATGGTATATGTCTACTAAGAATCAAATCTACAAAAATCATCACAAGATCGCATGTCTTCTTGCATGAGAAGACCATTTTCTCATTCTTTCCCAGAAAAACAAAGTCAGACACTGTGAGGGAACATTTAGGAATGTGAGTCTAGAACTTCCTAAAAAATAGAAGACCCTAAGCCAAGTTCAAAATAGTCACAATTCTACAAAAATATCATTAGCATTATTAACTCCTAAGATGGTATTACATGCAAAACAGAACTGATTAGTCTAGCACTATATTATTATCCCAGCTTATATTCCTATAAATGTTACAGATAATAAAGGGATGAATAGATGTAATGATTAACTTAACAACCCCAAAATATGATTTAAATACTCACTTCGCATTTGTGTTTTTATCTTTCTTGTGGGATCAAGCCATATCTGCAGGAGGACAGAAAAGGTTAATGAACCCAGAAGAAAAACTCCACAGTCACAAATAGAACTATTTACGATTCACCTACTTGTTAAAGTGTAAGCACAATTTCATAAAGTCCTATTCCAAGCAGCTTTCCTCTGTTAGCTTTTCACTAGGCTAAGTAGTGACTTGGTTTTCAGTGCATGTGTTTACGTGTGTTGAGTTTCTGTGTGCTTTAATTAAACACTAAATGCTTCTAAGGTGACTCTTATGGCCTCGTTCTCTTGGATCTGAAATGGACCTACACTTCAGATCTGAGGATGCAACAGTCTTGGTTAACCAAGTCTTCTGACATTTCCCTACAACATTTTAATACACGTTCTCAGAGAAAAAGTGTTCCAAATGAGGCTTGATCCTCTCATGACAGAAAAATCTGGGAAAAGAGCGCTAGACAATGTATCCTAATAGCATATGTCTACTCATAGGATACGAGCAGTGTTAGAAAGAAGCTCAGAATATATGGTTAAAATGTCCACAGAGAGTGGGATTGGTCAAACTCATGCCTAAGTCACTATGAATCCGGGCAGTCCCCTAATTACAGATATCTGATTTGCATAAAGCTTGCACTTATGAATGGAGGCTATTACAGTAGGCCCCGAAGTTACAAACATCTCACTAACCTACAACTCATACTTAGAAATGGAGGCTATCACAGGTAATGGATAAATGTATCTGTTCTATCTTACATACAGATTCAACTTACAAACAAAACTATACAACCTACCTCCTTCATAACCTGTATATTTGAACACTTGTGGGAACACAAACCACATGGGCTTATTAGGACCCCATAACTCTCTTGACTTTTGTAACAGTTCAAACTCTCTCATACCTATTTTATCCCCTTCATCAATATTTCCCTAACTTTCAAGTGCATATGAATGAATCAACTGAACATCTAGTAAAAAATGCAGCCTGGAGTTTATCTAACAAGTTTTTACATTGTGCTAACACTGCTGCTCCTGGGACTACCTTTTGAGTAGGACAGCCCAAAATTTCTTTTGACATAGAAATGATTGCTTTTTCCCAAAGCAAAATGTACACAGACAGTTTTCAAGTCTTATTGGCTTATCAGCCTACACTGAGTTGTCAAGTCAGCACCCTACAGAAAGCCCTAGCAGGGAACTGATTCCACATACTGCTCCCCATCCAAATACTGCTCCCCATAATAATAAGCAGCTCTAAAAATGAACAGCAAGACCCAGCTGCCCCCCACACTGATTCACAACTACAAATCCCCACCCTACCATATTGTCTTCAGTATCAAACCTAATCTCTCTTGTACATTTCAAATTTCCAGGGCAGTGATTCCTATACCTATCCCTGCGTCCTAAATTTTTTTTTTTTTTTACTTTGATGACAGCAATTTATTTTCTCACAGTCTTGGAGGATGGGAAATCCAAGATCAATCACTATTGTTGAAACTGCAAGGGTTTGAAACAAAGTAACTCTGATTAAATCAAGCTAGTAGAATAGTAATACATCTCTGTGGGAAATAAAACAGAATGTTATACAAATCTATCCAGGAAGAAAAAGCATTCTTTGCCTACGTTACTTTAGGATTGGATTGTGTCCACAACAAACAGGAAGACCTTTTCAAAATTTTATGGAACAAAAGTTAAAAAATCAAATTAGATTATATATGAATAATTTAATTCACTTCCAAATATATTTGAACAATGATTTCCTGAAACCTGATTTTCTCAGAAAGGACATCTCAGTTTTTATTCCCCGGAAGTTTTCAGTTAAAGCCTAGACAGAAAGTGTGTGCCTAATGTTTGTGTATTTTCATCTGACATTTTTCTAAGAGGAACTATGATGTATTAGGAATTATAAATTATTATTTAGCATTAGCATATTTATGACCAAGAATGCTATGCTAAACCCCACCCAAATTTGTCCTTATGTTAATATCATCTGACTTAATGACCTTAACCTCTCCTTGACTTCAGCCATAGCCTTCATGGCCACAGGCCAGGTCATTGTCATCACACTTCTCAGAAACAGTCATTTCCTCTCATCTAAGTTTTCTAAACACATATTACAACTGTGCCTAATCTTCAACATCTTTGCAATTCTACCCCTTCCCTAAGATATTTTTTCGAAGCCAATCTACTATTTCAGATTCAATTACTTTCCTTCCTAAGATCCTCTGACTAATCATCTTGATTACATCTCATCAACATCTCCAATTTCTCATTGCTTTTTCCTCTAACTGTAACTACCATAAACACAGCCAAGAGAGAACCTATCCAATACTCCATTTCTCCACTATTATACCCAGTTTGATGAAGGCAGTTAGAGAAAAATGCACGAATATATTCTATTGTCGTCACAATTTTATGATCTCCAATCTCAGTCGATAGCAACCCCTGTGCTAGCTCTTGGGTTGGCTGTCTCTCATGGTCACACTGCAACCCTACTCACTCGTAAACAGATGGTTTTGCCACCTGTTTCATAGAGATTTTATACTGCATTTTATATAACTCAAATTTTTTAACCACTACACCACCTCTTATCCTGTTTCTTGCAGACTCTGGATGAGGTCACTCTCTTCACTCGAGGCTCATCATTTTCATGAATTTAGAACAGTTTCTCATCATCACTCTCCTCTGTCATCAGCCATCTATGTTTCTTGGGATTTCTCACAGGAAAGCCAAAGCTATTTACAATAAAGCAAATCCTCCAACCCCCCCAACCGTTAGTCAACTCTCTGCATTGTCCAGTATGATAGCCACCACTCACCAGTCATGCCAGCCATATTTCAAGTGATCAACAGCCCCCTGTGGCTCCTTGTGGATACACCTTACAAATAATACTCTAGAAACAGAAACTAATCCATGTCCCAAGATCTTTCTGACATGAACAGAGAGATGGGGTCACATGTTATACTAACTTGAGTTATTTTAAAAACAACATGATTAAAATCCTCCTCTTATATTTCCCTGTAAGAAATTTCAATGTTTTCTAAAAAGCAAAACAGGGGGTGGGAAATGGAGATAAAAGTGGAAGGCACTATGACAGAGTGATCGGGGGAAACCCAAGCATCACTGCTGGCCCTGCATACTAAAAAGGATACTCACTACACAGAACTGGTGTCTCAGCCCTAAGTCATATTTAGCAGTGATAAGAAAAAGGCAAGACAGAAGTGCAGGAAACAAAATATGTTAAAAGTTCCATCATGCAGTTAAAGATAAATGCCTTGTGTTTTCACCCTTACCCTCTGTCTAAGCTTTGCTCTGTGCTCTATTTTCTCATGCCTGAGACTTCAATAAAAGCCTGTGAGGGACATAGAGAGGGGTGATGGCCTCCCCAGGTCCCTCAGTACAACACAAATGGACTGAGTAGATGTTATTCATTTGCTGTCAAGTTGCACCAACAGCTACTGGACAAGGCAGGTATTCCAAATTCTCACCAAAATGAAAACGTCTATTGGAAGTACTCGGGTACATCCTCTAATGTCACCTTCCCTTCTGTTCTTTTCATGGCCAGGCTCTTAAAATAATAGTTCACACATGTGCTGAAATTCTACACCATTAATTTTCTATGGCTTCACCTACTCCTTGATCCCCAAGCATTATCTAGCCAACAACCTACAAACACGTCCAATTCGGCAAAATGACAATTAAATTTACTCTCCAGTGATTAACTCTACCCAAACTGCTACTTTTCCTCCAAAGACCTATGTAAAGTCTCCACAAACTCCCCAGCGCCCAACTTTGACGTTTGAACTTACCTTCCATACTCAACATCACACCCCAGAGGTGATGGGTCATACAGCCTGCCAGGCACATTCCCCACACAGTGTCTCTGTGTCTTCCTCTTCACCCCTAATACCACCTCCCTGGTATTCATCACCTCGGGGCTAGATGGTCACAATCGTCTCCTGACCTCCCTGTCTCTGGTCTCAGGTCCCTGTGTAATCGCTTTCAACTCCAGGAACAAGTTCTTTCTGAAATGTAAATCTGACCAAAAATCTTTCTTCTTAAAATCTGGATTCCTTAACATGAGATACAATATATTCCAAAAATGGTCTCTGCCTATCTTTCCAGCTGCTTTCCCAGCATCTCCATCAGCACTCCCCACAGAGTCCCCAAACCAACCTGGGATTCCAGCTGAAAGAGAGCACTTGCTGAGAAAACACAGCACTTGCTGAGAAAACACGGCTTTAAAACTGGTCCCCAGCTCCTCTTTCCTATATGCCTGTGCCTCCTGGATCTTTTCTATGTGGAGATGATGACACTGCCACCTCCGCCATCCCCAATAGACAGCTTAAAATGCCTCATGTGTATCAGGACCTTCCATGCTGGAGCCGCTGCTTCTCTTGTGCAGAATGTCCCTTCCCTGCTCACATCCAGAATATTGCCCCTAATTTTCAGTAGCTATGTCAACACTAAACTGTTCATCTCATTCCCAAATTGATAGATCTGCCTTTATGTAACACAAAATATTCATGCCAGGCAGTAAAACTTCAAAAATTGTCTCCTCTCTACTCCCTAATAAATGTCAGGCAGGTATTTATGACAGAGTATAGTAGGCTCTGATAATGAATAGAGTTAGATTACAAGGAGGTTATACACTTGATAATTTTAGCCTCACCAAATGGTTAATCCATTTTCTGTTCCAACATACCTGAGCAATATGACATCTCATAGTCCACCTGGTAACATCTTATAACATCTTTCAATAAATCTCCACTCCTATAACATCTCCTGCTATAACATCTTTCAATAAATTACACAAATTATGCAAATTAAACAATGAGCTAGTATTTTTTTTAACTGGGAAGGGGACAATAATGGCATGCCCAGTAAACATAATCATTCATATGTATTAGTGTATTTGGTGCGTATTTAGGAAGAATGGAGGTAGGATGAGAGATAAATAAGATTCCTAATTAATTAATTCCTAATTCTGTCTCTTCCGTGATTCTCATATGAAAAAGGAAGTCCCTTTCGAATAACACTGGCACAGACCGGCACACTATTACCATCTGTAAGTTAGCTCAAGTCACACATGTATTAATGTCATTATAGAGTGATCAACAGTCAAACTCATAATAGAAACTCTGCCAGCACCGTCCTTCAACACCCTATACAGAAAGTCTTGCAAGAGGACTTTCAGAATTTGATGACATGGAAAATTCCTCCGAGAAAAGATGGTACACTCCTATATTCCCAGTTATGATAGCTACGAAACACTGTGCCTATTCTTAATGAACAGGAAGTTCACAATTTTGCATTTTGCTTAAAATCTACTTTTTTCTACCTAGTTTTGCCTGAGTTTCAAACTTATCTATAACATGTTTTGCCCTAGGCACCTTGGGTTAAATATTTAACTTCTCTATGCCTCACATTTTCACATTGTGGCTGATAATCATTACCTTGGAAGCCTCTTCTGAAAACTCCCTGAGACAACATGTATAAGGTGCTGAGAACTGTGCCGGCCACACAGTGCCAATCCCAGAATGATCAGCTGGTAACAGGCATTTCTACTCTAGTACTAATGTCTTTGTGGTAAATGACACATCTGCTTCTTAAAAAAAATAAATTCTAAGTAATTATGCCTGGTTATAAGCCTCAACCCAACAAGTACGGTATTTTCATCCAGAAAAAAAAGCATCTCATGCACTAGGTACATTTGAGATGGATTACAGATGGAGCATTTTTCATGCTAGATGCTATCTTTTAAGACACATCCAAAATTAAATTCATTTGTTTACTTATTCTTTCCAGAGGTTATCTGAGCCAAAGTTCAAACTGTTGGAAACTATATCCATTCTATCGCCTTCCACGGCCCATCACGTCTTCCTTCTCCTAAATAAATTCCTCCAACTTCCCAAAAACCAGGCCTTACTTATTCTTGGTATCTGCCATCCTTTGCTCATACCGGTCAATCATTAGATTGATTCTGTCTAATTGCAAAGACTCTCTTATTCACTTTTCTATTTCCATTGCCACAACCTTAAAGCCATGTTTGTGCTTTCAGTAATCACCCTTATTCAAGTCCCCTTTCATGCCATTCTTAGTGTTAGCACAAGTGTTTTATTTATTTATTTATTTATTTATTTATTTATTTATTTATTTAGACACAGTGTCTCACTCTGTTGCCCCAGGCTAGAGTACTGTGTTATTAACCATCTCACAGCAACCTCACACTTCTAGGTTCAAGTTAACCTCCTGCCTCAGGCTCCCAAGTGTCTAAAACTACAGGGATCTGCCACAAGGCCCAGCTACAAAGTGACCTCTTGAAAGGCAAAAGTGCTCATCTCACATACTTGCTTCATCCTATCAATGACTTACCATTTGGTAGGATAAAAGAAATTACCCAAGACTCAGTGAATAGCCTAGATACCCCGACATGATCTGACCCCTGCTAATGCCCAGCCCTACCCTACAGGCTTCTATAGAATTTTCAAGCAGATAGCTGCCCTAAACTCAGGGTCCCATGTCTGTACTTCCTATGTTCTGTTACCCAGCCAAGGTCCACTCACACCATAGGTCTCTGCTCAAACAACATTCCCTCTTAAGAACGGTCTTCCGAGATGGAGTCCCGGCACCCCGGCACCCGTAACATGGTGGTTATAGCGCAGGCCACAAACACCAAGACCGGTGGGTGAGTTCAAACGAGCCCAGGCCAGATAAACAATGACAACTGCAACAACAAAAAAATAGCCAGGCATTGTGGCAGAGACCTGTAGTCCCAGCTACTTGGGAGGCAGAGGCAAGAAAATTGCCTAAGCCTGAGAGTTTGAGGTTGTTGTCAGCTGGGCACTCTGCCGAGGGTGACAAAATGGGACACTGTCTCAAAAAAACAAACAAACAAAAAAAAACAGTATTTCTGTTTAGTGTCCATAATTTTTCCTGTAGAGCAGGAATCAAAATGTAGTAACAGGGTAATTAGTTCTTTCCTCTGTCTCCTCATCTAGAATATAACAGAGACATCTAGGAGGCCAGGGTCTTTGTGTTCATGGTTCTCTATTGGATCCTTTGCCATTTTGCCCATAGGGAGGGTTTTTTTTTTTATTGTGTAAAAAACCACATAGTATAAAACCTTCCATTTTAAACATTGTTAAGGCACAGTTATGTTAACTATATTCTCATTATTGTACAGCAGATCTCTAAAACTTTTTCATTTTGCAAAACTGAAACCACTTGAACAATTCCCCGTTTTCCTTTCTCACGGCCCTAGGCAACCACAATTCTATTCTCTGTTTCCATGAGTTTGATTCTTCTGATGCCTCATCTAGTAGAATCATACAGTGTTTATGTCACTTAACATTTTCTACATTTATTCATGCTATAACATATGCCAAATTTCCTTTCTTAAGACTGAATAACATTCCCTTATATGTATGTACCCCACTTTTTTTTATCCATTAATGGACATGTAGCTACGTCCACCTCTCAGCTATTATGAATAATGCTACAATAAGCATGAGTGTCCAAATACCTCTTCAAGGTCTCACTTTCAGCTATTTTTGATCTATACCCAGAAGCGGGATTGCTGTGCCATATGATACCTCTACTTTTCATATTTATGACATGTCCATACTGTTTTTTATTAACAGCTGTACCATTTCACATTCCCTCACACAGCGCACAAGGGTTTAACTTTCTCCACATCCTTGTTGATACCTCTTATTTTCTTGTGATGACAATGGACAGGGTCTGAGATGGTTTATAGGTAACAAGCATTAGTTAATGTCTAGATATGGTGAGGCAACAAAAATAAATAAAGCAAAATTTGTATCCTCAAAGAGTTCACAGAGTCATAGCAGGAAAGAATAACACACACATAACATTTGTACTACATTTGTAGACCACAGGCAGAAAAATTACCAAATCCCCTCTACAGTAGGCTGAGATTATGAGTAGAATATAAATTAGACACATATATTAGGAGTTATCAAAATAAAATATAATAAATCTCATTATGTAAATATCACTCTTATGCAAAACTAGTGTTCAAGAAATTCTGGATTTCTAAATATAGCATAGTCTATTTCTACTAACAGAACACATCAGTCTATACATTCGCAACACACTGAATTTTGTCCCTATTTTCCAAAGATTAAATCTCATAGGAAACTACTAACTGGTAAGTTCAAAAATTTAGATAACAACAACCATTCTCACCACATTCTCTTTTATGCCTTTGAAGGCCGACAAAGAAGTACATGCTTGGAAACACTATTAAGATCAACTTATAATTTATAGCCTAAAAAATTTCCAGTTTAGTCATTTATGTTGTTAATTCTGAGAAGAGTGTTGTACACACAGACCTAGTAAGGGTACTCACACACTCTTCAGCAGGCCGGCAGGCAATTTAATTGCCCCTAGTCTAAACATGAAATTAACACAAACTAAACATCAAGATTAGAAAAGTAAGCAAGTTCAGAAAATGTCCTGTTCTATAATGCCATCCTTCCTACCCTGTATTTTATTAGTGGGACATGGAAATACAAACAATGATGTCATGTAGGCAAATAAAATGCACACTCAGGTTTCTGTACTCACCCTTCTATTCTTCTTTCTGTGATTTGAGTGTTAGGTCTCAAACAGTAATCCCTTTTACTGTCACCATGAGCCTTGGGTATCCTCACATAGAATCTCTCCAATGTGTCTCCATCCCATGTGTCAGGCACCCTTAATACCCACCATGCAGGTGCCTACACAGTGTGAGCTGATTTATCCATCCTTAGCAACAAAAAGGCAGACTGAGACATTGAAAACCAAACGTTTAATGCCATTTTTAAAACTCTGTGTTGTTTTTATGTCAGAACACCAATTTTCAATCGATGACAATTACATTCTGTCTGCTTACAAGTGTAAAACACACACATACAAAAAAACTCCCAAAACGTATAGATCATTTTCTCTACACAAGATAGTTTTTCAATATTTACCAGATTTCTAAGGTGAAGTCTTGATAACACATAAGTTATTTTAAAGATAAATTTTATACTGATAAAAACTTGTTTTAAAAAGTTCTTAAAAGTAAAGATAGAGTCAAAGTCACTTACCTTCTCCTCAACATTTTCGTAAAACATGAGCCCAAAATAGTCCCTTTCTAGCACATCCAGATTGTCACATACGTTGTCCAATAATACTTGTCCCACTGAATTTTTCTGAAGAAAAAAGCAGCATTTTTTACTTTTCAAGCACTAAAGATTTCATGAGTACTGTAACTACAGAACATACTGGCAGATCTACGATACAGTGTAAATTAACCTAACATATTTATTTCCCAATTTTATGACAATATGAAAATGATTCATAATGCTTTTCACTTTAGCCCTTATACCTCCCACTCATAAAAAAAGCAGAAAATCTAAAGTGAAATCATCATAAAATGCCCTCTGCTTTATTGATACTAGTCCCCGTAACAAAAAGGACTAAAAAGGCACTATGTGAGCAGTTCATTTACTAATGTTAACAATGGTACAAAATCTGGTGAGACTGCTTCCCTTTATTCCTTCAGGTGGCTCATGACATACGCCTGGATAGTCCCCAGGAAAATCAATCAGTCCCATTATTCATTATATCCTAATATCATTTATTCCACCAACATTTTAGTTTGATGTTTCACTTTTTACCACAATTGTAGACAGAATTTTCTTTACTTTTTTCTACTTCCAAAACTAACACTTTTATTAAATCAAGGAAAGAATCACTGTAGAAAAGTCAACAAAGGTTTTAACAGAACAAAGTATACCTTTTTACAAAATATGTAGATATTAACAGCAAACTGTTTCTGAGATTTGCTTTTATGTTCTTTTAGTTATTTTAAAGCAAACATAAAAATGTTAATTAGTAGGGAATGTGCTAGTAATGATGATTACATGAAGAGCTAATCCACTCTTCATCCTTTATCTGTGATTTAGAACATCTACAAAATACTTTATTATTCCTACTAATGAACTGATTCAGGTTTCACCAAAAAGTAGCAAAACCGAGTGGCTGGTAGAATCTGACTCACTACATCATACTCGCCCATTATCTTTGAGAATAAGAAATAACCACACCACCATATAAATAATTTTTTGTGTGTGTGTGTGTGTGAAAAGTCAGTTTTTAGGTTATAACAGTTGCCAACTAGATCAGTTAGCATGTAACTGACATTTTTGTAATTCTCGTGATATACAACATTTTAATCAGAAAACATGAACACTCAGTACCCTGTTGTGTGCCCCATTTAGAAATCCTTAATAGCAATTCCCTAGATAACGCTGGTTGCTACTGCAGCATAACCTAGTGAAAGTTGGCAGTGATCAAGTAAAGACAAATTAAAATACTAATGTGATTTCCCATATATATTATTGATCAAAAGTAATCAGTTTGATAATAAGATATGTTAATGATAATGTGGTAAAATCTAACTTAAATGACTGCTGGTTACAATGTAAGTTATTGGCACATTCACTTTGGCAGTATCTGTGAAAAGTGAAGTGAAACTTCATCAATAATTTCACCACTGTCTGTCTACCCTAAAGAAACTCTTGCACAGTAGATGAGGAAACTCATCCTACAATGTTCACTGAAGGGCCATTATTGTACATAAAGAAGGGGAATAAATGGTTCAGTCATATAAAGGAATACTCTACAGCTGTTAAAACAAATTAAGATTTACATATCATAAAATGATATACAAAGCAAGAAGGAAAAGATGACAATGAGATGAAGCAATGTCCATAATGTTTTATTTGGCTAAAGATCCAAAACACACAATAAGATAGTAATGTCTGATTAAATGTTTATGGTGGATATCAACTGTCCCTTCTACTGTTTCTGTGTTTTTATAGTTTTTTAAATAATTCATGACTTTTAAGAAAAGATAGAACAAAACTAGATTTAAAAAATAAAGGACAATGGTCACTCCTGTGGTTCACTGTTCAAAAGAAATTTATAAATTAATAGGCATTTTGGATCATCTAAATAGTCCTATAATCTATAGATAAAGAAATAGGCCCAGAGAGATTGAATCAATGATTCAAGGTCACTTAGGATCAAGTTAAATGCTCAAAAATCTAGATTCCCTCACTTTTACGGTAGGTAGGAAAAACAAGGGACATGGGGTCCCTTGACCCAAGTTCAGAAAATCATTCTTTTCTATTCTTTTCCCTGTATAGGAGCAGCCTTGTCCCTTCCATCAAGGGAAGACACAGCACTTGTTCCTAGAACTTGGTGAAAATGCAAGAAGCAGCAGCCATCTTGGAAGTAGCTCCTCATCAAATACCAAATTTCCTGGCACCTTAGTCTTGGACTTCCAATCTCCAGAACTGAAAGCAATTAATTCCTGGTGTTTATGAATGACCCAGGCTAAGGCATTTTGTTATGGTAACAAGAATTAAGACATAGATTTTCAATCCCCTTTCGCTTCTCCCTCTCTTTCAACACAATTGAAATATCAAGGTGAGCACAAGAACCATAAATCATCTGAATACATAATAAACTACTGTTCTACTTGATACACTTAAGATGTTATTACCAAGCTGAACTGTTTCATCGTTGTTAAAGTATAACTTCTATTTTTAACAAGAATGTCGGAAGTTAGGAAAAATGTTAATAGGAAATCAACTAGAGCAGCTTTTAACCAGGAAGATCAGTCCCATGTTTGGCAGAAGAAACAGTATCATTCTGTGGTAAGGCCCATGAGCTCTAGAATCAAATTACCAGGGCTACAATATTGATTCAACAACAAACTAGCTGTGAAACATGGGCCACGTTGTTTCATACCTCTACCCCATATTCCTCACGGTAACACTGGCAATACTAATGATGCCCACCTTACACAGAGTCTCATATATATTAAGTGACATAATCAAAGCATTTCAAACAGTTCTTCTGTAAACATTAGCTATTAGTGTATGTCATGTGAATTAAGTAATTAGTTGTAAAAAGCAGTAAATTCTTCTGATTGACATAAAATGATAAGGTACTGAAGGCTTCAAAAATGACGCTGGCTTCTGTCATTGGTTTTTGTCAGGCTTCTGTCAAAGGAATTATCCTTTGTAAATCATGGGTGTTTTCTCATTAAATGAAACTACATAAATAAGCTAGATTTTAGCTATTATCTATCTCAAGGTAAAACATTTGGAGTTACACTTCATTATTCAGAAATACCAACCTACTACCATATGGTGTCCTCAGTAGAAACATCTTACAGCCAGAGGTAATAATCAGAATATTTCATTACCATTCAGAACAAACACAGAGTACACAGGACTGGAGGACATTGACCCTGCTTGTTTTAAGGGACAGGTAAATTTTTTTGTAATGGAAATGACTTTTTTCTATTCTTTTAATACAAATGTATGAAAAGTAGATTACAGAAACCTGGTGAAACACATTCACTGTGCCATGTCATGACCACACATCACTACAGCTCTCCACTCAGCTCTGTCTCACCTCTACCTCACAGAGGTATTTGAAACCAGTTAAGAGGACCACAGTACACTTCATCATCTGGGTCTTCTTCCTGCCCTTAGCAGAGGCCTCTGCTTTTATCTCAGTCTTTTCCGGAGAGGCAGAGCCTACTTCCGTGATCATCATTACAGCTTATGCTGTAGATGAAACAAAATCATAAAATGGTACTTTATAAACTCTCTCAAATATAGTTTTGGCAAGGAGTGGAATAAGAAAGGGTGAGAAGGGGAATAGCAGAGAGATAACAGGGAGAAATCACACAAGAGGAAGGTTCAAAAGTATAGGAGAAAATGAAGACTGGTAGTCTGACTCTCAGAATTCTGTCTGAGTCACAGAACCCAAACCAGCATCACAATAGAATTCTAAATCAGGACAGTTACACCTTAAAGTGACCAAGACCATAGGTACTACTGTTCATTGGTTTCAACAAGTTATAAATGACAACTAACCCCCAAAGTCCAGTTTTGTATAGGATACTTACTTTTATGTGTACTTAGTTTTCTTCCTTCTATATGTGGTAATAGGAAAATGTTATCACCAAAGTATTGAAGCCCAATTTTATTGCAAATTTACACATTAAAACCAAAATATACCACAATGCTAGCAGTTATGGCAACAGATTTTAAATGTAGTGTGCCTAATAGCAATAACATTAAATCTAGAGCAAAGATATCTCATTTTTGTGTTCCAGTCACACCATTTTTGCTATCACTGTTTCAATGCAAAAGTTAATTTTCTGAGAAAGGTACTCAAACTATAATCACACTTGTAAAACCTCCATCCTGTCCATTTCGCTTACTCTTTTATTTGTGTACATGATGATAAGACAAATGTCCATGGACCCTAATCCAAACCAAATGAAGAAATTCTAGAGGAGAAAAAACATATCTAATGATTGATTTGATCCAGATTTTATCACAACTCATGGAAACAAAATTTAAATTAAATCTGAAAATGACTGTTGGGTACATTTACACAGGCAAAGGGACTTTCAAAGTGTGGGAACAACTGCCATAGAGAATAGGCAGGGCCTGGCAGAGATAGCAGATCATATTTTTTTTGTTTTTTCTCTAACTAGTCATAAAAGTCCTAGCATCCTGGCCAAGGAGTAATGCCCTGAGTATCTTCAAAAGTGCTACAAACATAGAACTAGGTGTGATGGCACACACCTGTAGTCCCAAAGAAGTATTTCTGAAAATATGTATTATATGTGAAACACAATGAAGATTACGATGTGAGGTGGTGCTATGGGCATTTACGGTGGGTGGCTTTTGGCATTTAGACATGAGGACCAAGTAGACAGGGTAGGGCACCTCAGAGATGGTCCCTCCAGACATGTCTGGAGTCTAAAAGGAGAATGAGACCCAGCTGATTGAGAAGGTCATTGGGTGTCAGGATAGTCTCCACGGCCCACCTTCCCCCCTTTTCCTCAACCCCCTTTTCCATGAGAGACTTCTGCAACTAAAGGTGGCTGGGAGGCACAGACAACACTCCAAAGCTCCGTTTCTCTATCTGGCTTTATATTTTTTGACTTTGATTCCGGTATCTATCTATAGGAGGATGACTACTAATCTTGGAATTGTTTTCTCTCATCTCTAGGGATGTGGATATGCCATTTAAACTTTGGGATAGAGATGCTTATTAGGGTTAGCACAGCTCCTCTCCACAAATGGATTTGCCCTTGAGTTTGTTGACTCAAGTGTTCAAGGTGCAATGAGCCTAGAGCCTTAGTGATCTAAAGTAGGTTTCTGTTGCCCCGCAGCAAGACAGTGAGCAGAAAGCTCAGAGAGGGAATTGGGGAACACTCAAAGAAACTTAGTTACACTGTTCTCTGCATGAGATTTCTGTTTCTGCTTCATGTTCAGAGGCAATTAGTGAATCTCCACTCCAATTCCTGTGACTCCTGGAGGACACAAAGAAAGATGAGATATTTGTAGACTTTTTGATCTGGTTATTCTTCACCAAGGAGGCATGTTTAGAGCTACAGAGATGAAAATACTCTGAACTTCTCTCTATGAAAGGGATCTTCAGTAGTGAGGGTTCACAGAAATGTCCCCTTGCTTTTAAACTCCAAATGATTTGAGAAATTTCTTGACACTTAGAGTCTTTTCACATAGGCTATTTTGTCTGCTTGTAGAAAATTATTTCCTTGCTTCTAACTATGCATAATATGAATGCAAACCCTTGTGCATAAAGTCTTAGGCATGCTTATTAGGACTCCATGGCAAATTTGTAGGTATGTAAATCATGTGGCTTTCACTCTCCAAGTCCATTTTCTGCACCACTTACCAGAAAGTCATAGACTTCCTCTTTTACCCCTGGAGAGGGCGCCCTTGTTATCATCAACAGCATTATTTGGGAACATTTCTGTATTGCAAATATCCCCCATAACTGCATTGCTATTGGAGAAGTGGTTAATAAATGAAGGTAGCACAAAATATGATTTCAAATCATTTAATAAAATTATTCATGTAGATTTAAAATAGTTTTTACAGTTGATTGAAGATTTGTGACTGGTTTATACATGATGATATAGGTTGATTTTGTATCTTTCCAATTTTATTTCAGTTTGGAAACAGTACAATTAATATTTTTTTCCAATAATGAAGCCTATGAGAATTAAGCTTGTCTTTTCTCAAATTACATTTTATGAGAATGATTTTAAATATATTTCTGAGGAACGTTTACAGGGAAACTCCTTTAATGGGATTTAAAGAGATGATCCTTTGAGACTAGCATGGGTGTTTTTTAAGGGGAGTTTTTTGTGGGAGAAATGACCTGAGTCTTTTCTAAGGTTTAAGAAATTTCTGAAGTTACCAGAAATGGTTTATTAAAGATTATGAGCCCATTAGAAGTAAACATTCGATCATACTCAGTTGGTGGCCTGGATCATACTGGGACCAGGCCAGCCGGATCTGTGCAAAAAGACAACTGGCAGGTGCTTTTGGTTTCATGGGCCTCTGAGTGGTTATCTTGGGATTGTTCACGTCTAAGTTTTTGTCTTAGTTCAGTAGATACTATCTTAAAAGCTTGGTGACTGGTGTGCAGGTGTCATAGTTGTTCCTGGTTTTGGTTTCTGAAAGGTCCCCTGTTGTCTTGTGGTGCACCTACAGAGTGCAGCATGGGCTGAAAAGACAGGGTTCTTGTCACTCACGTCCCTGGCCACTGTCAGCCGTACTCAACCATCTGCCATAGTAAGGGGCTGAAGCCACAAGGCCTCCCAGAGTAGCACAGTCTACCTTGGCAAGGACACTCACCACAGCTCCCAGGCCCAGAGCCACAGTAGCGAAGGTGACCCAAGGGAACAGGAGAAGTGGGTAACACGCTGACCCTTTGGCCCTATCTGGCACTCCATTGATGCTGCAGATACAAATAACTGCACTACTTTGTGAATCATATGTGATTACAAAATGGAGACAATCAATGACTCTGATTCCTTTGTGAATTTATTTTCCCTGGCACAAGAAACCCTTTTAAAATCCCCTGAAGAGGTTGGCACATAAGAAAAAGTCAAGTCAGAGTGTTGGATATGAACTGCCTCCTCTGATTCAGGGGAGATTTTGTGAACCCTGAGTGGGATACTCTGCCCAGGAAAGGGAGGAGGAGGTCTAAGAAAGGCGCAGGGGTCCCTGGCAGGGTCAAAGAGACTCAGATCCTGGAGGAGCTGAAAGGAGAGCTGGTACAGTCCAGCCTTTGACTCTGGCTGTAGGCACAGACACCTATGAGGTGCTTTCAAAACTGTAGATTCTGGGCAGAGTTGGCAGCCTCCAGAGCCACCATCCTGGTTGCTGGACCCCTGGGACCATATAGGGAACCTCGAGAGAAATCAGATATATGCTGAGAATCATCCCCTGAAGGCTACCACACATCTTGAATTCTGAATGCTGAGGACATGGGAACATGCATTTTGCCCCTTCTTCTAAACGATGGTTCTTATTTATATCCAGTAACTGGGGAAATGCACCCAAGATCCTCTGCTGCAGGAGCTCTCAGCAGCAAAATCTCTAGAGGGGACAATAGGGCTGGGGCATTCTACACATCTGGAACTTCCAGGATTCCTCGGAGTTCCTTCGTAGACCCCTGGGCTTCTCCACACCCTTAGACACTTACAGTTTTGGGGTTAGTTCTGGTTTTTGTTCTCTGGCCATCTGTCAGTTAAATCTTCATTCAAAAATAAAGAGATGGCTTGGCGCCTGTGGCTCAAGTGGCTAAGGCGCCAGCCACATACACCTGAGCTGGCAGGTTCAAATCCAGCCCAGGCCCGCCAAATAACAATGACCATTGCAACCAAAAAATAGCCGATCATTGTGGCAGGCGCCTGTGGTCCCAGCTACCTGGGAGGCAGAGGCAGGAGAATTGCTTGAGCCCAGGAGTCGGAGGTTGCTGTGAGCTATGATGCCATGGTACTCTACCCAGGGCTATAGCTTGAGGCTCTGTCTCAAAAAATAAAATAAAATAAAACAAGTAAAATAAAATAAAATAAATAAAAAATAATAAGAAATGCATGCCAAATATTTACAAGTTCCAGAAAATAGTTGTAGGGTGGCTGTAGCCTTCCTCAGCACAGAACCAGTGGAGACAACAGGTGATTTATTCTTCTAGGCAGAAGAAAGTGTTGGAGTGATTTCCCAGGCCTTAAATCACATTGCCAACTGGCCATTCAATACAAGCTCAGGACTTTCTTTATCCAGGCATTGGCATTTGTTTTCTTGTTTCTGAAAATTAATCCATGAGGTCGATTATCAATAGCTTCTTCCCCTTAACCACTGCTTCACAATAATCTCTGAACATAGAGTGATTTCAGAGCCACAGCTAGACTACTGAGTGAGGCCCAGGGTGGTGAAGGAAGGAAAAGAGAGGAGGAGGATGTGCCCTTCTTGGCTCCTGCAGGGATCAGGGGAACTGGGGAGCATGCCCAGGAAAGCCTTGAGCTGGAAGCCTCAGCTTCTGGTGCCAGGGCTGAGTGTGGCTCCTGCAAGAACAGTCCCGCCCTGAATGGGGGAGACTGAGCCCTTGCCAAGGGGCTGCTGGGAGGGCTGGGCTGGTAAAGTGGATGCAGCAGGCAATCTCATTAGGAAGGTCAAGGGCAGGTGTGTGTCCACTTCTAATAATCAGCAGAATTAATTGGCTTGACTGTCTTTGTGGTGAAATGATTTTGCAGATGCTTAGTATGGGATTGTGAGATCAACGTGAACCTCCATAGAGGTTATATTAGTTTGCCATCCCACCAGCACTGTAAAAGTATTCCCTTTTCTCCACATCCACAGCAGCATCACACGTTTGAGAGTTTGTGATGTAGGCTAATCTTACTGGAGTTAGGTGATATCTTACCTAACTGAGTGGTTTTGATTTGCATTTCCCTGATGATTAAAGATGATGATCATTTCTTCATGTGTTTGTTGGCCATTCATCTGTCAAGTTCAGAGAATTTTCTGTTCAAGTCTCTTGCCCACATACAAGTGGGTTTGTTTGCTTTTTTTGTGGTGGTTAATTTGAGTTCTCTGTAGATTCTAGTTATCAAGCTTTTGTCAGATTCATAACATGAAAATTTGTCTTCCATTCCTAAGGCTCTCTGCTTTGTCTGTGTTACCCTTAGCTCTGCAGAAACTTTTTAGTTTGATCAAATCCCATTTATTTTTGGTGTCGCTACATTTGCCATGGGAATATTCCTCATATTTTTTTTCCCAGGGCCACTAACTTGAAGTGTGTTTTCCTCATAGTCTTTTCTAGAATTTATATTGTTTTATGTCTTAAATGTAAATCTTGTATCCAGTGAGAATCAATTTCTTTCAGTGGTGAGAGGTGCAGGTCCAGTGTCAGTCTTCCACATGTAGCTGATAAGTCCTCCCAGCACCATTTTAAATAGGATTCTTTTTCCCAGTGCATGCTTTTGTCAGGCTTATCAAAGATCATATGGCTACATGTGGCTGGGTTCATCTCTAGATTCTCTAATCTATTCCATAGATCTGCATCTATGTTTTCGTGCCAGCACCTTGCTATTTTGATCACTATACACTTGTAGAATAATCTGAAATGTGGTAACATGATGACTTCAGATTTATTGTTATTTCTAGCTATATTTTCCTAGGATGCTAGCATGGAAGCTGGATGGGCATTCTAAGGCCTCTTCCCTGCAGGTTTTAGGGAAGCACTCTGCCTGGTAGATGCTGGTGGTATTAAATTGTTTCTTTGATCTTTTCTCTCCTATTGTCATCATTAGGAGTCCCGAATTCCAGCCTGTTGTCTGGTTAGGAGGCTGGAGCCTCCTGTAAACTTGTCTCATTTGGCCTACTGACTCAGGACCAGAAGTGGCTAAGTCCTCAAAGCTTCATTCGATCCAATAGTCTCTGGGTACCGCCCCTGCCCTGATGGCATCTCCACTGTGTGAGAAAGAATAGCACCCTGGGATTCCACAATGGTGTCAGCCTACCCAATGTGGACTCCGACAGTGGTTAACTCTGTCCTAGAGGCTTCCCTCAAGATAAAGTCACTCCACTGTGTTTTCTGTAAGTGATTTGTGCATAATTGACCGTGAAAAGGGATGGGAAAAAGGAAGGGCAGTCCCAGAAAAACACACTGGAGGGAAGAGAAGGAAGCCTGTGTGGCCTTTTGTGGCCTGATGAGAAAACAAGGAGGAAGGAGCCTCTGGACCACCCAATATAGAAAAGCCACATCTTCAAATCCCCAAGCCACAGATCTCACCTGCTCCTTACCTGGCCAGGCTGAGGATGAAATAATAATTGGAACTCTAGAACACCTCCAAGTTTGGGGTTTGCCCATGATCCCCCCATGTACTGAGGACTGGAGGCAAAAGAGTGTTTCTCCAAAGTAGGAGGATGTATCGAGTGATTATAAGATGTACTGAGAGTTGCGGATACAGAGGGCTTTTCGTTCCATCTTTTCTCCCTTAATTATAGAATGTTAGTTACATTACATCGTGTGTTTTGATTAATGAAACTTATTTTGAGTAGTCTACCTGATCTTTCCCCTCTAACATGCTCTACTGACTTTGAAGAATCGACTAATTTTACTTAAAGCAGACAAATAGGCCCTTCAGCCAGGAAATAGTGAGTCTGTGATTCTGTGGGCAAGGAGGACTCCACAGACAGAGTTGTGTATTCCAAAGATAGGCGTCCACCTAGGCCAAGCAAACACTGGGCAGCTAATAATGCAATGCCGAGACCCTGGAACTTCTTTCCATTCTTTGTTTTGTCCCCTTCTTGGATCTGACCTATCTTCCTGACTTGCAAAATAGTATGTGAAACAAAATTTAATTGAAATAAATTACACATTGTCACATTCCCACATAAAGGTTGTGATAAGCCAGTGAAATCTACACTTTGATGAATTTGAGCTCTCGCTATACCAGGAGCCTTTTAGATGTACAGGACAGGGCATCAAAGAGGTTGTTTTGCCACCCTCATCCACCACAGGATGAGGTGTTTGTCCTTGAATGCTGAATTAGCAGCCAACCTTATGGCCATAACCACAGATAACAGTGTTATCCAGTTGGACCTGGCCTCTTTTTCTGAGAAAAATGCACGCATTAGCCCCTTTGACAGATGAGAAAACAGAAGTCTTGGCGATTAGGAGGAGCTTGCTCAAAGGCATGCAGTTGTTAAGTGCTGGAATTGGAGCTGTCTGGCCCCCAAGCTGAGAACCAGGTGTTCTCCTTACTCTTCAAAATCATTTGAAGGTGTTTGGGGTAATCTGTGGCTTTTACCTATTGCTGGACGTGACATTATCTTGTTGTTTTGAAGATTCAATGAGATGTTTAGCCATGACGCATAGTAAGAGCTAAAATGCTGAAACTTGTCTGTGTCTGTGGGGAGAGGAGATGTGATAGACATTACCCAGCCAAACAAAAACTTTTTCTTTTGGATTGATCCTCATTTCTTCTTACCCTTTCCAGCTTTCTGAACTTCTTTGATAGGGTTAAGGGGAAGGACTTTGGAACTTTTGGTTTTTTGGGTAAGATTTCTGCTTGATTCTGGTTATTACTGCGACAAGGTGGTTGTCAGATAGGAAATAAGAAAAGGACAGCCTAGGCCTTGGTCAAGTACATAGATACACTTGTGTATTTGGAGAGACCATCAGTGACCAGGATCACCAGGCAGAAGTGACTTCCTAAGGCTGCATCCCTGTGCATCATGCAGAAGAGTGTGTGCAAAAGCTCTCAGAAAGTGATACAGCCTGATGGCTTATTCCCACACTGCAGAAATTATTTCAAAAAATTCGTGAGGATGCAATCTTTCCTAACATGTTCTATGAAGAAACATCACCCTGATAACAAAAAATGGAAAATATCCAACTAAAAATGAGAATTTCAGACCAATTTCACTAATAAATATAGATGCAAAAATTCTCAACAAAATCCTAGCCAGATTACAGCTTATCATCAAAAAACTCACACTATTATTAAGTCAGTTTCATCCCAGTGATGTTAGGCTTGTTTAACATATGCAGATCCATAAACATTATTCACCATTATCAACAGAAGCCAAACGGAAGACCATTTGGGCCTCTTAATAGATGCAGAAATAACATTCA
Source organism: Nycticebus coucang (assembly GCF_027406575.1). Lineage (NCBI taxonomy): Eukaryota > Metazoa > Chordata > Mammalia > Primates > Lorisidae > Nycticebus > Nycticebus coucang. Next base: position 2,755,731 of record NW_026515577.1, on the reverse strand, counting down.
ATAAAATCTAGCATCCTTTTGTAATTAGAACACTGAAGAGTATAGGCATATGTGGCACATTTCTTAAACTGATTGAGGCTATCTATGACAACCTTACAGCTAATCTATTACTGAATGGAGTGAAACTGAAAGCTTTTCCACTTATAACTGGACCCAGAGAGGCAAGGGTGTCCTCTCTTGCCACTACTATTCAACATAGTGCTAGAAGTGCTAGCCAATGCAATTAGGCAAGACAAGGAAATAAAGGGCATCCAAATGGCAGCAGAGGAGATCAAACACTCCTTCTTTGCTGATGATCTGATCTCATACTTAGAGAACCCCAAAGACTGGAACCACAATATTCCTGTAAGTCATCAAAAAATACAGTAATGTCTCAGGATATAAAATCAATGTCCACAAGTCAGTAGCCTTTGTATATGCCAATAACAGCCAAGATCAGAGTCTACTTAAGGACACAACTGCCTTCACCATATCTTCAAAGAAAACGAAATACCTAGGAATAGACCTAACAAAAGTGGTGAAGGAGCCTAAAAAGAAAATTATAGAAACCTAAGAAAGGAAATAGCAGAAGATATTAACAAATGAAAGAAAATACCATGCTCATGGCTGAGAACAATCAACACGGTTAAAATGTCCATACTTCCGAAAGCAATCTGCCGATTCTACAACATCCCTATTAAAATACAAACAATGTTCTTTACTGACTTGGAAAAAAAAAACTCTTTGTTTTGTACGAAACCAGAAAAAAAAACCCATATAGCTAATGCAGTTCTTAATAATAAAACAAAGCTGGGGTCAACAGCATACCAGACTTTGGGCTGCACTACAAGGCCATAGTGGTCAAAGCAGCATGATAGTGGGACAAAATTAGAGACATAGATATTTAAAATTGAATAGAAAATCAGGAAATGAAACTAACATGTTAAAACCACCTAATCTTTGATAAACCAAAGAAGAACATACACTGAGGAGAAGATTCCCTATTCAACAAATGTTGGTGGGAGAACTGGATATTCACATGTAAAAGACTGAAACTGGACCCGGACCTTTCTCCTGTTAGAAAAATTGATTAGGGGCAGCACCTGTGGCTCAGTGGGTAGGGCGCCAGACCAAAATACCGAGGGTGGTGGGTTCATACCCGCCCCCAGCCAAATTCCAAGAAAAAAATAGCCAAGTGTTGTGACAAGCATCTGTAGTCCAACTACTTGGGAGGCTGCGGCAAGAGAATTTCCTAAGCTCAGTAGTTGGAGGATGCTGTGAGTTGTGGGACACCACGGCACTCTACCAAGTGCAATAAAGTGAGACTCTGTCTCTACAAAAAAAAAAAAAAAAAAGAAAGAAACAAAGAAAAAGTAAATAAAAATTGATTGAAGATGGATAAAAGATCTTAATCTTTTACCTGATATTATAACAGGGCCTGTAACTTTTTAGCTTTCTTTCTAAGATATAACATTTAAAAACAGAAATCTTAAAGCTTTGCGACTTTGTAATATGAGAACTGGTTTCTCAATGATCACGAGATGCAACATTTGTATGTGGCAAGCGTTGTAGGGTTTAGAGAAGGAGAAATGTGCTTGGAAGGTCTTTTTCAGACCCAAATCTATTGTCTCCTCCCTTCCTTATTTCTGCGTTTTGGCTAAAGCACACTGTCCTTATCATATAGGAAATGAGCTGAAAAACAGTTAAATGTTCGGATGATTTGTTTCACCTTCTACTAGAATTTATCCATAGGTAACAGCCAGATGAGACCACTTAATAATATATGGTTTAAGTAAGTCATTCTCTACACGCTGCATTTGTTGCAATATTAAAAAAATTCAAATTGTATGAGAGCATTTTCACTGTGAAAATACTTTGAAAATTAAAGATCCACCACGTCTAGTAGTTACAAATGATGCTGCCAGAAATCATTTAGTGAGATGAAAAAATGTTTATAAAGAAAGTTAAAATCAAAAAAAACAAACTAATAAGAATGATACTCAGAGTACTAACCTATTTCAGAAAGGCATCAGAATTTAACTGCTCACAATCTCAGAAAAAAATGTATCACAGTATTAACAGTGCTTATTTTCATATGAAGACATGTAAGTGCCTTTTATTTTGTTCTGTTTGGCACTATTTTTATTTTGATAGACATTGAAAACCTTAATAATTTAAGAATTATTAATATGAGGCATAGAAAGGAAACCTATGTTTTAGTGGAAGCTTTCCTAGAGATTTCCTAAATCATGCAACCTGGGCTACTAAACTGCAGGTAGTTTTTGACAGAGATATTTCAAAGCTCACAACTGTGGGTTCCCTCAGTACATTCCACTGACTGTGGACACACTTCTCAAAACCAAATCCATCTTTCACCTTGGCTCCCATTCTCTTCCTTGACTCTCCCAACTACGTAATTACTTAAGCTAGAATCATGAAATAGGTGACATTTGTCACTAGTAATAACCATAGAATTATGCATTTACAGATTTCATTTTCATTTATTGATGAATAGGGTTCACCTGTTCATAACTGTTATTATGTTGAAGTGAATATCACTAGAATGTCTCAGTATCTATGCTCAATAAAATAGGTATATTATTGCCTATTTTATTGTATGAAGTGGCCTATGAAGTATTGTCACGTTTTTATTTTTCTCAATTAAAACCCCTTTTAAATATACAAATAAATATGTTTTCAATGTTTTTGTAATTATTTTTTCAGAAATTTTTTCTTTAGGACTTTATTTTTCAGGACTATGGCATTCAAAATCGTATCTTCAGGATCATGACTAGTGCTCCACTATTCCTTATTCCATGATCTTACTACCTCTCACATGAGACTGAAGGTGCTTCATCATGTGAGCCTGGGCCAGTGTACTTGATCTTTCACAAAATACAAAACAGACTTATAGGAATGAGCCCGAGGCTAGAGCTCCTTCACAGCCCAGAAGCTTTTGGAAGCAGTCAGAACTGTGCCACCTCAGCCCTGTTAGGTTTACTGAGATCTGCTCCCCTCTCCTAATACAAATGTGGGAGAGGGAGTGGGGGCAGACACAGCACTTCCCCTAGAAGCTGGGACTCAGTATAAACCAGGATAAGAGGTAAAAAAGGCTGACAAGTTGTGCTTAGAATAACTACCCATGAAAAGGTATTCATTAAAAAGACTACTGAAAAGAAGTAGGGGGAGAATAAATGGTTCCTCCCACTACCATAAACCCCATGATTAACCGAAGAAATATTAGAAACCCTCAAGTGAAGGCCAACAGTCTTTTTCCAATAGTGAACTAGGCCATTCTTTCGTTATTTTCTTCCTTCCTCCCTCCCTCCCTTCCTTTCTCTCTCTCTTTCTTTTTTATGAAACTAGTCTATTCTAAACCTAGACCCTGGGAAAAGTTTAGTGAACACACTGGAGTGAAGTTACTTTCCATGACAATGACAGTACCTTGGCCTCATGCAGATGAACGCTGTACATGGGCAGTCCCCTGGCGTGCTCTATGAACTGATAATCAGCTTCTGCTGAAGCTATGCCACTGAGAATAAAAAGAAACAATATTACATTATGGTTGCTATGAATATATGCAAAAAAGAAGTGTTTAAAACAGAGCCAGGGGTGGCTAAGATTAGATAGCTTGGAGTAGAGGATTTAACCCAGGAAAGTTGGCAGAAGACTAGGAAATGGGAAAACAGCCTCAACTCTAGCATTTTTCTCTTAAGATCATCTCATCTAGGGCAGCACCTGTGACTTAGTGAGTAGGGCACCGGCCCCATAGACCGAGGGTGGTGGGTTTAAACCCGGCCCCAGACAAACGGCAACAAAAAGGAGCCAGGCATTGTGGTGGGTGCCTGTAGTCTCTGCTACTCAGGAGGCTGAGGCAAAAGAATAGCCTAAGCCCAAAAGCTTTAGGTTGCTGTGAGCTGTGACACCATGGCACTCTACCAATGGTGACAGAGTAAGACACTATCTCTGAAAAAAAAAAGTAAATAAAAAAGATCCTCTCATCTTAACGTGCTAAGAGCAATGAGTCACATACCTCCACCCTGATTTGTATGTTAAGAGAATTGATTTTTATTATTTCTACTGGTGAAGAAAGCCACAGAATTAATGGGTATAAGTTAACAGAGAATTTTTTTTAAGTGACTTCATTTCTATGATATAGAAAAATTCTTACTCCCTACTTTATGTTGCTAGGACTGAAAATAATGAACACTGAAATGACTTGCATTTCATTTTATACCTATGATAGATAATCACATTCTGTCCACACTACAAATATTTCTATTCTTAACCATAACTCAACAAATTTTAAGCTCCTAGAGAACAAGTCCATATTCCATTAATCTTTATATTCTCCAAGGCATTTCAGTACCTGATAATTCATATTAGAACTACACAATAAAGACCTGTTGATTACAACTTAAACCACAGTAACAATTTCAGAGTGAAATGTTGTATTTATTTTTTTAAAAAAAGTCAAAAAATGTGGCCTGTTTTCTAATATGTGAAAGTTTCTTGTAGAACGTTTACAAAGTATTTTATAAATCTATAGTTTTCTTCTTTGTTGCAGGTTTTGGCCGGAGCTGGGCTTGAACAGACCACTTCCAGCATATGGGGCCGGCACAAACTCCTTTGAGCCACATGCATCGCCCTATAAATCTACAATTTTCAATGACAGAAAAAATTATAACTGTGTAGCTAGGCTTTTAAAAACTTGTGTAAAAACCCATTCTCTTTTCACACAGATAGAAACATTCCCAAAGTATAATATGGTATTGAATTACTAATGTAATTTAAGTCATCTTTTAGCTAAGCCAAAGGAGTCATCTTGTATGCACAAAGTAACATCTGTGTATTACTAGGTTTCTTCAGTGTTTTTTTTTTATTTTTATTTTTTTGAGACAGAGTCTCACTCTGTTGCCCTAGATAGAGTGCCATGGCTTTATCAAAGCACACTGCAACCTGCAACTCCTGGGCTAAGTGAAAATGCTGCCTCAGTCTTCTAAGTACATGGACCTACAGTGTGAGCCATGAGGTATGGATAGTTTTTCTAGTAGAGACAGTGTCTTGTTCTTGCTCAGGATGGTTTGGAATGCCTCAACTCAAACAGTCCTCCCAGCTTGGCATCCCAGTGTGCTGGGATTACAGTGTGAGCCGCCACACCCAGCCCCACCTCCACATTTCTGTTGCTATTTTCCTGCATACATCACCACCTACAATTTTAATTCAAATCTCAATACCTTCTCCTTTGTTTTTATTTACAAATCTCAATGCTTTGTTATCTCCCTGGCTTTTTACCACAATACTAAAAACCATTAAAAGGCAGAAGAAATAGAAATGCCAAACATGTATTTGTATATGCTTGTTTCCAGTGTATATAGGTTAAAGGAAGAGGAGGTGTCCTAGGGAAAAGTGCATTCATCCAGTAAATGAAGCATTTGAACATGAGCATAGGGCCTCATATTACAGTCACCCAACCAATGACAGGAGATGTCAGGGGGTGCGGGTTGGCTTGATCAGAGCTAGGTTATCCAAAAAGAAAACTGGATAATCCCCAAAACTGTGCTCAAATGTCTACCAAGTGTTACAAGAGACCCTATTTAAATCTACCATGACCAGTCTCCCTCCAGGAAGCACAACAACATACATATGTGCTTTGTAGAAATTTACCACCAAGTCGTCCATCTCCTCGGTGTCAATGGTCCCAAAATAATAATCAGTATGTGACTTGATTTTGTTGACATCCTCATCATCCACATAGTTTCCACGTTCTGCCTGGATTGTGTAGGATTCCAGGAGGGCACGAGTCACAGGGGGACAGGGCAGGCACCCAGAAACAATGTGTACCTGGATCTGGAGGCATAGGATGTATCTGTAAGGAACAAAGGGAGAAAAATTAGTTAAGACTGCAGCACTTCTAATCCTTCAATGCTGATGTCCCTTTGGAAAGAAATATACAATATAAACCCGCATCATATCCATAGAAAAAAGGGTATTCTCTATGAAGAAGCCTTCTCTCACTCCTTGGCCTCCTAACCTTTGGTTTATTTACAGAAACTGAGTTTCAAAGGCTAATGAATAGAATGGTAATGTTATTTATTTGTGTTTTTTTTTCTTTTGATATAGAGTCATATTGTTTTGCCCTTGGTAGAGTGCCGTGCCATCACAGCAACCTTCAACTCATGGGCTTAAATGATTCTCTTGCCTTAGCCTCCCAAGTAGCTGGGATTACAGGCACCCACCACAATTCCTGGCCTTTTGTTATTCTTGTTACAGTTGTTGTTGTTTACGTTTCCTGGGGTGGGTTCAAACCCGGCACACTCGGTGTACGTGGCTGGCACTGTAACTAACCACTGTACTACCGGCACCAACCCTAGAACGGAAATTCTTAACTGCTGTTCTGGTCATAGTCGATGATTACTGTTAGAATAAAGTAAAAATGCCATCACATCAATTGTCTTCTTAGATTTAAATGTTAACAAACATTTGCTTGCCATTCTAAAGTTCTGAAGATTAATGAAATTTTAAAAATAATGAGAGTCTTAATCATTGGCTAGAAGAAGCTAAGGTTACCCTTCTTTATCATCTCTACCCACTTCACGTTACTTTCTTTTTTTCCTAAAAGAACTTTAACAATTATAAGAAATCCCTACTTTGAAGCCCTTACTTGTCTACTCAGTCCAGCTAAAGAGGTGCCTCACTCAGTTTAGTAGAAAAGGCATGGGCTTCGGAGCCAGGAAGAGCTGGCTCTCTATGACTTAGTGCCATGTTAACTCACTTGCCTAAGGTGAATCTCCTACCTATAAGAGGAGAAGAACTTGACATTCTTTTGAAAGGAAGGGTAAAAATTACATAACATTAATTAGATACCTGCCTGGGAATCAATAACTTAGGAAGTTATAAGAATTATTGGCCATAATAGTTATTCTTATTTAATGTTCCAAGTGATGGACTACATGGACAGAAAGAATCTGAAAAGAAAAAAAATGAATTTTTGTTTTCCACCAAGTAACATGCAGAAGCAAGAGATTTTAAGTGTATTAATTTTTTTTTTTCCTTTCAGGCAAATTACTGATCCTGCTGACGTCACCACCCATCCTCTGAAATCAATGGCCATACCCTCATTCCCAAAGATCTTTTGGAGACTACCATTCCTATTAGCAGCTAGCCAGCTTCACCTTATGGACATTTTTGCCCGGCCTAGGTTTGGGAGCCCAGTCTTCTTCCTGCTCTCTACACAAGATGGTCAAATGGGAAGTGCTGGTGCAACTGATCTAGATTGCGTGCACAACCCAGCACACAATCTAGATCAGTTGCACCTGAATTACAACCCAAATCTTTCATCAGGCAGGGCAGGGACTCTGCTCGTCATCATCATCCCTGTCCACGGGTAACAAAGTACTCGCTACATGACAATGCTTGATGATTTTCTGAAAGAATAGATGTTGTCTCTCTATCACTAACATTGAGAATTTCTGTGGCTTGCAGGAACACTATTTAGAATGAGGAGTAGATGCTTCCTCAACCCATACAACAATATGAGCATCAGAGGACTTACTTTAGGAAATTAAATTTTAAACTATGGTTCCTGGTTAGCCTCAGATTCTTAGCAATGGTGCTAGTTCGCCACACTTTCTCATACTTTTATAACCCAACCACAAAGATTCCATCTCGTTGCTTCTCACATGGCTCCCATCCCATTTTCAAAGCATACCTCTAAGTCCTAAAAACTTCAGATAAAAATGGCAAGACATTTCTGAATTTTTAACTCCGTCTATTTCACACAGTGCTATGACACATTACTCTAAATAGTCTTCTCGGCTGCCTCAAAATGTTCACTCAAGTCATGAGAATGATTTCCATGGTGACATTTAAGTTGCCAGGCCACAAGGACAAGAAGGTGGTTGGTCTCAGGCTATACCACTAAAGTCTTTAGTGAACTCAGTAGACAGTATCTTTCCTCCCACTAGACAGGCAGACAGTTAAAGCCCCATTGATACAGAAAACCAAGGTCCTTACCAGTTCAATAAACTTGTAATCATGATCATCCCCCAAAATTACTGCAACAAGGAGAATACACATAGAGAGTGTGTTGGGTCACAATGCCCCAACTGCAAGCATTCTTTACAGGTACTCCAGGGGCTCCTATGGGGAAGCTTCATCTTCTACACAAATAAAGGGGTCAGGTTTTGTGCTCTAAGCAGCTCATTGTGCATAACAAAAGCTCCTTTTCATTATTGACTCACTCAAGAAAATCCAATCAGAGCTTAATTAGTACATTCCTATTCAACAAGAAGTGGTAAAGAAAGAAAGAAAAAGAAAGACCCACCAGTTATCCAATTTTATCAAGAAATCTCTTATCATTCCTTTTTTTTTTTTTTTTTTGAATTGAGACAGAGTCTCACTTTGTCACCCTTGGTAGAGTGCCATGGTGTCATAACTTACAACAACTCCCTTGCCTCAGCCTCCCAAATACCTGGAGTTACAGGCGCCCACCTCAAAGCCTGGCAACTTTTGTTTTCTTTCATTTTTTAGCACGCCTGGGACGGGTTGGAACCCGCCAGCCCCGGAGCCTGTGGCCGGCACCCTATCCACTGAGCTATGGACCGCCCAGCCTGTCATTCCTTTCTAAAGGCATTATTGTGCACTCTTTAAAGTACCTCTCTAACCTGTTACTTGGCAACAAAATTGGCCTAGCAGAGCATCAAAGACACAGGAACCAGAGATGAGCATTTTTTCCCATAAGACCATCTAGTTTCTCAGAAGTGCATACACTGCACACAGTTGACCTTGGCCACGAGATAAGCCATTTTAAAAGGCTGTACATAAAAATGACTGTCACAAAAAGGAAAACACTCTGTAGTTACCATTCAAATTCTCTCAGAAACAGTAAATATTCTCTTCTTACTAACCTGAGTCCTTTATTTGCAATTGAAGTGCAGTATGTCTTAATAGCCCACACACTCTCAGACATGGAATTGGAATAGCTATTGACTCTACAAGGGAAAGCCTACTTAGTTTGGTGGTTTGGGTGGGGTCAGGGGACAAAAAATTACCAGTTCAATTGCCTGTTAAAAATAGTTTCATTTTTCTATCTCTATATCACCTTTGTTATGAGACTAGTGTACAGATACGTGAGTTCTAAAGTAAAAATCACCAGTATTAAAGTTTAGGAGATTAAACATCAGTGACTTTTTAAAAGACCACATAGAAAACAAAGTTTCCCATTATAACATTTTTTTATGTTTCCATTTCTCAAATGGAAAAACCAAGAGCTAAAGGGAGTAAAATTTTTTGAAATTGACAACATTTCAAACTAAATGGGATTACTCAATTCTAAAGAAACTTTTAAAGCTTACCTTAATTAAAAACTGTTAGTTTTCAACCCTGAAATTACTACTATGCTCCCAGAAATAAATAAATGGTATACGGAAAGCTTAATTTAAAAATGCAAAGATAAAGTACCTTGTAATACTCTCAGTCATCTGAGAAGCACATGATGGGTACAATTTGACATTGAAGGTAAAAAGCCAGTTGCGATCTCTAAGAATTAAATATCATGATCATTTAAACAATCAATAGAATAACATTTTTGATAAAACTTAATCAAACGGTACAGACCAATCTCATTGCAGATCCATGTGCAGAATTTTATTTTGGTAAATGAATACAATTTACCAAACAAAAAGAAAATAAAAAATTAGAAATCAACTGCACAAATAACCCATCATTAATATTAATACATTCACTTCCTGAAAAATATTCATTTCTACTTTAATAAATGTTTATATGGTGATCCATTATGCAAACATTTTAATATGACCTCCAAGTAATAGTTTAGAAATAAGATTTCTTTTAACCACAGGATTTTCAGTTGCCAAATATTCTCTGCCATTTTCTTAAAAAAATGAAAATTAAAAAACAAAAAGCATTGCAAGATTTCTACTTTGTTGGGGGAAGGGAATAATACTACTCAGTGTATTACTAATAGGATGTAGTATTTGAATAAAGTGTGAAAGGGATACCAGAAAGGGGAAGGTTTGGTAAAACTTCACAATACTTAAGGACAACAAAATTGTTCCCCAGGCTTTATACAATAAGTTTAAGTATACTCAAATAACATCAAGTTTTCTGTGTTGTGATCTAAAGGATAATCATTCATATCATAAATGACTTTTTAAAAATAAATCTTACCATTTATGCATTAAAACTTAACGTTGTGATGTGTCTCATTTTGAATGCTCAAAATAATAAAACTATAGCGAAAGGGGCAGGTATTACTTTCCTAAGAGTATTCAAATCACTCCATTAGACTGAATTTAGAGTTCTGCTCCAAGTTCACAGGATTTTTAAATAAAAACAAGGCTGTGCATATACACCTTAAAAGATCTCGCCAGATCTCTAATTTCTTGACTTGAAAGTACCATCTTAAGTACCATCTTCTTCTTCAATGTGTCATTTTATCTTTTTCTCCCTGCCAGCACACTCCCTTTCCTCTAACTCAATAGTCCACAAATAGTTTCTGAATGGCTACTGTGGACATATATGCACTTTTGCTGTATTTGAGGCACTACATCACTGTTCTACTAATAATGCCAATCCTACCAAAGTCAGATTTCAGGTTTACTTTACACATATAAAAATAGGATACTGGGATACAGGAGTTTTCTGAGTACTGTTAAATGTTATGTCTCTGGCCTTGCAGCACTTTGGTGACAGCATCAAGCATCCATGCACTGTGTACCAAAACATACTTTTTGGAGGTGACTGCCACTCCAGAATAAAGCAATGTCATCACAGGATTATGGTTTCATAATGTTTCCTTGTTGACTTTTTTCTAGGTATTAACAAAGCACTTGAGTGCCTGGATATGACTACAGGAACAAATTTCTAATAGAATGCCTATGTTTTCTAAAAGGTAATGAAATGTATCCATAACACTAGTCTTTTTCTAAAGTGACAAATACAAATTGTATATATTTCTGGTTCATGATAATATGTTGTAAAGTATGAATACATTCTGGGATGGCTAAATCAAGCAAATTAACATAGTTGTTAAACCTCAGATATGTTTTTGTGTTGAGGACACTCAAAATCTACTCCTAGTCATTTTCAAGTTAAATTTTCATTTCATTTTATATTGCCACATCATCATTTTTACCCAGCTATATAGCAACAGACCTTCTAGCTATAAACAGTTTACATATTAATCATATGCAAGTATTCAACAGATGGAGTCTTTTCAGGTAACTTTGAGAAAATAAAGGTTTTAAAGGCAAATTTTCAACAAGAACAATGAGGTTGATGTTTGTCAGAACTCAAAAATTAACGTTTATCTTCGCTAATTATCTTTTGACTGAAAGCTACAATGAAATTTTGGCAGAGATGAGGCTTAGCGAACTGAGCTGGTTAGAGTGGTCATTTGAAGGCACTCGGAGAATCTATGGGTACATGGGAAGAAAGGAGCAAGCAGGCCTAACTATAAACCCAGATTCAAAGAGTAAAAATAGTGGCCCTTGTGGAACCAATGAGAAGTAAAGACAGTGAAGGTATCAGAGCCCTGGAAAAATGCTGGAGTCTTCCAGAACATCTGCAAACAGCGTACCTATTTTACTCTGGATCCACAGATGTGCTGACTAAACTAATTACACACTTTCAGATCAAAGCTACGCCAATAGCATATGTCTACTAAGAATCAAATTTACAAAAATCATCACATGATTGCATGTCTTCTTGCATAAGAAGACCATTTTCTCATTCTTTCCCAGAAAAACAGTCAGACACTGGGAGGGAACATTTAGGAATGTGAGTTTAGAACTTCCTCAAAAGAAAGAAGCCCCGTCTCAAGAGCACCTCCCCGGAGAACAAGGCTCTGCCTCCCTTCTTCGCCCAGGGACGCCCGGGCACACCGCCCACTCGGCTGCCGCCTCCCGCTCTCTTTAGCTGTCTGCCGCCACCGCCGCCACCGCCGCCTCTTCCCCAGCGGCTCGCCCCTTTTCCGGGGGCCTCTGCCCCCTTCCTCCAGCCTCCGCTGTCTCTGCAGCCCCGCGCCCCCACGGAAGCCTCCAGTGGAGGCGGCGGCGACGCCTTTTACCCGGTGCCGTCGCCGCCGCAACTGCCTCGCCGCAGCCCCAGTGCCAGCCCTTCCCGGGGACGACGCCGGCGAGCGCCGCCTCCTGGCCCAGGGCCTCCGTGGAGCACGCGCTGGCCTGAGGCGCCGCTGAGGTCCGACGTGCTCGGGGACGCGGTCCTCCAGCGCCTGCGCGACCGGCAGTGCCTGGAAGCGGCGTTCTGGACCCCGAGACGGGCCTGCCGGGTGCCGCAGCGCACTCACGTTGGGCCCAGCTTAGGCGAAGTGCGCGCGCGGGTGCGCGAGGTACTGCGGGAGGCCGAGGCCGATGGCGCCGCCTGGGCCCTGCTGCACGCCGAAGCCGCGCTGCTGCGTGCCCAACTGGCCGAGCGGCTGCAACCACTCACCCAGGCCGCCTACCTGGGCTAGGTGCGGTGGAGGCTGGAGAGGGTCCGGCGCCGCTGGCTGAGGCTTCGCGAGATGGCTCGGGAATGGCAGGCCGAGCGGGAGGAGGTCGCCAAACTATCCGCCCCGGCAGCGCGCAGCGCGGCGGATGGATGCTGTGCCAGGAACGGTCGTCGCGTGCGGTCAGGATGGCCAGACCGGTCTGGGACTCACCGCTCGCCTCGCCGGGTCACGTGACGAGGTCACGTGGCGCGCAGTCGGACAGGCGGTGACTGAGGGAAACGGGGCTCCTGGAGGCTGAGGCGGCGAGGCGCGGGGGAGCCGCAGCGGTTGTCGCCACCACAGCCCGGGAGGTGAGACTGACGTGGGGACCGTTGTCACCCGCCGCAGCAGCCCGGGCGCTGGCGCCGTCCCACACCTGTATTCTATTTCCTAGGATTTTGAGTATTGTTGGATTGTATTCATTAGTGAAATTGGTGTGTGTGTGTGTCTTTTTCTTAATGGGTCCTTTTTATGGTTTTGGTATCAGAAAGATATTTGCTCCAGAGGATGAATTGGGAGTGTTCTTTCCTTCTCAATGTTTTTGAATGGATTCTGCGGCATAGGTATGAGCTCTTCTTTGAATGTTTGTTTAAATTCCGGTGTAAAATCATCTGGTCCAGGACTTTTTGTTGTTGTTGTTAGAAGCTATTTTACTTTTGCAATTACTGTGCTTGATATTGGTGTGTTGAAGAGTTCTAATTCTTCCTGGTTAAGTCTAGGTAGGTAGTATGATTCCAGGTATTAGTCCATTTCCTCCACAATGTTAAATTTCTGGGCATAGCAATTTTTGTAGCAATCAGAGATAATCTCTTGTATTTCTGGGACATCTATTGTTATTTTCCCTCTTTCATTTCTCAGTGAAGTTATTAGAGATCTTACTTTTCTGTTTCTAGTTAGACTAGCCAAAGTTTTATCAATTTTTTTTTATTTTATTTATTTTAAGGAACCAACTTTTTGTTTTCTTAATCTCCTGAATGGTTCTTTTGTTCTCAATTTCATTTTCTTCTGCTCTGATTTTGGTTCTTTCCTTCTGCTAGGTTTGGGATTGGATGGCTCTTTCTTTTCCAGTTCCTAGAAATGATGCATTAGATTGTTGATTTGTGCCTTTTATTATTATTGGCTGTGGGCATGTAATGCAATAAATTTCCCTCTTATGACTGCTTTCTCAGTATCCCGGAGGTTTTTCATCATCATTTTGTTAGACATATCTAATGATTTTCTCTTTGTCTTCTCCTTGAAATAGTTGTGTTTCACATAAGATCATTTAGTTTTTATGATTTGGGGAATGAAAGTTTTTGTTGGAAATGAGTTCAACCTTGATTCCATAGTAGTCTGTAAGATACAAGATATAATTTCTATTCTTTTAAATTAGGCGAGGTTTGATTTGTGTCCTAGGATATGGTTAGTTTTGGAAAATTATTCATAAGCTAACGGGAAGAATGTGTATTTGGTAATATTGGGGTGGTATGTTTTGTAGCGTCATGTTAAAGTCGATTGTTTCTTTGCTCAGTTTGTGTTTGGAGGGTCTGTCCAGTTCTGTCAATAGGGTGTGAAGTCCCTAGAAATTATGCTGTTATAGGATATTATATAGTTCAGACTTGTTAGAGTTAATTTTGTAATTCTGGAAACATTTAATTAATTTGGGTGCATAAATACTTAGGATTGAGATGTCTTCTGGTATTATTGCCTTGACCAGTATGTAGTGTACTTCATTTTTATCATTCCTTTCCTTTTGTGGTTTGAAGCCCAATGTATCTTGAAATTGTGACCCCTGCTTTCTTTTGATTTCCATCTGCCTGAAATATTGATTATAATCCCTCAACCTGAGTCTTGTTTTGTCCTTAGCTGTTAGATATGTTACCTGAGGACAGCATATAGTTGGCTTGTGCTTTTGATCCAGTCATCTGGTCTGTGTCTCATCAGTGGGTAATTCAAGCCATTCACTATGGCTTGACTATGATGGATTTGTGTTTGTCTTTTGTGAAGGTTGCCGCCTACATTTATCACTTGTACCATTGAGTAAGTTAGGCTATGACCATTAATTTCTGTGTGTCTTTGCTTGTGGTACATTGTTATGTTCGATGTGTAATATTACTCTGGAATACTTCCTGGACAGGTGGTCTTATAGTGGCAAATTTCTTCAATGTTTGTTTGCAAGGAAAACATTTGATATTATCCATTGAATATGAAACTTAGTTAAAAGTTAAAAAAAAAGGGAAAATATTAAAAGTACATGTATTGCGTGGTCCGTAAGTAATGCTCCAGGATTAGGAAAAGCAAAATAAAAAGAAAAAACCTTTTCTTCCTAATGACAATAGGTGGCACTTCTTGGTTAAGAAGGGAAAAAAAAAAACAGTACTCTGTATTCTGCATCTGGTAGGGGTGGGATGTTATCAGCTAGTTGCCAAAGAGATCCAGTCTTGTTTTCCTGCTTCATTGATGTTATTCTGGGCTTGATAGCTAACTGTATAAGAGGTGAATCCCCATGGGGGTGGTAGAGGCAAATTCCTGAAGCTTATGCCAGACTATGAGGTGGGGAGGCGGGGAAGACTCTGCCATCCAACAGTTCCCTGCAGCCACAGATGGGGCAATGTCGTAGGCATAATCTGCTCACCTCTGCCCATGTGTCCAAGGAAGTCAGCCCTGGGGTAGTTCCAACTGCTGGAGTCAGAAGCATTAACATAATGGGATACTGTGAGGCTGCTCCAAGCTTGGCTCCCTTTGGTGTCAGCCACCTCAAGGTTTTAGCATTATCCACACCTGCCTTGTCAGTCTCCAGTGTCAGCAGTGGGGACCAGGCTGCCAGGCCTCACACTGAACAGGCTCCAGTACCAGATCTGCCCAGCCAGTGGCACTAAAATGATAGCCTGGGTTCAGGCCTCTGGCTTTGTCCCTAAGAGGCAGATTATACTCTCTCCAACCCTTCAACAAAAGGCCAGCTTCTGTGCACCTGAACGTCCTGTGGGACCTATATTCCGGCTTGTTTCGTATCAGTCTTCAGGCATGGATGGACAGGCCCTCTCAGAGTTCAGTTCAATCCCCAGTCCACTCCTACAGAATGCCATGGTGGGGTGTGGGGAAATCACCTGCAAAATTAATCCCCCATGGATTCCACAGGCAGGCTCTCTCCCTGGGTTGCTGCCGTACTTTGCATCTGCTTTTCATGCGTGCCTCTCACCCTTCTTAACGTTTTGCTCCTGGTTCTCCATTGTGTCTCACTGTGCCTTTGCAATGTTGTTTCTGGACAGCACAATCCAGATGGAGGCACCTACAGACTCCGCTCATCAGTTTTACTGAGAGCAGCTGATGAAGAAATGTCTCTAGTCTGTCATCATGGAGCCTCCCTTTCTGCATTCTTTTTAAAATCCATCTGGGTATTTATGGACTGAAAATAGATTAGAAGATTTTTTATATTTTCACAAAAATGAATGGATTATTTTGTTTCAACGTATTACTGGTGTAAAACTATTTCACGTTACATGGATCATTTTTGTGATGCTACAGTCCTGACTATAGGTATGCCCATCACTCATATGGTATTCACAGTACCCACTAGGTTGGCTTAGTCCATTTGCCTCCTTCCCTCTACCCCTTTCCCTTGGTTGATTTCCACAGACTTTTACTTCCTTCTATGCACATGTGAGCTCATCAGTTAGCTCCAATTTAATAGTGACTGTATGTGGTGTTTGTTTTTCATTCTTGAGATATTTCACTTAGAAGTATGGTCTCTAGTGCCATACAGATTGTTGTGAAAGGTATTAATTTATCATTTTTTTGTGGTTGAGTGGTACTCCATGGAATACATGTACATTTAATTAGTCTACTCATGAATTTGTCAGCACTTGGTTTGTTTCCACATATTGGCAATAATGAATTGTGCTGCAGTAATCATTCAAATGCAGGTGTCTTATTGGTAAAATAATTTCTCTTTTGGGAAAAAAACCAGTAGTGGGACTGCTGGGTCAAATTGTAGGTCTACTTTTAGTTCTTTGAGAAAACTTCATTCTCATTTTCATAGAAGTTTTACAAATTTGCACTCCAACCAACAGCATACAAAAATGCCTTTCTCTCTGTGTCCATGTCAGCACCTGTTGATTTGGGAATTTTAATAAATTCCATTGTAACTGGAGTAAGGTGATAATGTCATTGTCAATTTAATTTGCATTACCCTAATAAGTCATGAAATTGAATATTTTTTCGCATGTTTACTGACCATTTTTTCTGATTTTTGAGAATTGTCTTTTCATGTTTTTTTGCCCACTTGTTTATAAGATGGTTTGTCTTTTCCTGTTGGTTGCTTGAGTTACTTGTAAATTCTAGTTACTAGTCCTTTATTGGAAGTGTAATTTGTGACTATTTCTTCCATTCTGTTGGTTGTCTGTTTTGATCTGGTAATTGTGTCTGTAGCAGTGCAGACGCTTTTTAGCTGAAACAAATCCCAGTTTTGGTTTTGCCATGATTGCCTTTGGGGTCTTTTTCTTAAATTCTTTTCCTAGAATCATATTTAGAAGAGCTTTTTCTACATTTTCCTCTAGAATATTTATGATTTTGTGCCATAAATCTTTTGTATATCCTCAGTTTGAGTGGTGAGAAGTAGTGGTCCTACTTCATTCTGGTGCATGTAACAATCTAATTTTCCCAGAGCCATTTATTAAATATAAATAGGGCTTCTTTTCCCCAGTGTATGTTATTGCCTGCGTTGTCAATGATAACTTTGTTGAAGGTAGGTGGTTTTATGTCTGGGTCCTCCGTTCCATTGGTGTATTTCCATATTTTTGTAGAGATACCATGCTGTTTTTGTTAAACTACAAGGCTATAGTTTCATAGTATGGCTTCAAGTGTGGCACTGGGAGTCTTACAGATTTGTTCTTTTGGTTAAGATTCAGGCTCTTTTATGGCTCCAAACAAAGTATAAAATAATTTTTTTCTTTATCTGTGAATTATGACTTTGGCAACTTGATGGAGATCGCATTGCATTTATTAATCACTTTAGGTAGTATTGATATTTTAACATTATTGTTTCTACTAAGTCAGGATATTTGTTTATACCCTCTGCAACTTTGTTGTTCAGAGATTTATTGTTTTCCATGATAGAGAAATTTTACTCTCTTACTTGCATGTAAGTATATCCCTACTTATTTTATTTTGTTTTTGTTTTTATGAATGTTACTTAGTCTTTGATTTGACTCCTGGCTTAACTGTCATTGTTATATAGAAATAGTATTAATTTATGTATATTGGCTTCTTATCCTAAGACTTGCTTAATTTATTAATTCCAGAAGACTCTCGGTAGAACCTTTGGGATTTTCTAGGTACAAGATTATATCATTGGGAAAAAGCGATGTTTGACCTCCACTTTACCAGTTTGGATACCTTTAATATTCTCCTCTTTTTTGTCTTGCCTAGGACTTCTAGCACTATGTCAAAAAAGAGTGGTGATAGTGGGAATCCTTGTCTTACTCTAGTTCTTATTTGCAATGCTTTCAACTTTTCTCCGTTGAATAAGTTAGTTGTGTGTTTTCCAAATATGACTTTTATAATTCTGAGATATTTTCTTTCTATGCCTAGTTTGTTCAGGGTTTTTATCATGCCTTGTTTGCTATCCTTGCATATGGAATGAAGTCATCTTGGCGCTTGATTTTTTTTTTTTTTTTTTTTTTTTTAGTATACTGTTTTATTCAGACTGCTAGTTTTTGTTTTTGTTTTTGTTTTTAGGGTTTTTGCACCTGTATTCATAAGGGATATTGGTTTCTACTTTTCTTTTGTTATCATTGTGTCTTTCCCTGGCTTTTGTATGACTGTAACATTACCTTCATAGAATGAGTTAGGACGGTTTCCCTTTTTCTCAATATTATGGAATAATTTCTATGTTATATGTGCCCAGTATTCATTGTAGGTTTGACAGAATTCAGTTATGGACATATCTTGTGCAGGGCTTCTCTTTTTTGACTAGATTTTTCCTTACCGGTTTAGTCTCACTTTTCTTTATTTTTTTTTTGGTCTACTCAGTTTTATTTCTCTCTGGTTAAGTGTTGGAGGTTGTGTGTTTCTAGGATCTTTTCTATTTTCTCTCTGTTCTCTAGATTATGTGCATAGCAATTTATCTAGTATTCATGGATGATTTATTTTTATTTATTTTTTTATTTTTTTCTTTGTCTTAACTTTTTTTTTTTTTTTATTGTTGGGGATTCATTGAGGGTACAATAAGCCAGGATACACTGATTGCAATTGTTAGGTAAAGTCCCTCTTGCAATCATGTCCTGCACCCATAAAGTGTGACATAGATGATTTTTTTAATGAAAATTTTGAAATTATTAATGTTCTGTTATACATATTGTATTCTCTCAGAACTGAGGGGGAGGGGAAGGCCCCACTCAAGTGAGGTAACAAACTTGCCATCAAAATTTAATTATAACTGACAATGTTATGGTTAGTCCTTAATTCCTGAGAATTTGAACATAATTATGTTTCTGTGAACTTAATAACAAATGCTTGTAATGTTTAAAATTATATGTTTGAAAAGAAATTCAACATATCAACATGAATATGTTAGCAAGGCAAACCATCATCCAACTGTATGTCTGAAAATGTCTGTTTTCTACATTATGTGCATAGTGATTTATCTAGTATTCATGGATGATGTTTATTTCTGCAGTATGTATTTCTGCAATGTTATCCTTTTCATTTCTGATTCAGCTTATTTGGTTCATTTTTCTTCTGTTCTTAAGTAAGAGCAAATTTCAAGTTCTCAACTCTTTTGTTTCCTAGATAAACTTTCTATCATTTCCCTCTGTATACTCCTTCTAGGATTCCTTTCTTAAATATATTGATCAACTTGATTGTGTCTAGTCAGTTTTATACTCTACTTTCAGTTTTCCTTTTTAAAATTTTGTTTCCATGAATCAATCTGTATAACAAATATGTCTTATTTTTTTCTGTTTGTTCCGATTCATTAATTCTACTATTGTACATGCATACTAAATATTTCAACTAAGGTATTAAATTTTTCAGGTCTGCAATTTAAATTGGATGCGTCGTATAGTTTTCATCTCTTTGTTAATATCTCAGTTTCCTCAGGCATAATTTTGATGATTTTATTCTCTGTGTAATGCTTTTGCACGTAGTGTATGTTTAAGATGGTTATTTTTAATTCTTTTTCAGATAATGCAAAGATCTCCGTTTCTCAAGGGTTAATTCCTAAAAATTTATTTTGTTCCAATGGGACATGTTTTCTGTATTATCTGTATAACATCTAATCTTGTAGTAAGTTCAGTTAATAGTGTTTTTGTAGTACACTGTTACGTTACAAATTTACAATTGTATATTCTTTACTCAGTAGAATGTGTTTCTACTTCATGTAAGTAAACACAAAAAATGTAAATTCTCCATCTTTTCTTCTATCTGAATAGTGTTCCATGCTATACATGTACCACAGTTTGTTAATCTATTCAGGAGTTGATGGGCACTTGGTTTTCTTCCATGTCTTGGCAATTGTGAACTGAGATGCAATAAACATTCTGGTATAAATGTCCTTATGGTAAAATAATTGTTTTTCTTCTGCATAGATACCTAGTAATGGGATTGTGAGATCAAATGGAAGGTACACTTTTAGTTATTTGAGAATTCTCCGTACTTCTTTCCATAGAGGTTGAATTGGTTTGCATTACCACCAGAAGTGCAAAAGTGTTCTTTTCTCTCCACATCCACGTCAGCATCTGCAGATTTGGGATTTTGTATGGTGGGCTAACCTCACTGGAATTAGGCAATATCTGTAGAGGTTTTGCTTTGTATTTCTCTGATGATTAGGGACAATGAGTCTTTGTTCATGTGTTTTTTGGCCATTCACATGTCATCATCAGTGAAGTTTCTGTTCAAGTTTCTTCCCATCTTATGAATGGGGTTGTTTGCTCTTTTTGTTGATTAATTTGAGTTCTCAGTAGATTCTAGTTATCAGCTTTTTGTCAGATTCATAGCATGCAAATACATTGCCCATTCTGAAGGCTGTCTGTTTGCTTTAGCTGTGGTACCTTTAGCTATGCAGAAGATTTTTTGCTTAATGACATACGATTCATTTATTTTTGATGTTTCTGCAACTGCCAAGGAAGTCTTGTTCAAATAAATCTTTTCCCAGGTCTATTTGTCAAGAGTTTTCCTCAATTTTCTGTTAGAATTTTTGGTTTTGTGTCTTAAATGTAAATCTTTTATACAGCAGGACTCAATTTTTGTCAGTGGTAAGAGGTGCTGATCCAATTTCAATCTTCTACATGTGGCTAACTAGTTCTCTAAGCACCATTAAATAGTAATTCTTTTCTTCAGTGCATGCTTTTGTTTGGTTTATCAAAGATCAGATGATGATATGTGGCTGGGTTCATCCGTAGGTTCTCTATTCTATTCAATAGGTGTATATCTCTATTTTTTGCCAACCCAACACTATTTTGATAACTATAGACTTGTAGTACAAATTGAATTCTGGTAATGTGATGCTTCCAGAGGTAATGGATACCTGCAATACAAATTCTTTATTCCTAAGAATTGTATTGGCTAGTTTTTTTTTTTTTCTGGTTTTATATGAAAGAAAGTACCAGTTTTTGAAGTCCTTTAAATATGACTGGGTGTTTTCATGGGAATTGCATTAAATCTGCAGATCACTTCGGGTAGTATGGACATTTTAACAAGGTTGATTCTTCCCAGCCATGATGATGATATGTTTTTCCATTTTGTAGCATTTTCTGCCATTTCTTTTCTTGGGGGTTCATAGTTGTCTTTATAGAGATCCTTCACATACATTGTTAGATATATTACAAGGTATTTAATTTTCCTTGGAGCTACTGTGAATTACATTAGGTCTTTGATTTGATTCTCAGCCAATTATTGGTGTTTTATGAAGGCTACTAATTTTTGGACATTAATTCTGCATATCCAGACGTTACTGTATTTCTTGATCTCCTCTAATAGCCGTATAGTTGAGTCCCAGGGGCCTTCCAGGTATAAGATCATGTCATCTGCTTAGAACAAGATTTTCCCTTCACTGTTCCCATTTGAATACCCTTGATCTTTTTCTCTTGCCTGATTGCATTAGCTGGAACTACCAGCACTATATTGAATGGCAGTGGTGATAGTAGACATCCATGTTTGATTTCAGTGGTAAGTGGAAATGCCTTCAGTTTTACTGCATTCAATATGATATTGGCTGTGGGTTAGTGGTAGATGGGCTCTATCAGTTTAGGAAATGTCCCATCTATGACTATTTTCTTAAGTGTTAATCTCACAAAATGGATGCAGGATTTTGTCAAATGCTTTTTCTGCATTAAGACGTACAATTGACACAATCGTTTGGTCTTCACTTTTGATATTCCTTTATGTGATGAATTACATTTATGGATTAATCTATGTTGAACTAACCTTGCACCCCTGGGATACAGCCTACTCGATTATGATGTGTAACTTTTTAATGTGTACTTTATCCTGTTTGTTTAGATCTTACTGGATATTATTGTCTCAATACTCCTTAATGATATTGGACTAATAGTTTTTTTGTATTTGTTGGCTGCTATCCTAGTTTTGGAATCCAGTTGATATTTTCGTTGTAGAATGTGTTAGGAAGGATCCCTTTCTTCTCTATGTTGTGTTGAGATTATTCAATAAAGTTTGGTAGAATAATGGTGTGAAAGCATCTGGTCCGGGACTTTTCTATTTTAAAAAATTTTGTATTTTTGATGTAATGTTAGTGCCTGATATAGGTCTATTCAAAATTTCTGATCTTTCATATTGAGTTTAGGAAGGTGGTGTGATTCTAGTTTTGGTTTATTTCCTCTACATTTTCAGATTTCTGGGCTTAAAGTGGTTTGTAATAATTCTGGAGGATCTCGTGTATTTCTGTGGTATCTCTTATTTCCCCCTTCTTTGTTTCTGATTGAAGTTATTTATCTTGCTTTTCTACTTTCTGGCAATCATTTATGAATTTTATCAATCTTTTCAAATTACCAATTTTTTTGTTTCACGGATCTTCTGAATAATTCTTAATTTCTAATTTCATTTCATTCTTCTCTAGTTTTAGCTATATATTTCTTTTTTGTTTGTTTGTTTGTTTTTGGTTGGTTTGGGATTTTATTGTATTTTCTTTTCCATTTCCTTGTGATGGCCCATTAGGTTATTAACTTGCTTTCTCTGTGTTTGTTTTCTAGATAAGGACGTCTAATGCTGTAAATTTCCCTCTTAGGATTGTCTTTGCAGTATCCCACGGGTTTCAATAGCTTGTGGCTATCATTATCATTTTGTTAAAAAATTTTAATGATTTACTCCTTAATCTCATCCTTAATACAACTGTCTTTCATGAACAGGTTGTTTCACTTCAGTGACTTTATGTGGGTGTGAATATTTATGTTGGTGTTGAGTTCTATTTTTATTCTGTGATGGCATGAGAAGATACATGGTATAATTTCTATTTTTTTGATTTTTTGAGATTTTATTTGTATCCTAATATATGACCAATTTTAAAGGATAATCCATGGGCTGATAATGAAAATGTGTATTGAGTTTTATTGAATGAAAAGTTCTGTATTTGTTAATTAAATCCATTTGTTCTAGATTACTTCTTTGTTTAATTTCTGCTTGAAAGATCTGTCGTGTAATGTCAGAGGGGCATTGAAATCTCTAATTATTATGGAGCTTGAATATATCATATTGTTCAGATTATTTGCCATTCTTTTTTTATACTTAGGAGCAGTTAGATTGAGTGGACAGGTGTTGACAATTGTAATCTCTTCATGTTGTATATTTCCCTTGACCAGTATATAGAGTCCATTGTTGTTTTTTGATATATTTCTTTGTTTAAAGCCAATTCTATCTGTAAATAAGATTGCTACCCCTGCTTTTTTTGATTTCCATTTGCCTGGAATATTGTTTTGCATCCCTTCCCCTTGAGTCACATTTCATCCTTAGAGGTTATGTGCATTTCTTGGAGACAGAAGATGTATACATTTATGTAATCAGCCATCCTGTGCCTCTGTAGCAGGAAATTCAAGCCATTCACATTTATTGAGAGAATTGATAGGTATGTGGAGTTTTGTTTGTCTTGTTTTGAGGAGGTCTGTTGCTTTATTGTATCCCTTGTGTCACTGTGGAAGCTAGGCTTTGTTCTTAAATTTCTGGGTGTTTATACATTGTTGATGGATCACCCTCCTGGTCAGTTGGAAGCAAGGGTCTGAGTATTTCTTGTAGATCTGGGTTAGTTGTGGCAATTTTTCTCAACATTTTCATGTCAGTAAAATGTTTGATTCCTTCATTGCATATGAAAATCAGTCTAGGAAGGTACAGGATCCTGGGCTGAAAATTGTTTTGTTTAAAAAAATTAAAGGTGGATGACCACCCTCTTCTGGCTTTAAACATTTCAGGTGATAGGTCTGCTGTCATCCTGGTATTTTTCCTTTTGTAGGTAAGACATTACTTACTACTGGCTGTTTGCAGGACTTTGTCTTTTAAATTGTCTTTGGCAATATTAACTACAGTGTGTGTAGGAAATGCTTTGTTTGGATTGAGTTGTGCTGGGGTTCTGAAACTATCTATTATCTTAATTCTGTGTCTTTCTTAATGCTTGGGGAAATTTATACCATGATTTCTTGAAGTAGAGCTTTGGTGCTGTTAGGACCATCTTTTTGTCAGGAATCCTGATAATTTGGATGTTTGACCTTTTAGAGTAATGCCATAACTCTCTCAGGAAATATAATGTTTTTTGTTTCCTCTTTTGTCTGCCTGTTTGAGTGATCAAAAGTCTTGTCTTCAATTTCTAAATTTCTTTCTTTACTATGTTCTACTCGATTACTGAAGCTTTGTACTGTGTTTTGAAGCTCCTTGAATATTTGTTTCAATTCCTTAAGTTCTGTTGTATCTTTTCTACTTATAGGTAGATGTTTGGTGACTTTCTCTTTGATTTCACTAATTTATTGAGACAACTTTTTGTATTTTTTTCCTTCTATTCCTCATTTCCATTCATGTCTTTGTCATCTATATTCTAAATTGTATTTCTGACATTTAAAAGATTTCTCTATTGATGGTATTTTCTTCTTTAACTCATTGAATTCTTTTGAGGTAATTGATCAGGTCTGATGTTTCATGCTGTCAAGATTATTCTGCTGGTTCCTCCCCATGTGTATTTTCAGCATATTTTTCATATTAATTATACTTTTTCTTAGCTGAAATGTTAGGTTGTCCCTAAATAGTTATTGAGAGATAATCTAATTAAGGACATTAAGCAGCACCCCAGAGACCTATTTGAAAACTAAAACCGGTGTGTGAGATCAGATCTGGAGGCCCTAGGAAGTGAAGATTACCACCCCTTCACCAATTATCAGGAGCTCATGCTATGGCCCTTTCCCCCACAGCATCATGGATCTCCTTTTGGGGCCTGCTGTGTGGGTATCTCTGACAGTAAGCTTTACTCTCTCCAGTTTTGGTGGGCAGCATAGAGGGGCAGGCCACCAGGTAAGTGTCCTGAGTTGGGGGAGGCTACAAGATAATGCAAACTACTACTGTTCTGGTGTCAGCCCATTCTCTACTCAGTTTAAAGAAGTCATCATATTTCACTGCAGTCCCTGTTGTAAAAAATTTGAACCACTATGGACCCTATTGGTAATTGCTGGAGGAGAGGAGTCCATGAACAGACCACCAATTATGGCTCTCGTGGTGCTAACTCCCTTGTGCAAACATATTTACATCAGTGCAAACCTATGGCCCTCCACCAGCAGCACCAGCTATAGGAGGGGAATCCACCAGTCGATCTAACCGTTTCTGTTCCAGTGGTGCAAACATTCCTTGTGAAAACCATTTCAAGGAAGCTGTAGCACTACCCCTAAAATCTGATTTGTAGACTTGGTACAAGGCAGCCATCACCTGTGGCTGGGGAGGAGGATCTGGTTCCTGGACCTTCCCAGCCTAGGTCACCTGAGACTAGGAATGTCTCTCTCTAAGTTGGCAGGAGGGGTGTGAGGAGACACTGGGCACAGTTACTGGGCAAGAACTCTCCAGAGGGTAGAGAAAAGATCCTCCTTAGAACAAGGGAGATCCAGGAGAATCCACGCCATGTCAAAGGGAGTGTTGCACAGCCACAATTGCCTCTCACAACTGGGGATGGGTAGCATTTAACTCAGTGGCCCACACAATAGAGAGGTCTCTGAGAGATCTTGTCAAACACCCTGACATCTGCGGGGGGTATTCTGTCAGGCAACCAGAAAGTGGAGAGGATGGGCTGTGGGCTCAGGATTGCAGAGGAAAATTTGTTCCCTTTTGCCGCATGCAGCATGGGAAACCAGAGGTGAGAATTTCTTGGCATAAAAGAAGAGGCTTCATGGCTCTCAAAGTGGTTCTTTGTTCCTGACTCACTCACAGAAAGCCCATTTCAAGCTCCCCATTTGGGGGGATGTCTCCCTTCCTGGTTGGCAACAGGTGCATTCTGTCTAGTTGCTCCTTATCTGATCTCTATTCTTTTTCTCACCCTCTCAGTTTGCCTTAGTGGGGATAATGTGTACCTTTTTATTTATTTTTTTTGTCATTGTGTTCAACTCTCCAATTTCAGTTTCCTAAAGTTGCCTTCAGTTTAATTTTTCTTCTTTTGGACATGGGCTTTTGGTGAATGTTGCTTCTAGTTGTTCATCTTGTCCCATTATTTATTTATTTATTTATTTATTTATTTATTTGGAGACAGAGTCTCAAGCTGTCACCCTGGATAGTGCCATGGTGTCACAGCCCACTGCAACCTCAAACTGTTGGGCTTAGCAGTTCTCTTGCCTCAATCTCCCAAGTAGCTGGGACTACAGACACCAGACACAATGCCCAGCTACTTTTTTTGGGGGGGTGGCGCTGTAGTTGTCGTCATTTGTCAGGACTGGGCTAGATTTGAACCCACCAGCTCTGGTGTATGTGGTTGGTGCCCTAGCCGCTGACCTTCCCCTCTTGATATGTTACAATTGTATATGACAATATTGAACTCTATTGTTTAGCATGATTAAAAATTTCACTATAAATCACTTATTTATTCATTTCCAATAAAATTCTCTCTGAATTTTGATATCTCTCTATTTGAGAGATATCTGTTGATATCTCTCTGTTTATTAGCCTGTATGAATAAAAAATATCTCTAGTATGTTTGTTTTAGTGGTTTTGGTCAAAATGTGTTTGATTCGGTCTAGGTGAGTATTCATGAAAATTGTGATTTCTGCAACTATATATTGATGAATATGTATTACATTTATGTGAGAGAGCTACTTTTGTAATTTGAAGGGAAATTTTGAAAAGTTTTATAAGTGTATATTTGAGATATAATTTTTCTTCTCGTTATTGTAAAACACAATATAAAATTCACAATTTAATTATTCACATCAGTCATGTTAATTATATTTACAATGTTATGCAATGTATGTCTAAAATGCACACATCTTGCGAGACTAAAATTCAGTAATATAAAACAAAAACCCATTTCACCATTGCCTAACCCCTGAAAAATATCATTATTTTATTTTGTTTCCAAGAGTGTAACTACATCAGAAATAGTATTATATAAGTGCAATCAGATATGCTACATCTGTATATTTTTGACTTATATTTAAATATGCATAATGTCATCAAGGTATATATCTCTATTGCATCTATGATAAGTTTATCTGCTTCTGAAAACCTCAAAAATAATACATTATATTCCAAATTGTATTTCTTAGTAAGGGCAGTTTGGATTGCTTTCATCTCCTGGTTTTTGTGAACATTAGTGCATTAATGTGGGTTTGTAAATAGCTGTTAGAAAATACATGCAAGAATTTATACCTATGTTTCTTCTGATTTATTGGTTTAGTTGCCTGCCTTTTTGTCAGTACAAAACTACTTTGATTACTATAGCTTTTTAATGTTTTGAAATCAGAAAGTGTGGTGTCTGTAACATTGTTTCTCTTTCTAATGATTGTTTGGATCTCTGTGGTGCCTTAGGATTCCAGGGGATTTGAGGGGTGACTGTTTTTCTTTTTGCAAAAATAAAATGGGAGTTTTAAAAGGATTACATTTAATCAGCAAATAAATTTGAGCAGTATGGGCATCTTCTCAGCATTAAATCTTCGAGTGCTTGAACAAGAGTTTATTTCCATGTATTTGTGGATTTTTTCTGTTCTTTCTAATTGATTTATACTTCTTTTCCATTTTCGTAAGAAATGAAAGTATAAAATTTCAATTTTTAAAATTGTGACAGAACGGTTGGTAGTTCCAGGAAAATGTTTTATGAGCTAATGAGAAGATTGTATATTCTGATATTCTATGTCTCTATATACCTATTAGGCCTCATTGCTTTATAGTATTTTCAAGTTTTTTTTATTAATAATCTGAATTTATTTATTACTGAAAGTAGAATATTGAAGTATTCTATTATATGCTTTTTTATTTCTTGCTGCAATTCTGTCAATGTGTTTACATTTTCGTGACCTTCAGTTCAAGAGAAAGATATATATATATTATGCATACATATATTATTTATGCTTCCAAGCAAGACAATTTTATTATTTAATGAACCTTATCTCTTGTGAAAGTAGTTAAAGTATATTTTTTAAAATGTAATATTTTTAACATAAAATGTGATGTGCCTACAATAATTGTGATCTCCTCTGCTCTCATATTCTTTTTTTTTTTTTTTTTTTGAGACAGAGTCTCACTATGTCACCCTCGGTAATACCGCTCACAGAAACCTCAAACTCTTGGACTTAAGCAATTCTCTTGCCCCAGACTCCCAAGTAGCTGGGACTACAGGTGCCCACCACAATGCCTGGCCATTTTTTGTTGCAGTTCTTATTGTTGTTTTGCAGGCCTGGGATTGGGCTCGAATCTGCCACCTTGTGTGTATGTGGCCAGTGCCGCACTCACTGAGCTACGGGAGCTGAGCCTGCTCTCTTATTCTTAACATCTTTTTTTGGCATGTTTCTTCTATCACACCAATTTTAGTACATTGCTTTTATTAGATACCAAGTTGAGACTCTTGTACACAATGTAGTTGGATTTTTGATAGTCCCTTTGTGGAAGGGATTTCCATATGTCTTTTAAGTGGAGCATCTATTGCATCAACTTCATGTAATTTTTAAAAAGGCAACAGCTTATTCTTTCTCTGATTGTTTTCTACGTTTGTCAGAATTTGCTGTTTTTCTCATTGTTATCCTTTGTGTCTCATTGACTTTTAGAGACATAGTGTATTTTCACATTTTCTTCTCTGTATCTCTGTAAGTATTCTTTATTTTTATCGTGAGAATTTCCTAAAATCTTTTGAATTTACAAGATACATTAATATGGTGTAACTTAACATTACCTCTGTATAAAATTTTATTGTCTTTCCAATTTTATAGCACAATTAAAATGTTTTATGCACTATTATTATAACACCACAGTTTTCTTTTCTTTTTATTTCTTTATATATTTTTTTTTGAGACAGAGTCTCCAGCTGTTGCCGTGGGTAGAGAACTGTGGCATCACGTTCAGAGAAAGCTCAAACTCCTGGGCTTAAGTGATTACTCTTGCCTCGGCCTCCCAAGTACCTGGGATTACAGGCGCTCGTCACAATGCCTGCCTGCTTTTTGGTTGTAGTTGTCATTGTTTGGTGGGCACACTCCTGGAAAACAGGCTGGGGATTGATCAGGAGCTGTGGAGAGAACTGTGGGGCCAACGGGGGACTTTCCCTTGTACTCAGAGAGCTGAGTTGGGAGGAGAGGTCATTGGCCAGAGACAAGAGGAGCTTGTGTGCAGATGTGCCACAGACACACATGTGAACACGATTCACTGCCACCGGCTCACCTGTACTCAGGCCTGTCCCCTTTCAGCAGCAGGTGAAGCTCTACCCCTTCATCCCCCCAAAACTCTGAGAATCTTGGTGTCTCTTCCTTAACTCCCCAGCTGTCAGTCCCCTGTTTTTGGATTCATTCCTGTCTCTCATGTCCCTTCTGCCCTCTCTTTTCCTTCTTTTTTCCCCACTCTCCCCTCCTGCTCGCCTTCTCCCTCTTCTCTCCTGGTCCTCTGCTGGGGATGCTGGCTGTTCTTGCCTCCTTCGACCAGTAGATGGCAGCCTTTAAACAGCAATGGCACCCACATTTTTTTTGGGCTAAAACTCAACAGGCTCTTCTCCCTCTGCACCCTGGAACTTCTGAGCTTTGGGTGTGGTGTTCTTAGGAACCATGCTCGGTCCTGGGGATAGCAGAATCCCCAGAAGCCCACACATGGGGGAGGAGGAGCCTGGAGACATCACTGGTCTAGTTCTCTGCTTCAGAGCTGGGGCCCCAGGACAGCTTTTCATTGCTCCATTAGTAAAAGAAAAACAAAACAAACAAAAAAATTGACCAAAACCAAAAACCTCTCCTGTATTTAAAATCCAGGATATCTTACAGAGCATATCAGGCAGTCTCTGAGAATTTCAGAAAAGTGGCAGCAGGGGCCTCATGCTTTCTGGGGCACAGGAGCAGAAGCAGTGTCCCCTGTCTCTCTGGACAGACGACGTGTTTTCAGATCCGCCTTGGTGTGTACACCTACTCCACCCATTTCCCCCAGGCAGAAAGTCTTCTGTTTTCCAGGAGTGTGTTGTCCAGCTGGAAGTTCCCCCAAAGCAACTTCTGTGAGGTGGAGACCTCCTGTCAAAGGAATTTCATCAGCATCTTGCAGTGTAAAGGCAGCAAGGACTAAGTATCTGGGCACAGTCTTTGTGGTCTCAGCCTCGCAGCATTATTTGCCATCCCAGTGCAAATACCTAAGCCGGGAGAATCCTGAGGTCCCCCAAGAGGGTACCGTACGCCTGAAGGAGTGGGCTGCCCATTTTAGAAAACCTTGGAGACTGTTCTGTAATGGGCTGTGTGTGGTCGTGGTGGGGAGTTCAGCTGACCAATTTCCAGATTTATCATCACCAGGGTATTGGGAACATATATGAGGGTAAAATATGTTTTTACTCTTGGAAAAATGTAAAAGAAGAAAGACCTCAATTTATTTCTGTTCAATTATGTCTTCAGTGAGACAATGGGCATTTATGGAGCGCCTGCCATGTGCAAGGCTTGAGGGTGTAATGTGGGGTGAGGTCAAGTTGTTCCTTCTTTTCACAGGAGAGAGGAGAAGAAAACGGGTAAAAGACCTGGATACAGAGTCACACAGACCCATGCATCTTCCAACCAGCCAGTCCCTCTCTGTTCATTTTGTGCAGATGGGAGAGGATGTTCCCAGGACACAAGGGCATCTTAGTCTGGGGCCTGGCATGAGCTCAGTAACACCCAGTGTCAGAGGCTACCCTCTCGCTTGGTATCCCTGTAGGCTCCAGTTCCTTCCTAGAACAAGGCTGGATGGCTTCTCCAGGTGGCATAAGGAGGGAAGGTTAGTGCATGCACTGGGGTCAAGCTGCCTGGGTTCAAATCTCCTGTCTTCTGCCCCCATTAGCTATGAGACCTTGGAAAGTTCCACAATTCCTTTGGGCTGAAGTGTTCTGCCTGTGAAATTGGTCATAATTATTGTTCTGGCATAGCGATAGCCATGTGGATTGAATAAGAAAATCCATCCAAAGAAGGCTCTTTACATGGTGCCTAGCTCATGTAAGCCCCTACTGAACACAGGCTGTTATTCTGTCCTATTGTTTTATCTTCTACGCTCTGCCAGGTTTGAAACTGAGATTCTGAAGAGACTGATACCAGCTAATGGATTTTTCACTCTGAGATTCAAAAAGACTTTTGTTTGGTTTTGTTGGGGAAGGGATTTTCAACAACTGCTAATCTGGTCCTATGTCCCCAAAGACACGAGCCATTTCTGGACTTGGTGCCAGCAGCACATGAGTAAGTAGAGGCAGTGTCCACCTGTCAGCTGTGTCTCTGCGAGGGAGGCTGAGACAGCACCAGCATACAGAAGGTGCACAGTTCATTCTCTGGGGTGAACGGACAATTTCCCATTGCAGGGCCCGGACTGTCCTGCTGTTCTATCCTACATTCTTCCCCCATCCGATCCTGCCCATCCTTAGGTTCCAGCCTCAGACTTCCTTGAGACCATTCCCTACGACTCACTCTCCCATTCGATCATCTGTTTACTTGCTCAATTAGTGCACATGCATGCCAGGCCCATGACAGATCCCAACAGGGCAAGGATGGACAAATCCTTATTACTGTCTGCCAGGAGATGGCCGTGGGGTAGGCAGACAAGTACCTGGGTGACTACAATTCATTAGGCAGTGTCCCCGTGACACCTGTTCAGGCCTGTTTTAGGGGAAGGGGTTGGTCTGAGTCCTAGAGGAAGTTATTAAGTGCCTGTGACACAAACGAGGCCTTCACAACTGGGAGCAGATTTCTCTGATCCCTCAGGGAGGCTGCCCTGCTCCAAGAGGCTGGAGAGGATGCAGAGGGTATGGAGGGGTGGAGGCATGGACAAGGAGCAGGGCTGGAGAAAGACAATGACCATGCTATGAAGATGGCCGCCTCATCCAGGTGGCTCTGGGGCTCACAGGCAGAGCACCCGTGATTGGAGCAGAAAAGGAAAGGGCAGAGTGGAGACCCCAAGCACTGCAGGGGCCTGGACTCGGCCTGGAGAGAGGTGGCTCTTTTTCAGCACCCAGAGGTAGCAGGAGGTGGGCAGTTCACAGCAACCTTCGGATGTGCCTAATTCATGTGTGTAGCACATGTGGTGTCTCATGAAGGGATGTTAAAAATAATGGTAACCATTTGCTGCAGTGTTGAACAAATGGCATCAGCTCGATGGGTCTCAATTCCAAAATGCATTCTTCCAACCCTGGCAGTTTTCAAGACCCTCACTTGGTGAGCTTCCCCAGAGCATTTGTCTGGGCCTGATGTCACTAGAAGGGCTGCTGGGAGGGTCTGAGCCTCTAGGATGGAGGTGGACCTGCTAATAATCACCCCAGAAGGTCTCTCATCACTGGGATTCTCATGAGTCCAGTCAGCATTTTGCGTCCCAAGGGTACTACTCAGCACTGTGGGACACCTCCCCCATCCAGCCAAGGCTTTGTAGTTCTCAAACTTCCTAATGCTACAACCCTTAAATACAGTTCCTCATGTTGTGGTGACCCGGAACCATAAAATTATTTTTGTTGCTACTTCGTAAG
Organism: Nycticebus coucang; assembly: GCF_027406575.1. Classification (NCBI taxonomy): domain Eukaryota; kingdom Metazoa; phylum Chordata; class Mammalia; order Primates; family Lorisidae; genus Nycticebus; species Nycticebus coucang. The sequence continues at coordinate 2,723,149 of NW_026515577.1, read as the reverse complement.
TGTAATTTTGCTCCTGTTGTGAATCTTAATGTAGATATCTGATATGCACGATTTATTTTCATTGTTACACATTGTAGGTTGAGAACCGCTACTCTAGGGTCATGCAGCTATTCACTTGATCACCTCATTCTTAGCCTAGGGTTCATTTTTTCTCCACAAGAAAAATATAATAGATTACTTGGTCAGAGAAACTAAACCAGGACAGAGGAATTAACTTCCCTTTTTGTTCTGTGACTCAGAACTTCTGACAAGTGATTACCAAAAGGTGTGTCCTTTTCTGGTGGTTCCTGTGTGTTGGGAAACCCCAGACTGTGATCTTAATGTAGAAACTCAGGTCATCCCCAGGGCTTCCTCCACCTCTGTGTCCTGGGCATTTCCAAGCTGGTGTGTTGAAGTGCAAAATTTATGTAATAATACATGCACACGAACTAGTAAATTGATGAACACAAACTAGATTCGACAAACGTTTTGAGACCTTAGCCTGGCCTCACATTAAACATGGGTATTACTTCTACAGAAAAGTGAATTTTTGGATCCATACAGAAAACAAGGTCAAATCTGAAAGCTCAGCTTCCAAACTTCCTTCTTGTTTATAATGATGTTTTAATCTGGTTTCTGTCCATTCCTAGCTCAAAAATCTGTTAATAAGAATGTGAGAGGCTGATGAGAAGCTCTGGTTTAAACACACACACACCACTGACCTCTACTTTCTTCCACTTACGAGTTCTGTGACTTTAGATTTTAGTTCCTGGATTCATCTAGAATCAGATCCTGAGAAAAAGATTTGGGTGTAGCCAATTTTTGGGGGGGTAGAATATCACAGGGTGCAGAAGGGAGGCTGGGGATATGAGACAGGGCCACGGGAATCTCACAGTAGCTTCCTCAGTCCTGCTGGGGACCCGCATGGGAACCATATAGGTCAGACCCAAGGAAGCTGGGGTCTTTCACCTGGCCCCACAGACTCATGCATGACATTGTGACATTACCTTCCTTTCGTCATGTTTCTGTTTGGTCTTCTCTTCCCAGACTCCTGCTCAGTTTCAGCTATCTGCTCTCTTCTAGCCGGGACAATTCCAGATGCCCGACAGTGGGGTCCTGAATCCACAAAAAGTGTTCTCTTTGTCTTTTAGGAGCTGACTCAGGTCTTAGTCTTCACACTTGACAGGACACTGGCATCGCCACCACCAACACAGCTCCATTGCCCTGCTCATCCCGGCAAGTTTAAAAAGAAAATGATGGCAAATTAGAGTCAAACCAAGAAGCCACAGCAAGTCTTTCCTCATTAGGCTGAAGCCTTGGTGCCCTCAGTGCTGCCACCGGTCCCTTTCTCCGGAGTATACCTCCAACCTCACGCATGCACACGCACACACACAAACACACACACACACACACACACACACACACACACCGGTGTGGCCAAAACCCACTCAAGCACACACCCCAATTTCAGGTTCCCCATCTTGATGGCTAAAATACTCCCAGTGACCAACACACAGCACTTTTCTCCTACATTGCCATTTTACGTTACTTGAAAGCTTGTGTTAATCTAACAGTTTAGATTTATGTTGGGTTCTGTAGCACGTTATATTTTGATCAATACTAACATTCCAACATTTAGATGGAATAATTTAAGAAAACTCTCTTAATCTCTGCACTTGCGTTCCATCAGCTGTCAATAATTCATCATTTGAGTCCTTCAGACAGATTCACAAGTTTGAATATATTGCATCCATCACGGAAATTAACTTTAGGGGCAAAATGATGTGCAAGGTCACACAACTTCTCCAGGAGGCAGACAGTGTGTTTCAGAGATGAGTCAACTCTTGACACATTTATGTGGAGGAGGCAGGCTGGCAGCATTGAAGCAGCAGTTTGATAGGGGCCCAAGTGGACAGGGACTGCTGGCAGGGCATCACCCAGTGTCTTGTAAACAGAGCTCTCTGCTGGCACCAAGAGCCTTGTGCCATGCACCAAACACAACGCACCATGAACCACTTGAAGCTGGCGAGGGTGCAGTTGTGCTGTGTGTTAGGCAAAATCAGGCACGGATCATGTCAGGTGAAGGCATCTCCTTTGGTGGAATTCTGCTTGTCCTGCTCTCATGGTGAATTCTTGGGAAGCAGAACTGGAGTTAAGGATTCAGGTTGACCTGATGTGATCAATAACTTATTCTCAGGAAGGGAAAGAGGCTAGCAATGTGTGTGCTGTCAAGCCCAGTGGGCAGCTGGAGCTTTGGTGCACTCCAGGAGTTACCCCACCTTAGAGATGAGGACATTCCATTTGCCAGACAAATCACCACCCACCTTGGAGGAGGCCAACTTGAACCCTAGACATGAACTCCAAGGCACTTCCCATTTGTGGGAAGGCTTGTCTCTGTAACCTTGGGACGTCAAGGAAAGCCTCTAGTAGCGTGTGAGGTGGTCATATGGGCATTTCCAGTGGGTGGCTTTTGGCATTTAGACATGAGGACCAAGTAGACAGGGCAGGGCAGCTCAGACATGGTCCCTCCAGACATGCCTGCAGTCAAGGAGGAGAATGAGACCAGGCCGATTGAGCAGGTCATTGGGTATCAGGCTGGACTGCACTGCCCACCTTCCCACCTTTTCCTCAACCTCAGTTTCCATGAGAGACTTAGGCAGCTGAAGGTGGCTGGGAGGCACAGACAACAGTACAAAGCTCAGTTTCTCTACCTGGCTTCATATTATTTGGCTTTGATTCCTGTAGCTATCTATAGGATGATGACTACTAATCTTAGAATTGTTTTCTCCTATCTCTAGGGATGTGGATATGCCATTTAAAGTTTGGGATAGAGATGCTTATTAGGGTTAGCACAGCTCATCTCCATTTCTTCTGTGTAAATAGACAAACAAATTTGCCCTCAATTTTGCTGACTCAAGTGTTCAAGGTGCAATGAGCCTAGAGCCTTAGTGATCCAAAGTAGGTTTCTGTTGTCCCGCAGCAGGACAGTGAGCAGAAAGCTCAGAGAGGGAGGTGGGGAACACTCAAAGAACCTTAGTTACAGTGTTCTCTGCGTGAGATTTCTGTTTCTGCTTCATGTTCAGAGGCAATAGTAGTGAATACTCCAATTCCTGTGACTCCTGGTACCCCAAAGGAAGATGAGATATTTGTAGACTTTTTGGTCTAGTTATTCTTTACCAAGAAGGCATGTTTAGAGCGACAGAGATGACAACCCTCTGAACTTCTCTCTATGAAAGTGGTGTTCAATAGTGAGGGTTCACAGAAATGTCTTCTGCTTTTAAACTCCAAATGCTTCAAGAAATTACTTGACATTTAGTGTCTTTTGACATAGGCTATTTTGGGTGCTACCAGATAATTATTCCCTTGCTTTTAACTATGCACAATCTGAATGTAAAACCTTGTGCATAAAGTCTTAGGCATGCTTATTGAGACTCCATGGCAAATTTGTGCGTGTGTAAATCATGTGGCTTTCACTCTCCAAGTCCATTCTCTGCACCATATACCAGAAAGTGATGGGGTTCTCCAAGGAGAAACGCCCCAAGGATAAGGCACCCTTGTCATGATCAGCAGCATTATATGGGAACGTCTCTGTATTGCAAATATCCACTATAACTTCATTGCTATTGGAGAAGTGGTTAATAAATGAAGGTAGCAGAAAATATGATTTCATATCAGTTACTAAAATTATTCATGTAGATTTAAATACTTTTTACAGTTGATTTAAAATTTGTGACTGGTTTATACGTGATGATACAGGTTGTTATTTGCATCTTTGCAATTTTATTTCAATTTAGAAACCGTACAATTATTACTTTTTTTCCAATAATGGAGCCTTTGAGAATTAAGCTTGTCTTTTCTTAAAACACATTTTATGAAAATGATTTTAGTATGATTTTAACTGTATTTCTGAAGAGTATTTTGCAAGGAAACTCCTTTAATGGGACTTAAACAGAAGATCCTTTTGAGACCAATGTGGATGGTTTTTAAGAATGAGGCATTGTTTGTGGGAGAATGACCTGAATCTTTTCTACAGTTGAAGAAATTTCTGAAGTTTCTAGAAATGGTTTATTAAGGATAAGAGTCCAATTGGAGTAAACAGTGGCTCATATTCAGTTGGTTGCCTGGATCACACTGGGACCAGGCCAGCTGGATCTGTGCAAAGAAACAGGCAACTGGCAGTTGCTTTTAAAGGAGATCCAGGGGAACAGGAGAAGTAGGCAACACACTGACCCTTTGGCCCTATCTGGCTCTGCTTTTCTGATGCTGCAGATACAGATAACTGCACTACTTTATGAATCAAATGTTATTACAAACTTAAGACAACCAATGACTCTGATTCTTTTGTGAATTTATTTTCCCTGGAATCTAGAAACCCTTTTAAAATCCCCTGAAGTGCTTGTCACATAAGAAAAAGCCAAGTCCGAGTGTTGGATGTGAACTGGCTCCTCTGATTCAGGGGAGATTTGGTGAACCCCAGGAACACTCTGCCCAGGAAAGGGAGGAGAGGCTCTCAGAAAGGGAATGGGGTCTCTAAGTCCTCTTGGTTCAGGGCCCTGGAGCAGAGGGAAGCACTCTGACAGGCACAGGTAGTCCCCCAGCCATCACCCTGATTCCCCAAATGTCCTTCCATGGAAGCAGGAGAAGCAGAGTTTAGACACTTCTCCCTGCTGTGGTTGAGAAAGTCAAAAGCTTGAGTGTCCAGTCAGGGTTTATATTTAAAAAGAAAAATATTTCAAGAGTGTTTGAGGTGAGAAATCAGACTGCAAATGATCCACAAAAAGCATATGTACAGCATCTAGAAATAATTACCAACCGCTCAGAAGCAAGGGGAAGTTTTTGTTAAGGGGCTACAGAAGCCTCCCAGGGGGCTTGCATCCCCCAAAGTTTCAGCCACTTACGACAACAACAGGGTGGTGCTCAGCACCTGGGGCAGGAGTGGCAACCTGTGTGTGTGTGTGCGTGCGCGTGCGCACACGCGCCCATACCTGCAGGTGCCGGGGTCCCTGGCAGGGTCAAAGAGACTCAGAGCCTGGTGTAGCTGAACGGAGAGATTTTACAGTTCAGCCTTTGACTCTGGCTGTAGGCACAGACACCTACAAGGTGCTTTCAAAACTATAGATCGTAGGCAGCGCCGGCAGCCTCCAGAGTCACTATCCTGGTTGCTGGAACCTTGGGGCCAGACAGGGAGCCTCGAGAGAAATCAGATATATGCTGAGAACCACCCCCTGAAGGCTACCACACATCCTGAAGTCCAAATGCTGAGGGACTGGATACCTGCATTTTGTCTCTTCTAATGGATGGTTCTTATTTATTACCAGGCATTGGGGAAATGCAGGGTAAAAGGTAAACACCCAGGACCTTCTGCTACTGGACCTCTCAGCAGCAAAATCTCTAAAGGGGACAAGAGGACTGGGCCATCATCCACTACTGAAACTTCCAGGATTCCTCAGAGCTCCTTGTTAGCCCCCTGGGCTCCTTCAAACCCTTAGACCCTTACCGCTTTGGGGTTTACTTCTGATTTTTGCTCTCTGGCCATCTGTCACTTAAATATTTATTCAAAAATAAAGAGAAATGCATGCCAAATATTTAACAAATCACAGGAAATAGTTGTAGGGTGGCTGTACATTCTCTAAGCACAGAGCCGGTGGAAGAACACATGATTTATACTTCCATGCAGAAGAAAGGGTGGAGTGACTGCCCAGGCCTCAAATCCCACTGCAAGATGGCCATTCAATAAAAGCTCAGGTCTTTCTTTATCCATTCATTGGCCTTATTTTTTATTTTTGAAAATTAATACATTCACGGGGTGGGTTATCAATAGCTCTTCTCCTTAACCACTGCTCCAAAAATGTCTCTGAACAGAGAATGATTTCACAGCCACAGCTAGACTACTGAGTGAGGCCCAGGGTGATGACGAGAAAGAGAGCAGGCAGAAGTGTGTTTATTGGCTGCTGCAGAGACCAGGGGAACTGGGGAGGGAGACCAGGAAAGCCTAGGGCTGGAGGCCCCAGGTGTTTCTGCCCAGAATGAGTGTTGCTCCTACAAAAACATTCCCGCCCTGAATACGGGAGGCTGAGCCCTTGCCAAGGGGGTGCCCAGAGGCCTGGGCTTGTGAAGTGGCTGTAGCAGGCAATCTCAGCAGGAAAGCCAAGGGCAGGTGTATGTCCACTGCTAACAATCTGCAGACTTGATTGGCTTGACTCACCCAGAGCCTCTGAAAGCCTGGAATTGCTGGTTGATGTTTAGAACTCCAGGGATTTCACATAAAAATATGTTTCTGGCTTCTTGGGAAATTTCAAAAGGATTTGGGCCCTCAAGCTGTTTGGCTGATGAGCCATGGTCTGCCAGAGCTGCTGGCCTTCTGACAAAAAGGGTCTGGCTCTAGGTGCCCAGTTCCACCCAGACCAGGTCAGGAATCGGAGTTCCATGCTATATGCTCAGCTGGGTGGGCTTCCTGCCACCTGAACATCTGGTCTTTCTTCAGCCACTGGGAAAGACTCAGACTAAGGGGAGGCAGGGAAAGCCAGGGAACATGGGACAAGGCTGGGGTGGATGATGTCAGGTGGAGTAAAGGAGACACTCGCAGGTCTGGAGGCTCACGTGACCATCCTGGCCCTGCTCTGTTATGCCAGGAGCAAGAGGGGAGAAGGCGAAGACCCATCTGTAGACTCAGCTGTCCCTCAATAGGCCCATTTAACAAATGTCTTTCTACAATCCTTACAGATCCCTAGCCTGCTGGGGGGGGCTCTCCACCCCATCCCAGCTGTGCAAACCCCAAGGCAACCTTAGTAGATCTGGGACAAATAGGCCTGTATCCTTTATGGACAGGCAACATCTACTTTAAGGAAGTGAGTGCCCAGGAGGGTCATTACTCGGTTTTTCTGAAGGAAAGGAACCCAAAAAGGTCCTGATTTACCAAGCTTTAGGCTGATCTGTGTGCTAGGTCCCTGCCAGGTGCTGAGAAGTTTGAGTAACAAGCAGCCAAGAGGCAGCACTGAGCTTGGGGTGGAGCCAGCAAGGGAGGTGGAGCCTGATGTGCTGAGGACTCAGAGGGGACTTCCTGGAGGGAGCATGTGAGCTGTGGGGATGCAGATGTCCCCAGCAGAAAGCACAGCCTAACAGCTGTTCACATAAAGTGCAAAGAGTCCCTCTTTGGTGTCTCTATCCCGCTATACTTTTCTTTCTTTTTTTTTTTTTAATAAATTTTTTATTTCAATTTCATATGAGGGCACAAATTTTTAGGTTATATTGTTCTCACTTCCAAGGTAAAGTTCAAGATGTAGAGGAACCCCTCACCAAGGGGGCTTGCTAAACACTCTATCATTGTGCACTTAGGTGGGATCCACCAAATACCTTCTCTCCTCCCATCAACTGCCCTTCCCACATCCCCCTCCCATTTCCTTCCTCACTTCTCCCTCTTTCTAGTCTATATTTTTCTTTTGTCATTTATATAAGGATGTAATTGTTTATATATTATTTTCATATTGTTATTGAGTACATGGGACTTTTTTTCTTGAGATACTTTACTAAGAGGAATGTACCTCCATCCAGGTAAATATAAAAGATGGTAAGTCTTTACGTCAAAAATGTTTCAGTCCATCCAGGTAAACATAAAAGATGTTAAGTCTCTATTTTTTTATGGCTGAATAGTATTCCATGGTATGCATGTAGCACAATTTGTTAATCTGTTCATGGGTTGATGAGTGTTTGGGCTGCTTCCATGACTTAGCAATTATGAATTAATTTTCAGTAAACACTCTTGTGAAAATGTCTTTGTGGTAAAATGATTTGTAGATGCCTAATTAGGGGATTGTGAGATCAATGTGAACCTCCATAGTTTATATTAGTTTGCAATCCCACCAGCACTGTAAAAGTGTTTCCTTTTCTCCACATCCACACCAGCACCTGCAGTTTTGACAGTTTGTGAAGTAGGTTAATTTTACTGGAGTTAGGTAATATCTCACCTGAGTGGTTGTGATTTTCATTGCCCTGATGATTAAAGACGATGAGCATTTCTTCATGTGTTTGTTGGCTATTCATCTGTCTTCTTTAGAGAAGTTTCTGTTCAAGTCTCTTGACCACATAGAAGTGGGGTTGTTTGCTCTTTTTTGTGGTGATTAAGTTGAGTTCTCTGTAAATTCTAGTTATCAGGATTTTGTCAGATTCATCACAGGAGAAATTTTCTTCCATGCCTAAGGCTATCTGTTTGCTTTGTTTGTGGTACCCTTAGCTACACAGAAACTTTTAGCGTGATCAAATCCCATTTATATATTTGTAGTGTTGCTAGATTTGCCATGGGTATATTCCTCATATAGTTTTTCCCAAGGCCAATATCTTGAAGTGTCTTTTCCTCACACTCTCTTCTAGAATTTCTATTGTTTTATGTCTTAAATTTAAATCTTTTATCCAGTGAGAATTAATGTTTTTCAGTGGTGAGAAGTGCAGGTCAAGTTTCAGTCTTTCACATGTGGCTGACACGTTCTCCCAGCATCATTGGTTAAACAAGAATTATTTTTCCAAGTGGGTCCTTTTGTTAGGCTTATCAAGATCATCTGGCTGTATGTGGCTGCGTTCCTCTCTAGATTCTCTAATCTATTCCATAGATCTGAATCTCTGTTTTTGTGCCAGTACCTTGCTATTTTGAGCATTATAGACTTTTAGTATAATCTGAATTCTGATAACATGATGCCTTCATATTTATTGTTATTTCTAGCTGGCTTTCCCTGGGATGCTACTGTGGAAGCTGTATGGGCATTCTAAGGCCTCTTCCTCGCAGGTTTTAGGGCATCACTCTGCCTGGTAGATGCTGGTGGTGTTAAATGGTTTCCTTGATCTTCTATCTCCTATTGTCATCATTAGGACTCTGGAAAGCCAGCCTGTTGTCTGGTTTAGGAGGCTGGAGACTCCTGCAAACTTTTCTCATTTGATGGCTCCTAATTACTCAGGAGCATAAGTGGCTAAGTCTTCAAGATCCCTTTCCATTTTATAGTCGCTGGGTACCCCCCATTCCCTGACGGCATTTCCACTGTGTGAGAAACAATAGCACCCCGGGAATCCACAGTGGTGTCAGCCTATCCAATATGGACTCTGACAGTCATTAACTGTGTCCTATAGGAGGCTTTCCTGAAGACGGGGTCACTCCACTGTGTTTTCTGTAAGTCATTTGTTCATAATTGACCATGAAAAGAAAAGGGAAAAAGGCAGGGCAGTCCCAGAAAAGTAGAGTGGAGGGAAGACAAAGGAGCCTGTGTGGCCTCTTGTGCCCTGCTGAGAAAACCAGAAGGAAGAAGCTTGAGGACCACCCAATGCAGAAAAGCCACATTTTCAAATCCCCAAGCCATGGGTCTCACCTACTCCTAACCTGGGCAGTCAGTGGATCAAATAATAATTGGAACTCTTAGAACACTCCCAAGTTTTGGGGTTGCCCATGATCCCACCATGAACAGAGGCCTGGAGGCAAACTTGTGTTTCCCCAGGGCAGGAGGATGTATCGAGTGATTATAAGATGTACTGAGAGTTGCAGAGACAGGTGGCTTTTAGTTCCATCTTTTCTCCCTTAATTGTAAAATACTAATTATATTACGTCATGTGTTTTGATTAGTGAAACTTATTTCGAGTAGTCTATCTGATCCTTCCCATCTAAGGAGGGGAAGTCAGTCCTTCCCACTGACTTTTGAGAATTGAGAGATTTCACTTACAGCAGAAAAATAGGCCCTTCAGCCAGGAAATTGAGAGTCTGTGATTCTGTGGGCCAGGAGGACTCCACAGAGCTGAGTATTCAAAGATAGGCTTCCACCCAGACCATGCAAACACTGGGCTGCTAATAACGCAATGATCAGACCCTGCAACTTCTTTCCATTCTTTATTTTGTCCCATTTTTGAAAAATCTGACACATATTCCTGACTTGCAAAAGAGTATGTGAAACAAAATTTAATTGAAATAAATTACACACTGCCACATTCCCACATAAAGGTTGTGAGAAGCCAGTGAAATCCACACTTTGATGAATTGCAGTTCTCGCTATGCCAGGAGCCTTTTGCCATGTATAGGACAGGACATGAAAAGGGTGTTTACCGTCCTCATCCACTATGAGGAGGTGTTTCTCCTTGAATGCTGAATTAGTAGCCAACATCATGGCCATAGCCACAGATAACGGTGTTGGTCTGTTGGACCTGGCCTCTGTTTCTGAGAAATATGCAAGCATTAGTACCTTTGACAGATGAGAAAACTGAAGTCTTGGCATTAGGAGCTTGCTCAAGAGCATGCAGCTGTTAAGTGCTGGAACTGGAGCCGTCTCCCAAGCTGAGAACCAGGTGCTCTCCTTGCTCCTGGGAATCCACAATGGTGGCAGCCTAGCCAGTTCAATCATTTGAATGTGTTTGAAGTAATTTGGGGTTTCAAGCTAATGCTGGACATGACATTAACCTGTTGTTTTGAAATATTTATCCCTGACGTATAGTATGCTGAAAACTTGTCTGTGTTTGCAGAGAGAGGTGATGTGATAGACCTTACCCAGCCAAAAAAAGGCTTTTTTTTTTTTTTTTTGGAGGGATGCTCATTTCTCTTTACCCATTCCAGTTTTCTAAACTTCTTTCATAGGGGTGAGGAGTAGGAGTTTAGAGAGTTTAACCATGTGGGTAACATTTCTGATTTGTTGTGGTCAATGCTGCAACAATATGGCTGTCAGATAGGAAAAAAAAAAGGACAGCCTAGGCCTTGGTCAGGTACATGGATACACTTGTGTGTTTGGAGTGATCATCAGTGACCAGAATCAGACTTCCTGAGGCTGCAACCCTGTGCATCATGCAGAAGAGTGTGTGCAAAAGCTCTTAGCAAGTGAGACAGCCGGGTGCTAATAGTGATGGTGAAAGGAAAAAGAAATGGAAAACAAAAAAGAAAGGCTGACATGCTTTTTCATTCAGGGCTTTAAGGAACAGAATTGGGTTTTATTTCTAGATACTAGAAAGTGAAACTTTCAGTGTGGCTTTTTGTTTCGCATGTATTTAAAAAATAAAATAACCTACTGGTTCTTTGAAAGCAAATGAGGCTCCCTCTTTCCTTCCTGAAACATCTCACCATCCCCAATTTTAACGAAACTGTGTGTGTAAACAGTATCTTAATTGACTTCAGGTTAAGGAAGTCTGGAAAACAAGTTACAATTTATAAAATCATAATGGACATCCTTGAGACCTCTTCACTAAATAAACTACAGGGATTTATTTACCAACCACAAAATGAGTGCAGGATGTTTGCTACATATTCAGTGGGTGGAAACAAATAGCAGAAAGATTGGGCTAGTGTGCTAGAGGACTACATTTGGGGAGAAAAGATTCTCCCTGCAAAGCAGACGGCCAGTCCCAAACTTGGTCCCAGATGATCAACCCTCACAATGAAGTTGGTAATGGAGGCTCATTTAGATCTCATTCATGTCTAATCTCTCTGTCTCTGTTTAGTGCTGTGTCTATTTTGAGATTCAGAAAAGAAATATTTGAATTTGCAAAGTAAATTGTCTTTTGGTTGTTTATTAATGATCATGTACATTTTCCTGTTTGACCCCTTGGAGCTAAATCTCGGCCTTTAGGTTTCACCTGTAAAGCGGGATCATGGGCTTCTTTGGGAGTTCAGAGAGGTGGCATCTGGAGCCACAACACCTAGTTTCAAACAACAGCTGCCCCAGTTCCTGCTTCACCTGGGCACATTACTCACTGTCTTTCCTCCTCAGTTTTCGCACCTGAAAAAGGGGAGGATCATAATAATGGGACTTACATTTAGGGTGGTGTTAGGGCTGAATGACACACAATCTCTCATCCCATTCTTAAAACAAACAGATAGCATCTGATTTAAAAAAATCTCCCATCCATGAATGATTTTTCCCCATTTTGGTAATGTTGGATCTTCTTTCCTTTTCATTTTAGTGAATCATTTTAAAGGATTTCCATAGCTTGACTTAATATACTGGCTGGCTACTAGGAGTTTTATGACCTGGGGGTGGGAGTCAGTGAGGCTGCTTCTAACAGTCTGAGTTACAAAAGGTAGAAGAACATGTTTGCAGAGGAGTTTACGGGGCAGGTAGAGCAGATCAATTTGTGTAGACTAGATGCCTCCTGAACAAAATCCCCGGTATCTTAGAAAAGCAAACTAATCCAGATGGCTGACTAGCTGGACAGGCAGAGTTTTGCAGCCTCTTTCTGTATTAGGTGGTCACCTCTACTGTCCCCCACCCCACATACACATGCCAAAAAAGACAGACTTAGCATCTGGGCCATTTATCCCAAAATTTAACATTTGTAGTGCTCCACGACGACTGCACATTGAAAAGTTTATGCTTCCCCATCATCCCCTTTTATTTTGTAATTCTCTGTTGTTCACAGTACTGATTTGTAGAATTGGGCATGATAAAGAGTAACTATTTTAAATTTATCCAATATGCCCATCTGTATGGATATAGACTGCGGGTATGGACCAAAGTGTCTCATTTCTTTATGAAAGGAGAGATGTGCCATTCCCTCTCACACATTCTAGACTGACGTTAAAACAATACAATGGCCCTGAATGTTGATAAATGTGACTGCTCTTCTGATACTGTTTTTGGTGAGATGACTGCAACCCATATGGGCTCCAAGAAATACATTAATGTTTTCATGAAAGATGTTCACAGGTAGGAAATTATCTGCAAATAACCTTGGGTATCAGCTTTCAGTGGACTGGATATTTATTTACTTAAAGCATTTTGTGTTGGTGGTTTCATAGGTCTGCTCCTACCTCACGTGTCATTTTGGAGGAGGCAGTGCACAGCACAACCTTGGCAAAAGCCAAGTTACAATATTGTCTCCCCTCCCATTTTAAAATTGTATGATGAAACAAACTACAATTAAGGGTTAATGTGTTCATTTTAAGTGACACAATGCAAAACAGGAAATGATTGAACCAGTAGAGATCACCCACTAGTTTATTTAACTGGGTATGTACGGGTAGGGAACTCCTCTGCTGAGAGAAAAAGCACACAAAAAATCACGCAGTCCTCCTGACATTGGTATTTAGACAAGGGTGCTACAAAGCAGAGATTGGAAACTCTAACATCACAGATGTCTGGCTGCTGAAGCCCAGCAGAGATGCCACTTGGATGCCAGGCAGCACTTATCACTAGGACCAGACACTGAGGTGGCTGTATCCAGAAAGATCTTGCCAGACCTTTTCACTTCTCAGGAGAAAATGGAAATCCATTTTGTTATGTGATTTTTTTTTTTAAGTTAACATTGGCCATTCATTACTTTTTTTTTTCTTTAATAGTTTGGGGACAGAAAATTAAAAATAAATGTGAGTGTTTAAGCTTGTAACCTTTGGGAAGGATGGATGTATTTATGTGTACAGGAGTGATGGGATCTATGATACTGCCACTGGACCACCATGGGGAAAAGAATGTGGACTTTGGGGACTCATAGTCAGATTGGGCAGACCCATCCCTGCCCTTGAGGAAGCGGTTAAGGTGGAGGGAGAAAGTAGGGAATGAAAAGGCAAACAGACCCTGATTTGCATTCTCTTTCCCATCCTCTTCAGCACATAGGCCTTGCAGAAATGGGCTATTAAATAAACATATCCTGCTGAGACAGGGGATTAGTCCAAAGTTACAGCAGATCATTGTAAAAGGGCATTCCTATCCTCAGTTCCCCTCAGTTTATTTGTGTTCAGTTTATTTGTGTAAATCAACCCCTGGATTTACACCCTACCCTGTAAATCTAACCTGGCAAAGGCTTGCTTTTCTTCCCCACTCCAACTGAAAGAAAGGTATAAATACTCTTTTCTTTTGTCATGCAGGTGCAGAGAATTTTCAGATGTGAACCTTTCTTGGTCATCCAGCTGAAAAAGGACCTGATACTCAATTGAAACAGTGGGTTGGGTTTTTCTATACAATTCCACTTGCATTGGGTACAGTATTTGGAGGCCCCAGTGAGATCTCGCTAGCTGGAGTGTCTGAAATCCCTGTGACACCCCCTGCAGAGGGCAGAAATTAAGGTGAGGTGCACCCTGAGACATTCCAGGCCCTTTGATTTCCTGAAATCCTATTGAGGACTCTGAAGAAACTCAGATGGATTCCACCAAAATCCTGGGTCTGAAACTCCCACTCAAGAGGTAAGTGTTCTTTTTCTAAGTGTAGTTTATTTGTGTTCAGGATGCAACCTTACATTACCAAGAACAGCCCACCGAATAGTCACAGAGACTCCAGTGCTGTCGGGATGCTGCTAAGTGCCCCAGGGATCCAGGTTAGTGCAGAGGAAGAATGACAGGCACCCAAGAAGGAGGCACAGGGACTCCTGAATACTGCCCGGGAGAGACTCATGAGGGAAAGATAGGAGCTCCTGAGAGTTGGCTCATGCTGGATAGACCTGTCCCAGGTTTCTGAAAACAGCAGGATGCCAGTGGGGAGACTCAGCCTCAGAGGCACATTTGATTTGTTCTTTGTTCATGAGTTTGTTTGTCATTATTGTCATCAGTGTGCTGACTATTCTTAGTGTCTGTTCTGATTTCTATTCTTTTTGATTGGGTTCACAATTGTGGGAACTCAATAAAGTGAAACCCTGATACCCCCACAGTGCATGTTAAAAAACTTCACTGCTGGCTTCTCCAATGACTATGGAGTCCACTACTCTAACAACCATCTCCGACTCCTCTGTGAAGTTGAATGGACCAGATTTAATGTAGGGTGGCCTTCTACTGGCTCCCTTGACCCAACTCTTATGACTGTGGTCCATCAAGTGGTCACTGGGAAGCCAGGTCACCTGGACCAGTTCCCCTACATTGATCAGTGATTGATTTTATTCCGTAATCCCCTTCCCTGGCTTTGTGTATGTGAAGTGGGTATAAAAAAGCGAGACCACTCAAGGAGAGAATAGGCTGAGATGCACGTGGTAGCTACCAACTGGCTGGAAGAAACTGACATCTGCACTGGGAAATGTCTAAGACAACAAAGAATTGATCCAGGATCCCCACTATTTTAATGGAATTAGGTGTCTGATCAACCCCTGGATGTTAGATTCCTGGCAGGACTGTTGAGAGGTCTAGGAGAGTGTGTGTGTGTGTGTGGTGGGACTGAGACTGGACACCAACTGTAGAGTTCCCCATTTCCCCTCACGAATACCAGGACAGTGTTGGTTTACCTTCTGTGGCTAAGTGACAGTTTGTGTAAGAAATCGAGGGTACCAAGGTTAAGAAATGTGTTGGAATTGTGTGCATGTGAATGCTTGGAAACTAACTGAGATGGGTAATAATAGGCAGGAGGAGTTCATGCCCCCTTCCCCTTTTCATAGGGAAAATAACTGTGTGCTGGCTGCTGTCTGTATCCCTGTATATAAAGTGTTTACAGTTTGTCTGAGGGAAAGGGATGAGAAGCACATGGAAAAAGGCTGCCCTGTTAATAACTGTGCTGAAAGATTTTGGAAAAGTTCTTGTGGAGAGACTACTGCAACATGTCTCTGGAAGACTGAGAACTTTAAAGAAGAATAAATTACATGCCTGATGTTCAGGTGATTGTGGTATCATTTAAGATAGAATTTGTTTTAAACCTGTTACTAAAGTTAAAATGTTCAAAGTTTATAGAACTGCTACCTCTATAATATTTCTAAGTTTGCTGGATTTGACCTTGAGCTTGTGTTGTTAATTTTAAATCTCTGAATTGGGTGAGCTCATTCCCCTACTTAGGCCAGCAACTGCAGGGCACAGCCTAGCCCACATGGCTCCTTTCTTCCCTGCTCCAACTTTTCCCACTGGCTATTCTGAAAGAAACTGGATGTTCCAGGTTTTCTGCTTTCTGTTTTGGATGCAGATCCTGTCCTTGATGGCCATCTTTACTACGTGGCTGTGTTTGACTTAAGGGAACAATAAAAAGACATCAAAAAGAATACTTATGTTATGGTATTGTTGCTGGAGTTTCTTTCTTAAGTGAATCCTTAGTCTCAGGGAGTAAGAGTTGAGCCTATGGGTCACAGATGAATGATAAATTTTGATTTTGTTGGTGGGAGGGGCAGGCAGACAGAGTGAATTATGCCAGAGCTTCTGTTCGTGGGGAGGAGGCCCAAGTCAGAGGAATCCTGAATGGGTCCTTTTTCTAGGATTAATATTGACACTAAAAGAAATTTCGCCAGGCTTGTTAGATGGGAAGATGCCTTTAAAACTGATTGAGTGTTTTAACAAATGAATGAATGCAGTCCCTTCACTGGGGCAAGGTTATTAGGTTTTTGTCATAGGGAGGAGATTAGGATATTTACTCTTTGTTCAGGCTGCTTTAATCCTGGATTTGCTCAGTTCAGAGGATGTAGTCTGCAGGGTGCAGCCTGTTTGTGTCTAAAAATGGGAATGTGATTTCTGAGCTCATCTGAGCCTAAAAAATGGGGCGTCCCTGTCTAGCCCTGAGTGGGAAAATCCTGTATCAATATTATATTCCACAAAATGTCTCTCCTTTGTAAAACATAATAATTTGATTATTTTAATTATTTGGGAAACTGAGTCTTTGTCAAAGAATAAGATTCTTGCCTTCTAAATCTTCTAATTATTAGTTTAGCCAAGTAAATAATTAACTTCATAGTAAACTGTGATCTTGTTTTCTAATAAGTAGTTTTTTTGAGAGTAAAAAACAAATAGGCAGAAAGGAAAATAGCATTGTGTAAGAAAAGGATCTTATGTGGTAAATTTTCTCCTAAAACAGAATGATTATTTAAGAAAGTAATAGGCAGGACAATCTAGAACATTTAGAATGTTTTCAATTGTCTGTGCAGGATTGAAGAAAGTTCATAAGATTATTTTTGAAAGAATTTACATATAATCCAGATGAGTATCCAGTACCGCCTTTAAAATCTTTTGACTTGTCATCTTGTTAAAGAAATGTTTTCAGCCTGTAATATTTGACAAACCTTCCAAAATAAAAACTCTAAATTTGCTCTTTTTGAAATATCAAGACCACTGAAAATCTGAGAAATACATATTAAACTTACTCAATATACCAAAAATGTATAGAAAATATTGTCAATTATGAAATAATTTTATATAGATTATTTTTATATGTATATTCCAATATATAAAATATTAGTCTGTCTTAATATATATTATCATTAATAATTTTAATTCATCATAAAAAGTATGTTTTGTAACTGACTGAGTTTAAAGTTTGTCCTTCAAGAGAAATTATTAAAAAAGACTGAGGAATTCTCTCCAATTCAAATTTTTGGTGTCTTTGATAATTAAATAGCATCACGCTAAAGGCAAACATCTAAGACTTTAATTAGAAAACTAACATGTCTGTAAGTGTTCTTAACCTAACTTCAAACGGAACAAAAATCAGTTACATGGAACTCAGCTGGTTTGTTATATTTTTTTGTTTTAAGCCTGTGGCTCAGTGAGTAGGGCGCCGGCCCCATATGCCGAGGGTGGCGGGTTCAGACCCAGCCCCGGCCAAACTGCAACAAAAAAATAGCCGGGCGTTGTGGCGGGCGCCTGTAGTCCCAGCTGCTCGGGAGGCTGAGGCAAGAGAATTGCGGAAGCCCAGGAGATAGAGGTTGCTGTGAGCCGTGTGACGCCACGGCTCTCTACCGGAGGGCGGTACAGTGAGACTCTGTCTCTACAAAAAAAAAAAAAAAAAAAAAAAAAAACATTGCTGATTCTTTGTGTTCTGTTTTCCAGAAGTCAAGAAAACCATTTTCTGTCTTTTGAGCTTCAGAAATGTATATACTGATAGGCGGAAGGTGAAACATTTGTTTTTCCTCTCTCCTTCATTTCTCTTGAATTTGAAAGCCATCTGTAAGTATTCCTAATTTCTGACAATACAATTATTTGCATAAGTTCAATAAGAATATATTTGGTTCTATAGGATATTATAAGAACACTGGTATTTTACCAAGGCTTTCACTGGAATAGCATTTTCAGAGGTGTCCAGACTTCCTTAAGGAATTAAAGTTGACTTTATAAGGCCAATAAAAGATAAGTTCATTGAAAAAACTGGCCAGATACCCATCAATAACATTTTCTGGTCTGTATTAAATAAAGAATGTCACTTTTTGACAGGTCTGGGAACCAAAATTTGCTTGGGGATCTCAAAAGACAAAGAATTTATCCAATACATGTAGGTATGTAATGGCACATATGAAATCTGGGCTCATGGAAGGCTTTCAACTCTAACCTGAGATTCCTTATAAAAAGTTACAGCAAAGGCAATTTTAAAGGGAAGAAAGGCCTAGGTAACTAACAATTATTCTTCATGGACTTTATGCCAATGATCACACCCAGTATCCTGAAAGTACAGCTTATTTTGGCAATTGAATTAATTCTGCTATCATTTGTTTTTAGTAAAGTGAGAAATTAGAAAGAGAAAAGTAGTTCAAAGAAAAAAGAAACTAAAAAAGAAACTGTACACCACCTGTATTAGATTCCAGCCTTGTCTGCAATGCCAGCTCATAAAATGAGACATAGCTGTTTTACTAAACTGATCTGTTAAATGGGACTAAGATATGGGCCAAAGAATATAAAGCTATATACAGTAATTATATTTACTCTGAAGACTTAAGTGTCAACAAAGATCACCTGTTGGCCACACTGAAAACAATTGTGTAGTATTAAACGTTATCTCTTTTGTCTATATAGATACCTTGAGAGCAAAAAAAAAAAAAAAACTGGAACTTGAATGAGATTTTCCCAGTAAATGATGTGAATGTAACATGGCCTCATAAAAGGCCCAATATTCAACTGATGTGCAAGAATATTCACTTGAATTGTCCAGACCTTTGGATCAGTTCCATAGGAACTCTTAAACCTAGGTATTATCTTAAAAACTGTGCTAAGTCTGTAGATAAGAATACTAATGTTCTCACTGTGAATTTCCAGGTGAATCTTAGCCTTGAAATCCAGAACTTGCCGATATTTATACTTAACTGCTAAATGGTTTCATTCTCTTACACTGAACCCAACCTTGACTATGGCCTTGTCAGTATAAGAAAGCCAGAGAGCCGCAAACATATGCAAGGTGGCTGAGGTCAGGCAGAAGCCAGATGAAAGCCCTGAGAATTTCTGTGAAAGACTAAATGAAACATACAAACTGGCCAACCATTATATGAAATTAGTAAGGGAGGAGACAAAGGGCCAGTTGAGTAAAAATCAGCCAACCAAAAGCCTCTGAGCTGCTAAAGGAAGAACTATGAACAGTCCTGGTGCCAGGCCTCCCTGACCTGGCCAACCCCTTTTAAACTATACGTATCAGAGAGGAATAGAACACCTGAGGAAGTGCTCAACCCAAATGTATTATCCTTGGCAAGATCAGTTGCTTATCTCTCTAAGCAACTTGCCAAGGGCCCGAAAAGATGGCCTCCATACCTGAGAACACATGTAGCCCCTGCCATACTACTGCAGGAGGCTGATAAGTTGACTTTGGGACAAAACTTAAGAGTCCAAGTACCATATGAAATGGTCACTGTTATGAACACCAAGGGTATCAATGGTTGATCAACTCATGCCTCACGGAATACCAAAGCTTACTGTATGACAATCAGAGGTTGGTTATAGAGGTTGCATATATGAGGCCATACACTTAGGAAAGAAGCAAAAAGAAAATTAAAAGCCTTCTTGGGAGACACTTTTACATTCCCCTACATACACATGCTTGATTGTAAGCAAGGGAAAAAAATCAAGGAAGAAAACACAAACACTTTTTCCAAGATAGCAACTATAAAAAGGAAAGTAGTGGATGCTGAGAGGAAATGGATAAAACTACTGATCAAATTGGATTTGGCAGTTACATGAGACCTTCAGTCCTCCTGCTTGTTCCTGTTCTTTGAAAGGTGGTATCTGTGCTTCTCTGCTCAGTGAATGTGCAGCATTTGTTGAACACAGCTTCCATTTCCCCAGCCTAGATGATGTCATAGAAAATAAACCCCTGATATTACCAGGACCTGAAAACCTACAGGGAGAACAATGTGTAGGGATATATTCTCTGACTGTTACTTTAGTTCTTTGAATCTGCTTTTATCAGATAACCATTTCATTTTTTAATGACTCATAAATTTGTAAGGAAAAGCTAAAATTAAACTCTCTTTAGAGTTATTGTAGGAATCCAGTAATATACAAAAATTGAAAGAAATGGATCTTGATCTTTAAAACCTTTATTTACAACAAATGGTGCTGGCACAACTGGATAAACACATGTAAAAGACTGAAACTCAATGCACAACTTTCACCACTTACAAAAATTGATGCAAGATGGAAAAGAGACTTAAATATAAGACACTAAATGATAAAAATCTTGGAAGGAACTGTGGGGAAAACTCTTGACGATGTTGGACTGGGGAATGATTTTTTGGACAAAGACGTCAGCCGTCATTGCAACAACAAAACAAAAAGACAACCTTCAGAACAGGAAAAGATATTTGTAATGTATGTATCTGACAAAGGGTTGATAACTAGAATCTACAGAGAACTC
Source organism: Nycticebus coucang (assembly GCF_027406575.1). Lineage (NCBI taxonomy): Eukaryota > Metazoa > Chordata > Mammalia > Primates > Lorisidae > Nycticebus > Nycticebus coucang. Next base: position 2,702,714 of record NW_026515577.1, on the reverse strand, counting down.
AATCAACACAAAATAAGCAATCCCATCTACCACTGGGCAAGAGATATGAACGGAACCTTCTCTGATGATGACAAATGCCTAACATTTGAAAAAAATGCTCAATGATCATCCCTGATCATCAGAGAAATATAAATCAAAACCACCCTGAGACATCACCTAACCCCAGTGAAAATGGCCCACATCACAAAGTCTCAAAGCTGCAGATGCCGGTGTGGATGTGGAGAGAAGGAAACACTTTTACACTGCTGTTGTGACTGCAAACTAATACAACCTTTGTGGAAAATAGTATGCAGAATCCTCAAAGAACTCAAACTAGACCTCCCAGTTGATCCTGCAATCCCATTACTAGGCATGTACCCAGAAGAAAAAACATCCTTTTATCATAAAGACATTTTCACTAGACTGTTCACTGCAGCTCAATTTACAATCACCAACATATGCAAACAACCTAAATGCCCAACAACACAGGAATGGATTAAGAAGCTGTGGTATATGTATACCATGGAATATTATGCAGCCATAGTATTCTTTTGTATTAATTAATTTATGTATTAATCTTTTGTATTAACCCGGATTGAGTTGGAACACATTCTTCTTAGTAAAGCCTCACAAGAATGGGGAAGCAAGAATCCAATGCACTCAATTCTCATATGAAGGGAGTAGATGACCTAATATAAGGTGGAGGTGCTTTAAATTAAGTAGGCAAAGTGAAAAAGATACTTCATGATACGCTGTGCTCTTCTGTTTCAGATGTGAGGAGTTACTCTACTGGGTGCCTGTTGGAATGATTACAAAAACATGTTTCTGACAGTGTCTCAGAAGTTGAAGGATACCACCTTATTGGACAGAATTTCTATTGTTTTCAAATCTAATGTTTAAACAAATAATATTTCAAGATGATAGCCAAAAATTCTTTTACAATGAAATGCAAACAATTTAATGTCACAGGCTATATGAATCACTTGTACTTGTGGCATGAGCCAAGGTCCACATGGTCCTTGAGACTGCCTCCGTGCTGCATACTAGGGGCTACTGGTACAAGATTCCTCGGGCACTGGCAGCTACTTTATCTGGCAGGTTCACTATAAATTCATGTTGCATGTTTTTAAAATTTTCAAAGTTAGTATTAGAAAACATTATAAATGCACAGGCTGATTTCATTTTTTTTTTTGTGAGTATACTTACTTCCCATGTTATGTTTAAAAATTTAAATTACTTTGTGCAGACACGGGAAAGAGATCTGAAGAAATCCAAGACTCTTCAAATCAATATTCCAGTGATTTTAGAGGTATTTGAAAAATACTTTATAGGTTACTTGTCCATTCACTGTGGTGTATGCACAAAATAAAGCCAAGGGCAACACACCTTCTTGTACTCACTCTTCACAAAACAGTTACATTTCCTTTCATCAGTTATAGTTTAAAATTTTTCATAAAGAACATCTTTGTTCTTGTTGAAAATTGAAGTCAACATAATTCAGATCACCAAGTCATAGGGTCCACTTTAAAATGTACTTGTAACAAACCAAATCTACATTTTGAATCATTTTAGCTCTCATAATTTAGGAATCTTGCCAGATGATTATGAAGACAGTTGAAAAGTCCAGTAAATTACTTATTTCCATTAATAACAATTTGCATGAAAATATCTTGCTAAAAAGGTTAGAGACCACATTGAAAGCCAGCAATAGCCTACACATATTTGAAAGTGGGAAAATTTTATCAGTTAGAGAAAATACAATGGCTAATTTTGAATATTTGATTTCTGAAACAGAAAATGCCACAGATAACCTTGAGTCTAGGCAAACATTTAAAACCACATATGGTACTCATGTTCTGTACCTTTCAATTAGTGCAGGTCTTTAGTCTTCTCGGTGTCTTTCTGCCGGCCCTGTGTCATGCAATGGCAATGATGACGACGCCAGGAACATTTGATATTATCTCTCCAGGACAGACAGGAACATCCTTCATAGGACTTGTCCAAAGGACGGATTTCATCTAGTAAAGAAGGGAAATTTTCAATTACTTTAGAAAATATAAATGTTAACATTTTATGGAAATCCCTGTTAAACAGATCAACAGACAGCATGTAAACAATTAACAGGAATGGAAATACTGACTGAGTTCTCAAAATGCCACTATATAAAAGCAACTTAAGTTTTAGATTTTTACCAAAGTCTGAAAGTACTCAGCATTGTAAACAACTCAACTACATAGGGTCTCGAATCACAGATTTTTAAAGGATATACCCTGATCATGGAGCAGGACAGTGGGAGGGTCTGTAATATCAGCTGAAATACCACAATCTGGGCAAAACTTCAGAATTACAATTGTAGAGTACAATTCTTTGGAGTTGCTTTGATCTTGCCTGGATTTACTTCTGAATCTATCTATTGCAACGAATAGTTATATAATTATTAAAATGATTCCCTTCAATAAATATTAAAATTAATCCATAAGGCCATTTTTAATGTGAACACCATTCAAAAGATAAGAAAACCAAGGTGAATTTGAGGAATTTAACTATATTCATGTTTAATATTTTTTATTGTTTAAATCTCTGTCTTCCATGACTCAATACAATGGACAGTAAATCTAATATATAGCCACCTCCCCCGCCCAGCAGCCCTGGCACTCGTGTGGTCTCTCTTCATCTCTCCTACTCGATGACACCATAGGGAAGCTACTCTCATCTTTCCACTGAAGTATTTTCTTAGGCCAGGGACCTGGACATGTTCTAGGCCTCTTCTTCATCCCTCATTACCATCATGCCCAACAAGGTCCTTCGATACATTTCTGAATGTGAACCATTCTTCCCTTTTCTAGTTCCACTTCACCTTTCAAGAACACATCATCCCTTAACAAATTTTCAGCGGTTTTCTTTCTAACTTTAATAATATTTTAATAATTTTCCTTTGGAAATTATGTGTATGGCCATGATTAACTCCTTAGCTTATGGTTATGATTTCAAAGCACCTATTAGAAACACTCAGGAATCTTTGGATAACTAAAAAATATGCCATACACAGTGGTTCTCAACTTTTGTGTCATGACCCCTTTGTTCAATTTGTACTAACGAGGCCTTTAGGAAGGTTGAGAACCACCGCCATAAAGAGAGAGACAAGATGGCTGACCAGATACACTAATGCTGGATCATCTGAGAAAGTATTTTAGATGAAAAAGAAAGAATCAATCACAGATTGGGTATAATTTCTATAGAAAAGCATCAGAACCTATAGATGATTCCATGACAGAGTTTCAGAGTAGAACACAAAGGAGGAAGACATCCTAGTGTACAGTGAGAAGGGTAGAGAGAGCAATTTCTTCTCCTTCCCCCACATCTCTGGCAGTTGATGGGCTCTGTACCTGCTGGAGAGACTTTTTCCCCACATGAACACACAGGCTGCTGCCACCAGTGAGCTGGGAACTGCTTGTGGACAGCTCACGGGCCTCCCAACCCACAGAGAGCACTTTCTGTCCCCAGAGACTCAAAAGGGGATGGCAGGTTCTATATTGCTTCTCTACCTAACTTGGGCCTTTGTCCTCCTCAGAGGTCTTCAATTCTTCAGGTTTTGTTCAGTTTCTTTCCACACACACAGATTTCTCCAGCCCAGACTGTGAAATCCACAGGGTTCTAGGTGATTTGCTTGACTCCAGAACAAGGACCTTCTGCCCAGGGTGGGCATCTATTTGTACTCCTGCAAACAGACTTTGTTCCTGCCCTTCCCACACATGTCACTGCCAAGAGCAACCCAAAGGCAACTCAACCCCAGCCCCTTTCTCTGACACATTGTCAGGACCCATTCTATGCAGTCTCAGAGACATGCCCATAAACAAGCACTAACAGACAGATTAGGCTGCAAGTTCTTGAAAAGGACACTTGCAACCTGAATGTTTATACCACCACAGTTCACAACTGGAAAGATGTCAAAACAACCCAAGTGCTTATCAATTTATCAGTGGATAAATAAAATATGATATATGTATACTATACAGTAGTGATCATTCATTAAAAAAATGGTGATCATCGATGTTTTTAACAACCTGGGTAGAACTGGAGGCCATTCCACGTGGTATATCACAAAATTGGGAAAAACAACACATATACTTCACACTATATTGCAACTAGTAGATCGATAGTTATGTGAACATCTGGAACTAAATAGAAATCAGGTAGGAGGGAGAGGAAAAAGACATTGAGTAAATTCAACCTAACTGGTCTAATGCACACATTCTGGGTGAAGGGCACACTTACAACTTTGACTTAAAATGTATAAAAGCAAACTATGTAACTAAAACATGTGTACCCCTGTAATATTCTGAAATAATAAAAAAGACCTAATACAGGTTCAAATGTAACATATTAAAATTTGTAGGAATGTCAAAATAAAAGCTGACAAAATGCTGACTCTGCATCCTTTAAGCACTCAGCTCTTCCTCACTTATTCCCTTAGTCCTGCCACCTCTGCTTCCTACAATGCTTTAGAAACTCCGGCCGTTCCACTGGCTGCCTCCTTCTCACACTTCAAGTCTCAGCGGACTTGCTTCTTCCTCAGTAGGCCTCCCTTCCTCTGTGATCCAGTCTAAATAGCGCCCCTGCTCATACTTTCTACTTTCAGAAAATTATTTCCCTCTCACACCCCTCCGGTCACCATGCAGCTTGGTGATTTTTTCTCTTAAATGGATGACTTGCCTTCTTTTTAGTTAAATTTTCTAATCCTGGAGGATTTGCCATTTTAAATTGCTGATCAACATTGATTTTTATTTTGATATTTGATGTTTAGATAGAACATTTATTTTTACTTTCTATGTAATTAGTGGAGGATTTATTTTACCTTGCCAAACTTCAGACGGAGGATTATTTATATACTTAAATTATTCTAGCCTAACTTATATGAACAGTAAAAAGGAAAAACAGCACATGTCAATGAGAGATAAAGGTAATATTAGTTAGAGGTGGTGAAGAAAATAATGCTCAGTTCCAGGCTACTGCCTAGCTTTTCATGGGGTAAAAAAAGAACATAGCCCTAAACCAAGAGTTCACTGATTGTTTGGTCATGTGTTGGCATCAAAGCCTTCCTTTTTTTTTGAGGACAGATTCTCACTATGACGCCCTGGGCAGAGTGCTGCAGTGTCACAGCTCATAATAATCTTAAAGCCCTAAACTCTTGGACTTAAATGATTCTCTTGCCTCAGCCTCACAAGTAGCTGGGACTATAGGCAACCGCCACTATGCCGGGCATTTTTTTGCTGCAGATGTCATTGTTTAGCTGGCCAGGTCCAGGCTCGAATCCACCAGCCCTGGCGTCTGTGGCTGATGCCATAACCACTGTGCTATAGGCGCTGAGCCAAACATATTGCAGAGGGCACCTGAATTTGACTTCCTATTTTTTACAGTCACAATAATGCTTTTGATGACTTGCTCATCAGAAAAATTACAGTGTCCCAAGCACAACTGGAAAAATAAGGGATTACTATGCTGTTCATTGCTTTTCCTTATAAAAATTATTGTTTTCAGATACAGACCTTCTGTCACCCTCTTTGCTAACTGCCCATACGACATGGTGGGTTTCCCTGAGCATGGTTTATACAAAGAGAAAAAAATCCATTGGGTTATTGTTCTCTTAAACACTAAAATTCGCCATATAGTAGTTACAGAGCCTCAGAGTTTCAAATAACTGCTGAAAACAGAGTTCCAGAAAGAGCAATAATTTCTCATGGGGCATTAAACAACAGTGACTTCATTGATTCAGCACTTGCATAAATTCTCTGTGTAAAGGGGTAAGGCTTGTAAAATATTTACATGGACTGGCACTTTTATTTCCTTAAAAAGGGGCTCAGAGTTAGTAATGAGCTAAAAGATATTCTGACAGATGTAGTACATTCATAATTCGCTTTCTTTTTTCTTTCAGATTAATACTGTAGTACAAATCATTAGGTTATAGTGTTTACATTAGTTAGGTAAGGTCCCTGTTGTAGTTGTGTTCTACACCCGAAAGGAGTGCCATATACCTTTACATTTTGCCTGTTAGTTGGGGGAGTATAATTCACTGAATTTCTGTTCTTACTATTTGCAAGTATAGACATCTGTTTGAAGCATGGTTCATGGTTCTCTTATATAGTTATGTTTTTTCCTTTTTGTTCTTTGGAGACAGAGTCTCACTCTGTCTCCCTGAGTAGAGTGCTGTGGCATCATAGCTCACAGCAACCTCAAACTCCGGGACTCAAACCATCGTCCTGCTTCAGTCTCCCAAGTAACTGGGACTATAGGCATGTGCCACCATGCCTGGCTAGTTTTTTCCATTTTTTTGTGGCAATGATGTCTTCTTCTTGCTCAGCCTATTCTTGAACTCCAAAGCTCAACCAATCCACCTGCCTCAGCCTACCAGAGTGCTAGGATTACAGGTGTGAGCCACTGCACCTGGCCTTGTATAGTTTTTATGTGGCCTCATGATACTACATGAGAGCTTCACCAGAATCAAGATTTAATAACTATTTACAAAAATGCCCAGCAACAAATTCTAGGATAGATCTGTCTGCATGTGTCCACCTGCATCAAGATATTTTCTAGGAAAAATAGATCAAGACGAATGGATGCCAATACTGCACTGATGAGAGAGCTGTCTTCTCTCTTAGCAGTATCTGGTCTATATTACATAATTATTTAAAATATAAGTTGTTACTTATTCTACAATATATCAAGAAATAATCAAAAAGATTTCTGCTAATAAACAGTATTAAAATAAAATTTCAAAATTGATATTACATTTCTGTGCATATATACATATAAGTATATGTCTCAAACTTATGTGTTCATATACATATATATATATAAATGGGAATAATCAATGAAAAATGTAGGAAAACTATTTCTTCAGGTAGAATATTGTCCATACTAATCACTTTCTCTTACATAGAAATAAAAATTAAGTCCTTCATAAGGCATTCTAATATGAATCTACTTTTAACTCTTTTATAGAAAACATATTAACCCCAAAGCAAACCAGGTAATGAGATGCACATATGAAGTAACATCGGTTTATTTCCATGTGTAACTCATATAAAACTACAAGTATGTAGCTGATAATAATGATAATAGAAAAAAATTCACATTTAAACATATCTCCCCTTGGGTTGAAGAACAAATAAATTGATTTCCTTTCTTTTTGTAAAAATGCTGTATTTAAAATTGTTCTCTTGAAACAATGAACATTTCATATTATGGGAAGTCTTATAAGCTTCAGTAGGAGTTTTTTTTTTAACTCAAAAATGTGATAATGGTAGAAATGTTTTATGTTAATTTGAAGTAAGGTGCATATGCTAAAAGCCCTTAGGATTTCATTTATTAATTCAAGTTCATTTATCATTAAATCCAAGTTCTAGAAATTGAACCAAATAAACCACACCATAATCAAGTCTAACAACTCATAAGCAAGAACTCTTAAGGAATATTTTTGTTCACTAAGAACAAAGTTGAGTATGCCTTATCCAAAAGTGTGGGTCCAGGAATGTTTCAGATTTTGGATTTTCTCAGATTTGGAAAACCTGCATTATGTACACTTCCTGGCAGAGCATCCCAAATTCAAACACCTGAAATCCAAAACGCTCCAGTGACCATTTCTTTTGAACACCTGTTGGCATTCAAAATGTTTCAGACCTTGGAGCACTTTGGATTTCAGATTTCGGATGTTCAATCTGAACTAAGAGAATGTATCTTTAGAGTGACATTTTTAAAGCACTACAAAATTATTTCCTTGTGAATATGTGTAATGAGCATTTTCTTTACTCAAGGAAAGGAATGGCTATCCCTTTATAGTGCTTCTGGTGACACTGTTAACTATATCAATATTTTCTAACCTTACTAGTTTCAGGAAAGGTAAGTGAAATCCGAAAGTATCATAAATGTATTTACCTTCAATGAAAGGTGCATAGATGTACATGGGAGGAGTACGCTTAACCTTTGGTGTTTCCCTGCAGATGAAGGCGTTTGCCAGGCAGACCTGTGCCAGGGTCCAGCCACTGTACTGAAATTTGGACCAGGTGAGAAATCTCGATTTAGGTGCCTGCTCCAGCCTATATGGGAAAGAAAGGATCTAAGTTAGATGAGAGGGCTTAAAGAAACTTTAAAACTACATAGTTAAATTAGATTATATCTCAAAAACAATGCTACCTAAGCTTTCTCATGAGAAAAGAACATTATAAATGCTCCTAAACAGACAGCTTTATGACAGGAATAGTGTGAGTAAATTTACATTCGTGGATACACAAATGAGATGTCTTTCTCAACCTAAGCAAAGGAGCAGAGGTTGTCACTGTTTATCAAAGGTTATTTATTTGTATTAGATTAAATCATTTCCATAGATACCCACTTGAATTCTTCCTGCCAGCTGTACATGCTAAGTAGCAGTCCATTACAATTAGTGTTTCTTAATGCTTAAGTCTATTTCTTCTGGGAAAAAACACCTAACTTGGGAATTTGCTCCATCCAATGATTCTTCAAGAACACAACACAGAGTTGCTCTGCAGAGAAGCAACTGATGCAACTGGAGGACGCAAGATGCTGTCTTGTTAGCACAATTCTACTTTATAAACCCTGGGTTCACAGTACAATTCAAATTTCCTTGAGGCCAAATATATCCAGACTTTTGTAAAAGCTTATGTTTAGTAAATTAGACAATCTTTTTGGAATAAATGGACATTATTTTGTTTTCATTATCTGATCAAGAGCTTACTAAACAAAGACAGTCTCATAACTCTTATACAATTCATTAAATAAGACTTCAGTTGATAACACAAGAATATGGAGAGCTCTTTCAAAATTTTCCTATTGTTTGCCCAAAGAGAGTGATTGCTTAAACAGCTTTTTACCATTTCAAGTATTACTAGATCTTCAGTAGGATTTTTTAGAAATCTTCTGCAATGAAAGCTATGGAATTCCAGGTGAGTCTAAATGTCATAAATACAAGAAGGGATCCTCCATCAACTCTATTCACCTGGACAAACAGCATATCAGAAGTAATTGATAAAAGAAGAACCCGTACACTCTGGCTTTCCTGGCTTGTATCTATTCATGGAGAGTAATAGAGGTGTTTCCTGCTTTTCAAAGGAAACAAAGGTGATGCTACAGAGAAGTGCAATTTGCCAATGGTCAGTGCTTCCAATCATGCATTGAAATGTCTCCCATGAGAATGCTGGAACTGCAGAAATGTAGACTAGTTACAAGACTCCCTTTGTAACATCAAAATCACTAAAGACATCTATCATTTCACTTTGGGATGATAAAAATAACTAAAAAGGACTAAACTTTATAAAAAGTTTAAAGGCCTTGAGCAAGATGTGCATATCAATGATGCATCAAAAAGGAATTCATACATAAGAAGTACATGACCATTTGAATATTTTAAATATTGCCATTATAAATCAAATATCATTAATGATTTTTATGGAGTATAGAAGAATATTTAAAAATCCACTTATCTGACTCAGCTTCCTTAGCACAGTGGTTATGGTGCTGGCCACCTGCACCGAGGTTGGTAGGTTCGAACCCAGCCTGGGGTCAGCTAAACAACAATGACAACTGCAACAAAAAATTAGCCAGGCATTGTGCAGGCACCCGTAGTCCCAGTTACATGGGAGGATGAGGCAAGAAAATCACCTAAGCCCAGGAGTTTGAGGTTGCTATGAGCTGTGATGCCAGGGCAGTCCACTGAGGGCAACATAAAGAGACTCAGTTTCAATTTAAAAAAAAAATCCACTTATTTACTAAAGTTAATCATACATTTAAGTAATACAAGTATTTCCACAGAGCTCTAAATGAAGCCACCAGTGACACCAACACACATGGGATTACTCCGGCCCTACAATGCCAAGTTTAAGAGATAGTTTAATGTTAAGCTACAAGACTGTCGTGTTAATCTCTAGTTCAAATGACAATAAGAACAATTTAGGCATTAAGAAAAATAGAAAGAGGTTCCTATCTGCTGTTAATACAACTTAGCAGTATAACATCCTGGATATGTTTACAAACACTTGGAGCCACACTACCTGGGTTTGAATTCTACATCCACCACTTACTACCTTAGGGCATGTTTCATAGCTCTTCTGTTCCTCATTCTCTCCATATGGAAAGGTTTGATATAAACCTTAAAACAATCATTGTACACCCCTTACAATTCCATTACATACCCAATCACAAGAAGCAGCTTTATTATATTCTCATTCCACTACTATCAACAGAAAGATATATTTATTTAATGACTTCAATCTGCAAGCCTCTATAATTTTCTGGAAAAAAAAACATTTTGCCTTTGATCTAAAACAAAACAAAAACCACTGATCTGATTCAAAGAGCTCTGTAGACAAAATACATTTGCCTTTTCTTTGTTATCTATACTGTTTTACATAGCTTTGTTACATAATACAATGCTACACAAAGTTTGAAATGTTAAAAGGGATGTTGTTAACCATTATCTCAATGGTTTGCAGGATCAAATTGGTTTACTTTTACACTGGAGTCCATGGTACATTAGCAAAAATAATGAAGGAGAATAATGCTAACATATCTCAGAAACTCTTGCTAGAAGAATGTAAGAAGAGGACAACACAGTGGTGGAATCTGTGGGCTTCAGAGTCACAGGGCTGGGCCTCCGTCTCTGCTCAGTGCCTGGCTGCTGTGTTCTTCTGCAGGCACCTGCCCATAAGCACCAGCTGCCTTCCCTGAGATGAGAAATAAATGAATCATTGTAATAGAAACCAATCACTTCTGTGTCTGACAACAAGCAATGCTCAATGTATGTTAGCATATGTCAATCCTTTCTAAAGAATTATTGCTATTATTAACATTATTGCACAGCAAAAGCTGCTGTCATCTGTCTTACATTTGTGCCATAAATGTCTTTTACTACCTTTATAGAAAACAGGCTACTCTGGAATTGAGCAGAAATTGGTCATAGCTACCAGGAGAAATTATCAACTCATCAAAGAATTATCAGATCAGTGTAACTGAGTCAGATGGATTCAAAGATTTGTTATGAGGTACATTTCTCCTTCAAAAGAAATATGGATGAGTAGTCTCCAAAATATGGGTTATTTTAATTTTACAAAGGAGTAATTTGTGCCAGCTGATAACTCACTTTCAAAATAACAAACTGTGTTATGTTATCAAACTAAGAATAATGGTAATAATTATAATGAAGATAATCTGCATGAACCACTAAAAATTATTCTGCTTTGAGTGTTTTATCCTCATTCGATTTTCAGAACAATCTTATCAGGAAGATATTATGGCTATCACCAAAGATGGATGATGAAATTGGAGCTCAGAGAAGCTGAGCCACTTATCACAGTCACACAGCTAGTGTGTGGTAGAACAGCCTTAGCCCCAAAGCCCAGAGCAAAGACCTTAAAGATGAATGATTTAGACACAAAGCTGTGTAGAGTGCAGTGATAGAAAACTGCAGAAATGGATAAAAGAAGGATAAGCAAACTACATGTAAACAGATGTCCTTGAAGAGAAGTACGAAAGGAGATAGAACATAAGCTAAAGATGGATAGTTAGTCAAAGGAATTTGTTTCTAAAAAATCAAGACATGAATATTTTTATTGGGCAAGGAAGCCAAAAGCATGCAATGGAGTGTAAAAATTTTATTGTATAAAGCAGGATTCTTTATGAGGCACGAAATGAGGGACCAAGGCATAGAAATCGCTATCTCCTCTTTGTGACAGGAGATGAGGAAAAGAATGAAAGCTAGTTGGAGAGGAGGAATGATGCTCAGGTCAGGGAAAAAGGGGAGAAAGAGAAGGTGTGCGACATTAAGAACAGTCACGACCCACACGCCTACCATCAGTGACCCACACGATGGACGGCATCAGAGGAGAGTGGCGGGGGGACTAGGAACTCAAGCTGACTGTGGACATCTGGAATGGCAAAGGAAGTAAAAAGACTGCTTGACTGTCCAGTTCCACTGAGGATCTGGCTTATGCTGTGACTTACTTATCTGTAATAGCACTAATCCTCAGAATTGTGTTAGGTTCTGTTACAAAGAATACTTTGCCTGTGTTGCCATCACTGTGCTGCTTAAGGTGGAACTGGTAGCACAGGTACAGAAGGGGTACAGTCAGCACAAAGACTCATCCGGGACCAACAGACTGGGAAGGTCAATGTGAAGACAGGTCTCGGCATGAGAAAGGACTGTTCTGACGATGTAGCCAGGAGGCAAGATGACAGGCCTCAGGCTAGTTTTGGAAAGAAGTTAAGCCAAGAAGGAGCTGATAAGATCATCTAAACGGAAGCTAAGATGAGTGACAATAGAGAGAAAAAAGGTAGAAGGTGCAGGGCAGTGTGGTAGTGGTGGGAGGAAAGTGGTTTGAGTCAGGAAGTGGACTTCTGGACAGCTGCAGAGTGACTCAGGTCTGAATGGCTGAGTATAAGACAGGGCTTTAGGCCACAAAAATGGACATGGAAGGGACTGCAGACAAAGGAGATAAGGCACAGAGTAGAAGAGAGAACCCAAGGACACCAGGGTGGATGAACCTAATATACTATCCATGTTACCGTCTCTAAATCAGTAGAGGCTATCAAGGAAAATACCACACTATATTTCTAAAATTACCTGAAAAAGGTATGTTGCTCCACACACTCCTTCCAGAACCTTTTGGCTGCCTGGGGTCTTGGCATTTGAAATGCAATGGTGCCATCAAATTTGTTCTTCTGGAATAAATACACAAAATCTATCAGCATATTCCCATAAAAGGCAATGAGAAGCTACTGAGAAACATGGATTTAGATGGCTCTATAAAAAGTCTTTCTTCTTGAAAAAGGTAAATATTGTATATCTAATGTACTCATACAAAATGGACTTTTCAGAGATTGATACACCATTTTCTATGAAAATCAAGGAGAAGTTATTCAACATCAACCAACCGACCAACTTCTGTGTCCACTAAACTCCTTTTATTGCATTCCTATTCATCTCCACCACTGAATTAATTTAATAACAAAAACCTATTGTTCCATCCCTACTGTGTGCTAAGAATTTATGACTTTTTCTGTGCATGTCTGTGTGTGTGTGTTTTTAGTAGCAAAAATATGTATATGTAGGCTGATCATCAAAAAGACTGACTTTTTTATAATGGAATAGAGAATAGTTCATTTTCTTAAAATTTTAGTGGGAAAGAATTTATTTAGCTCAAGGCTGTAAAGCAGCAAACTGACGCAAGCGATTAGATATGCCAACGGTGATGAACGATTGCTTACCTCTTGAAACCTCAGTCTCAGTAAAAACTCACTGCCCTTACAGGAGACCTTTGAGATGTTACCCCAGTCAAAGCGACAGAACGTCAGCTCTTCCTTATAGATGAACACGCCATTGCCAGACACGCCCGGCTTGATGTTCTGCAAAGAATAACCCAATTAACCATAATTAGAGCTGTCAAAGTTATATAATCAAGAGGCTAAAGAGCTCTCTCAAAGAAAGAATGGCAACTTAATACTTTTGTATTTAAATTATAGTAATTGTATACAAATTAATAGAAACTGTAAGACATAGTCACATCTGAAATCTATTTATCTTAAGGACTCAGATTTGATTTGCCAAACAGTTATTGCAACATGAATATAGAACACAATATTCTTTCTGTTTGTTCGTTGTTTTCAGACAGAGTCCCCCCTTGCCACACTCAGTAGCGTCCCCTGGTCAGTCATAGCTTATAACAACCTCAAATGCTTCGGCTCAAGCAGTGAACTTGCCTCAGCTTCCCAAGTAGCTGGGACTACAGTCGTCCACCAGGAGACCTGGCCATTTTTAGAGACAGGGTCTTACTCTTTCTCTGGCTGGGTTTGAACCCATGAGCTCAGGCAATCCACCCAACTCAGCCTCCCAGAGTGCTAACATTATAGGCATGAGACACCACGCCTGGCCCTAGGACACAATATTCTTCAAAAGCGATAGGACATATGTTCTCCAGCTCTGAACAATAACAAGGAAGAAAGGAAACAACTGTATCAACTATCCTGAAGGTAAAGAAAATAAAATACGCTTTCCTGAAGGCTATTCAAGCCATTAGAAATGATCTGTTGGTCCACCCTAAGATGCACTCAACCATCTTATTTGAGGCCAATTTAATTCAGATAAATCACCCTGAATTATTTATTTATTCAGATAAATAAATTATGTGAATTTTATTAATTCAGATAAAGTTGTTGAAATGATGTCAGTAGTTCACAAAGCACAAATCCACCACAGAAAATTGCACTGAAATCTCTGAATTCTTTCAAGAACTTTTTCAATAAGTCAGAGTGCTGACATTCACTTCTCAACAAGCATTCCTTTGACTGGCATACATTAAAAGACTATTAATGAAGCTCTTCATAGTTTTCTTTCCCCCAGAGCTTTCATTTAAAATAGATGACAATTGAGAATAACTAAGAGCCTGAAGGGCTTTTAGAAAACTAAATCAATGGACAGCCAAAGTGACTAATTGCCTCCTCACATTTCAAGTAGTGCTAAGGGTCTAAGATGCACAATCTATAAAGTATACAAATCCCCATGGTCTTTAGGGGAGAACTGGATCTCATCCATGACATATAAAATTCCAAACTTAGGTGCACATCTGGAAGTAAAACTCAATAGAAACCCAGTAGATAGGAGGTGGGAAGATGGGTTAGGTGAGTTCACATTTAACTGGTATAATGCCCCTTTCTGGGGTGCAGAACACTTTCAACTTTGACTGAAGTGATCAAAAGCGTATTAGGGGTAAATCATGTCTACCTCTATACTATTCCCAAACTGATAAAAGAAATATCATGTCTACCCATTTAGTAGTCCCAAACTGAAAAAAGAAATATAAAATTAAAGAATACTATCTAAAAGTATCCACATTCTGAAAAGTCAATAATAGGAAACAAGCTGTCAGAAAAACATGCTGAAACAAACACCATCTTCAGTCTGCATGTCACTTCATAAAGCATAATATCTTGACTACCTTTACTAAGAAAAATTCAACAGAATTTACATGTCTTTTAAAAAATACAAGCGCAGGTCGAGGAAGTTAATGCCAATTGCTTTCTCTGCTGTGATACTTGAATAATTCATACAAACAAAACTATATTAGATCAACCCAAGCATGTTTTTAAAAATCTAGTCTATTCCTTTACTCACCCTGTCCTTGCAGCTACAACTCTCTCTAGGAATAGAATAAAAAGGTGGAGTGAATCAGGTGCATGTGCCCAAGTAACTTTGCCAAAACCATCCCTGCCCACGTCCACAGGGAGCAAGGTGGAAGATTGCCCACAGTGTCATGTTCTCACCACAAGAGAGGAAGCAACCCAAGTGGAGACACTGCACAAGACATCTCCAGTCCAAAGGAATCTTTGGACAGGACAAGAAAGCCATTTTATCTGACTTAAAAATAAGGGCAATGCAGATTCAAGTAAATTGGTTGATTTTGGTATTGCTCTACAGCATGGTTTTCGGATTATTAACATTTGTGTGAATAGAAATTCAAGATAAGTGCCAGGGAGTAAAAGGGGAAAAGCATGTCTTAACCCCTCATATGTGAGTTCTGCCACCGGGCAGCAAAGGCAGAAAAGGAAAGTCTAAAAAGAAACACCTGCTCTGCCTTGCTCACCACCTCAGGACGCTGCCCCATGTGGATAACAGCGGGTCCCTTGATGGCTGGCTGCCAAATGGGTTTGGAAATTTCTCACAAGAGATCATGGAGAAAAATGGAGGTTAGTTCAGAGTATTTTACACTCAGATTCCCTCCCTGCATGGTGGCATCACGCTGCCTGTGTTCCTCTGACACTGGCTCCTCTCAAGACAACCTTCTCCACACGTCTGCCTTCTGAGTTCAGGTATGCAGTCTGCTCTGCCACCTTCAGACCTGGGGAGGTCAAAAGGGATGCTGACACAGCCCGGGGGACCACAGACGATGGTTTGTGCTGCTTTGTGGTTTGCTTGCACCTGTGTCAAGGGTCCTGTTATTCCAGACTCTTCTAATTATCCTAACATGAATGCACCAGTAAGAACTCCTGTAACATTATTTTTTCTTCCATTCTTGAGATACTTTACTTAGAAGAATAGAAGAAAAAGTATCCAATGTACTCAGTACTATTACAAAGCCAATATATAATTACTCACACTTTCACACAAAAGACAAAACACAACTATAGACCAGTATGAAGAAGGGGGGGGCAGGGTGAGGCTGGTGGAGGGAGGGTAATCTCTGGGACCTCACCTATGGTGCATATTACAAGGGTACATGTCAAATCTATTAAAAGTAGAGTAAAAATGTCTTAACATAAGAAGTAAGTGAGGTCAAGGCTATGTTAACCTCACGTATGCTTGATGTAAGCATTCCAAATTGTATACAAAATCAGCACATTGTATCCCAAAATGTATTAATGTACACTATGATTTAATAAAACAATTGTTAAGAGGAAAAAAATAAACTGTACAAATTGCCCTGGCTGAGATGGGAAGAATAAAAAAAAAGAAAAGAAAAGAAAAGAACTCCTTTAACAGCAATAAATAAATAAATCTGATCTCAAGACAATGAAAAATGGACAAATAGAAAAAGGTTCAAAACTATAAACTACATAAAAACTTCTTATCAATTGCTACAGAGAGTCTGTTCAATAAGCCACAAACGTCTTACTCATCAAATATTATCTAACAAAGCAAATAGCTAATAAACACAATGGTGATTACTTTGAGTTTTTTAGTCTTCTGCTCTTAACTACAAAGCAAACACTGATATTATAACAGGGCCTGTAACTTTTTAGCTTTCTTTCTAATATATAACATTTAAAAACAAAAATCTTGAAGCTTTGCGACATTGTAATCTGAGAACTGGTTTCTCAATGATCACGAGATGCAAGATTTGTATGTGGCAAGCATAGTAGGGTTTAGAGAAAGAGAAATGTGCTTGGGAGGTCTTTTTTTGACCCAAATCTATTGTCTCCTTCCTTCCTTATTTCTGTGTTTTGGCTAAAGCAGACTGTCCTTATCACATAGGAAATGAGCTGAAAAACAGTTAAATGTTTGGATGATTTGTTTCAACTTCTACTAGAATTTATCCAAAGGTAGCAGGCAGATGAGACCGCTTAATAATATAAGGCATTAAGTAAGTCATTCTTTACACTCTGCTTTTTGTTGCAATATTAAAAAAATTCAAATTGTATGAGAGCATTTTCACTGTGAAAATAGTTTGAAAATTAAAGATCCACCACGTCTATTAGTTACAAATGATGCTGCCAGAAATCATTTAGTGAGATGAAAAAATGTTTATAAAGAAAGTTAAAATAAAAGCCTAAGAAGAATGATACTCAGAGTACTAACCTATTATAGAAAGACATCAGAATTTAACTGCTCACAGATCTCAGAAAAAAACAAAAAAGAAAATGTATCACAGTATTATCAGTGCTTATTTTCATATGAAGACATGTAAGTGCCTGTTATTTTGTTGTTTGCCACTATTTTTATTATCATAAACATTGAAAACCTTAATAATTTAAGAATTATTAATATGAGACATAGAAAGGAAACCTATGTTTCAGTGGAAGCTTTCCTAGAGATTTCCTAAATCATGCAACCTGGGCTGCTAAACTGCAGGTAGTTTTTGACAGAGATATTTCAAAGCTCACAACTGTGGGTTCCCTCAGTAAATTCCACTGAATGTGACACATTTCTCAAAACCAAATCCATCTTTCACCTGGGCTCCCATTCTCTTCCTTGACTCTCCCCCACTACGTAATTACCTAAGCTAGAATCATGAAATAGGTGACATATGTCACTAGTAATAACCATAGAATTATGCATTTACAGATTTCATTTTCATTTCTTGATGAATAGGGTTCACCTACTCATAACTGTTATTATATCGAAGTGACTTTTACTAGAATATCTGAGTATCTATGCTGACAAAAATAGGTATATTATTGCCTATTTTATTGTATGAAGTGGCCTATGAAGTATTCTGTCACGTTTTTATTTTTCTCAATTAAAACCCCTTTTAAATATACAAATAAATATGTTTTTAATTTTTTGTAATTATTTTTTCAGAAATTTTTTCTTTAGGACTTTATTGTTCAGTACTATGGCATTCAAAATCGTATCTTCAGGATCATGACTAGTGCTCCATTATTCCTTATTCCGTGATCTTACTACCTTTCACATGTGACTGAGGGTGCTTCATCATGTGAGCCTGGGCCAGTGTACTTGATCTTTCACAAAATACAAAACAGACCTATAGGAATGAGCCCAAGGCTAGAGCTCCTTCACAGCCCAGAAGCTTTTGGAAGCAGTCAGAACTGTGCCACCTCAGCCCTGTTAGGTTTACTGAGATCTGCTCCCCTCTCCTAATACAAATGTGGGAGACGGAGTGGGGGCAGACACAGCACTTCACCTAGCAGAAGCTGGGACTCACTATAAACCGGATAAGAGGTAAAAAAGGCTGACAAGTTGTGCTTAGAATAACTACTCATGAAAAGGTATTCATTAAAAAGACTACTGAAAAGAAGTAGGCAGAGCATAAATGGTTCCTCCCACTACCATAAACCCCATGATTAACCACAGATATATTAGAAACCCTCAAGTGAAGGCCAACAGTCTTTTTCCAATAGTGAACTAGGCCATTCTTTCGTGATTTTCTTCCTTCCTCCCTCCCTCCCTTCCTTTCTCTCTCTCTTTCTTTTTTATGAAACTAGGCCATTCTAAAGCTAGAGTCCTGGGAAAATTTCAGTGAACACACTGGAGTGATGTTACTTTCCATGACAATGACAGTACCTTGGCCTCATGCAGATGAACGCTGTACATGGCCAGTCCCCGGACGTGCTCTATGAACTGATAATCAGCTTCGGCTGAAGCTATGCCACTGAGAATAAAAATAAACAATATTATGGTTGCTATGAATACATGTGAAAAAGAAGTGTTCAAAACAGAGCCAGGGGTTGCTAAGATTTGATAGTTTGGAGTAGAGGATGTAACCCAGGAAAGTTGGCAGAAGACTAGGAAATGGATAAACAGACTCAACTCTCAACTCTAGTATTTTTCTCTTAAGATCATCGCATCTAGGGCAGCACCTGTGCCTTGGTGAATGGGCGCCGGACCCATATACCGAGGATGTTGGGTTTGAACCCTGCCCCAGCCAAACTGCAACAAAAAATAGCCAGGCATTGTGGTGGGTGCCTGTAGTCTCTGCTACTCGGGAGGCTGAGGCAAGAGAATAGCCTAAGCCCAAAAGTTTTAGGTTGCTGTGAGCTGTGACGCCAAAGCACTCTACTAAGGATGACAGACTAAGACGCTATCTCTGAAAAAAAAAAGCAAATAAAAAGGATCCTCTCATCTTAATGTGCTAACAGCAATGAGTCACATACCTCCACCCTTATGATTTGTATGTTAAGAGAGTTGATTTTTATTATTTCTACTGGTGAAGAAAGCCACAGAATTAATGGGTATAAGTTAAAAGAGAATTTTTTAAGTGACTTCATTTCTATAAAATAGACAAATTCTTACTCCCTACTTTTATGTTGCTAGGACTGACCATAATGAACACTGAAATTAATTGCATTTCATTTTATACCTATGATAGATAATCACATTCTGTCCACAATAAAAATGTTTCTATTCTTAACCCTAACTCAACAAATTTTAAGCTCCTAGAGAACAAGTCCATGTCTCATTAATCTTTATATTCCCCAAGCATTTTAGAACCTCATAATTCATATTAGAACTACACAATAAAGGCCTGTTGATTACAACTTAAACCACAGTAACATTTTCAGAGTGAAATGTTGTATTTATTTTTTAAAGAAAAGTCAATAAATGTGGCCTGTTTTCTAATATGTGAAAGTTTCTTGCACAACGTTTACAAGTGTTATATAAATCTACAATTTTCTTTTTTGTTTCAGGTTTTGGCTGGGGCTGGGCTTAAACCCACCACTTGCAGCATATGGGGCCAACACCATACTCCTTTGAGCCACACACATCACTCTATAAATCTACAATTTTAAATAACAGAACAAATTATAATTGTATAGCTAGGCTTTTAAAAACTTGTGTAAAAACCCATTCTCTTTTCACACAGATAGAAACATTCCCAAAGTATAATATGGTATTGAATTACTAATGTAATTTAAGTCATCTTTTAGCTAAGCCAAAGGAGTCATCTTGTGTGCACAAAGCAACATCTGTGTATTACTAGGTTTCTTCAGGTGTTTTTTTTTTTTTTTTTTCTTTTTGGGACAGAGTCTCACTCTGTTGCCCTAGCTAGAGTGTCATGGCTTTATCACAGCACACTGCAACCTCCAAATCCTGGGCTAAGTGAACCTGCTGCCTCAGTCTTCTAAGTACATGGACCTACAGTGTGAGCCATGAGATATGGATAGTTTTTCTGTTTCTAGTAGAGACAGTGTCTTGCTCTTGCTCAGGATGGTTTGGAATGCCTCAGCTCAAACAGTCCTCCCAGCTTGGCCTCCCAGTGTGCTGGGATTACAATGTGAGCCACCACACCCAGCCCCACCTCCACATTTCTGTTGCTATTTTCCTGCATACATCACCACCTACAATTTTAATTCAAATCGCAATACCTTCTCCTTTCTTTTTTATTTACAAATCTCAATGCTTTGTTATCTCCCTGGCTTTTTGCCACAATGATAAAAACCATTACAAGGCCGAAGAAATAGAAAAGCCAAACATGTATGTGTATATGCTTGTTTCCAGTGTGTATAGGTTAAAGGAAGAGGAGGTGTCCTAGGGAAAAGTGCATTCACCCAGTAAATGAAGCATTTGAACATGAGCATAGGGCCTCATATTGCAGTCAGCCAACCAATGACAGGAGATCGCAGGGGGTGCAGGTTGGCTTGATCAGAGCTAGGTTATCCAAAAGAAAACTGGATAATCCCCAAAACTGTGCTCTAATGTCTGCCAAGTGTTACAAGAGACCCTATTTCAATCTACCATGACCAGTCTCCCTCCAGGAAGTATGACAACATACATATGTGCTTTGTGGAAATTTACCAGCTCCTTCATCTCCTCAGTGTTAATCGGCCCAAAATAAAAATCAGTATGTGGCTTGATTTTGTTGATGTCCTCATCAGCCACATAGTTTCCACGTTCTGCCTGGATGGTGAAGGATTCCAGGAGGGCACGAGTCACAGGGGGACAGGTCAGGCCCCCAGAAACAATGTCTACCTGGATCTGGAGGTGTAGGAGGTATCTGTGAGGAACAAGGGAGAAAAGGGGAAAATAATTAGTTAAGAGTGCAGCACTTCTCATCCTTCAATGCTGATGTCCCTTTGGAAAGAAATATACAATATAGACCCCCTTCATATCCATAGAAAAAAGGGTATTCTCTATGAAGAAGCCTTGTCTCACTCCTTGGGCACCTAACCTTTGGCTTATTTACAGAAACTGAGTTTCAAAGGCTAATGAATAGAATGGTAATGTTACTTGTTTTTTTTTTCTTTTGATATAGAGTCACACTGTGTTGCCCTTGGTAGAGTACCGTGGCATCACAGCAACCTCCAACTCTTGGGCTTAAGTGATTCTCTTGCCTCAGGCTCCCAAGTAGCTGGGATTACAAGCACTGGACACAATTCCTGGCCTTTTGTTGTTGCAGTTGTCGTTGTTTAGGTTTCCTGGGGTGGGTTCAAACCCGGCACATTCGGTGTATGTGGCTGGCACTGTAACTAACCACTGTAATACGGGCACCAACCCTAGAATGAATATTCTTAACTGCTGTTCTGGTCATAGTCGATGATTACTGTTAGAATAAAGTAAAAATGCCAATCACATCAATTGTCTTCTTAGATTTAAAATGTTAACAAACATTAACTTGCCATTCTAAAGTTCTGCAGGTTAACAAATTTTAAAAATAATGAGAGTCTTAATCATTCGCTAGAAGAAGCTAAGGTTACCCTTCTTTATCATCTCTACCCACTTCATGTTACTTTCTTTCCTAAAACAACTTTAACAATTATAATAAATCCCTACTTTGCAGCCCTTACTTGTCTTCTCACTCCAGCTAAAGAGGTGCCTCACTCAGTTTTAGTGGAAAAAGCATGGTCTTCGGAGCCAGGAAGATCTGGCTCTCTATGACTTAGTGCCATGTTAACTCACTTGCCTTAGGTGAATTTCCTACCTCTAAGAAGAGAAGAACTTGACATTCTTTTGAAAGGAAGGGTAAAAATTACATAACATTAATTAGATACCTGCCTGGGAATCAATAACTTAGGAAGTTATAATAATTATTTGCAATAATAGTTATTCTTATTTAATGTTCCAAGTGATGGACTACACGGAAAGAAAGAATCTGAAAAGAAAAAAAAAAATGAATTTTTGTTTTCCACCAAGTAACATGCAGAAACAAGAGATTTTAAGTGTATTAATTTTTTTTTTCCTTTCAGGCAGACTACTGATCCTGCTGATGTCACCACCCATCCCTCTGAAATCAATGGCCATGCCCTCATTCCCAAAGATCTTTTGGAGACTGCCGTTCCTATTAGCAACTGGCCAGCTTCACTTTATGGACATTTTTGCCTGACCTAGGTTTGGGAGCCCAGTCTTCTTCCTGCTCTCTACACAAGATGGTCAAATGGGGAGTGCTGGTGCAACTGATCTAGATTGTGTGCATAACCTAGCACACAATCTACATCAGTTGCACCTGAATTACAACCCAAATCTTTCATCAGGCAGGGCAGGGACTCTGCTCATCATCATCATCCCTGTCTACGGGTAACAAAGTACTTGCTACATGACAATGCTTGATGATTTTCTGAAAGAATAGAAGTTGTGTCTCTATCACTAACATTGAGAATTTTTGTGGCTTGCAGGAACACTATTTAGAATGAGGAGTAGATGCTTCCTCGACCCATACAACAATATGAGCATCAGAGTACTTACTTTAGAAAATTAAATTTTAAACTATGGTTCCTGGTTAGCCTCAGATTCTCAGCAATGGTGCTAGTTCACCACAGTTTCTCATACTTGTATAACCCAACCACAAAGATTCCATTTGGTTGCTTTTCACATAGCTCCCATCCCATTTTCAAAGCATACCTCTAAGTCCTAAAAACTTCAGATAAAAATGGCAAGACATTTCTGAATTTTTAACTCCGTCTATTTCACACAGTGCTATGACACATTACTCTAAATAGTCTTCTCGGCTGCCTCAAAATGCTCACTCAAGTCATGAGAATGATTTCCATGGTGACATTTAAGTTGGCAGGCCACAAGGACAGGCAGGTGATTGGTCTCAGGCTATACCACTAAAGTCTTCAGTGAACTTAGTAAACAGTATCTTTTCTCCCACTAGACAGGCAGACAGTTAAAGCCCCGTTGATATAGAAAACCAAGGCCCTTACCAATTCAATAAACTTGTAATCATGATCATCCCCCAAAATTACTGCAACAAGGAGAATACATATAGAGAGTGTGTTGGGTCACAATGTCCCAACTGCAAGCATTCTTTACAGGCACTCCAGGAGCTCCTATGGGGAAGCTTCATCTTCTACACATATAAAGGGGTCAGTTTTGTGCTCTAGGCAGCTCATTGTGCATAACAAAAGCTCCCATTCATTATTGACTCACTCAAGAGAATCCAATCAGAGCTTAATTAGTACATTCCTATTCAACAAGAAGTGGTAAAGAAAGAAAGAAAAAGAAAGAACCACCAGTTATCCAATTTTAGGAAGAAATCTCTTATCATTCCTTTTTTTTTTTTTTAATTCAGACAGAGTCTCACTTTGTCACCCTTGTTAGGTGCCAGTGTGTCATAGCTCACAGCAACTCCCTTGCCTCAGCCTCCCAAAAAGCTGGAATTACAGGCGCCCACCTCAACGCCTGGCAACTTTTTCTTTCTTTCTTTTTTTAGCAGGCCCAAGACGTGTTGTAATCCACCCGCCCCGGAGCCTGTGGCCGGCACCCTATCCACTGAGCTATGGACTGCCCAACCTGTCATTCCTTTCTGAAGTCATTATTGTGCATTCTTTAAAGTACCTCTCTAACCTGTTACTTGGCAAAAAAATTGGCCTAGCAGAGCATCAAAGACACAGGAACCAGAGATGAGCATTTTTTTCCATAAGACGATCTAGTTTCTCAGAAATACATACACTGCACACAGTTGACCTTGGCCAAGAGATAAGCCATTTTAAAAGACTGTACATAAAAATGATTGTCACAAAAAGGAAAACACTCTGCATTTACCATTCAAATTCTTTCAGTAACAGTAAATATTCTCTTCTTACTAAACTGAGTCCTTTACTTGCAATTGAAGTGGAGTATGTTTTAATAGCCCACACAGTCTCAGAGATGGAATTGGAATAGCTGTTACTCTACAAGGGAAAGCCTAATTAGTTTGGTGGTTTGGGTGGGGTCAGGGGACAAAAAATTACCAGTTCAATTGCCTTTTAAAAATAGTTTCATTTTTCTATCTCTGTATCACCTTTGTTTATATGAGACTAGTGTACAGATACATGAGCTCTAAAGTAAAAATCATCAGTATTAAAGTTTCAAAGATTAAACATCAGTGACTTTTTAAAAGACCAGATAGAAAACAACATTTCTCATTATATCATTTTTTTATGTTTCCATTTCTCAAATGGAAATCCTAGAGCTAAAGGGAATAAAATTTTTTCAAATTGACAACATTTCAAGCTAATTGGGATTACTCAAATCTAAAGAAACTTTTAAAGCTTACCTTAATGAAAACTGTTAGTTTTCAACCCTGAAATTACTACTATGCTCCTAGAAATAAATGAATGCTTTATGGAAAGATTAATTTAAACATGCAAATATAAAGTACCTGGTGATACTCTCAGTCATCTGAGAAGCACATGATGGGTACAATTTGACATTGAAGGTAAAAAGCCAGTTGCGATCTGTAATAATTAAATATCATGATCATTTAAACAATCAATAGAATGCCATTTTTGATAAAACTTAAGGTCAATGTTTAAACGGTACAGACCAATCTCACTGCAGATCCATGTGCACAATTTTTTTTTTTTTTTTTTTTTTTTTCTAGAGACAGAGTCTCACTGTACCGCCCTCGGGTAGAGTGCCGTGGCATCACACAGCTCACAGCAACCTCTAACTCTTGGGCTTATGCGATTCTCTTGCCTCAGCCTCCCGAGCAGCTGGGACTACAGGCGCCCGCCACAACACCCGGCTATTTTTCTGTTGCAGTTTGGCCGGGGCTGGGTTTGAACCCGCCACCCTCGGCATATGGGGCCGGCGCCCTACTCACTGAGCCACAGGCGCCGCCCCTGCACAATTTTATTATTTTAAAAATGAGTACAATTTACCAAACTAAAAGAAAATAAAAAATAAATTAGAAATCAATTACACAAATAACCCATTATTAACATTAAAAGGTTCACTTCCTGAAAAATATTCATTTCTACTTTAATAAATGTTTATATGGTGATCCATTATGCAAACATTTTAATATGACCTCCAAGTAATAGTTTAGAAATAAGATTTCTTTTGCGCGGCGCCTGTGGCTCAGTTGGTGAGGCGCCGGCCCCATATACCGAGGGTGGCGGGTTCAAACCCGGCCCTGGCCAAACTGCAACCAAAAAGTAGCCGGGTGTTGTGGCGGGCGCCTGTAGTCCCAGCCCCTCTGGAGGCTGAGGCAAGAGAATCGCTTAAGCCCAGGAGTTGGAGTTTGCTGTGAGCTTTGTAAGGCCACGGCACTCTACCGAGGGCCATAAAGTGAGACTCTGTACAAAAAAAAAAAAAGAAAGAAATAAGATTTCTTTTAATCACAGGATTTTCAGTTGCCAAATATTCCCTGCCATTTTCTTAAAAAAATAAAAATTAAAAAAAAAAGCATTGCAAGATTTCTACATTGTTGGGTGAAGGGAGTAATACTACTCAGTGTATTACTAATAGGATGTAGTATTTGAATAAAGTGTGAAAGGGATACCAGAAAGGAGAAGGTTTGGTAAAACTTCACAATACTTAAAGACAACAAAATTGTTCCCCAGGCTTTATACAATAAGTTTAAGTATACTCAAATAACATCAAGTTTTCTGTGTTGTGATCTAAAGGATAATCATTCATATCATAAGTGACTTCTTAAAAATAAATCTTACCATTTATGCATTAAAACTTAATGTGATGTGTCTCATTTTGAATGCTCAAAATAATAAACTATAGGGAAAGGGGCAGGTATTACTTTCCTAAGAGGATTCAAATCACTCCATTAGACTGAATTTAGAGTTCTGCTCCAAGTTCACAGGATTTTTAAATAAAAACAAGGCTGTGCATATACACCTTAAAAGATCTCCCCAGATCTCTAATTTCTTGACTTGAAGTTTCTTAAGTCCCATCTTCTTCTTCAATGTGTCATTTTATCTTTTTCTCCCTGCCAGCACACTCCCTTTCCTCTAACTCAATAGACCACAAATAGTTACTGAATGGCTACTGTGGACATATATGCACTATTGCTGTATTTGGGGCACTACGTCACTGTTCTACTAATAATGTCAATCCTACCAAAGTCAGATTTCAGGTTTACTTTACACATATAAAAATACGATACTGGGATACAGGATTTTTCTGAGTATTGTTAAATATTATGTCTCTTGCCTTGCAGCACTATGGTGACACAGCATCAAGCATTCATACACTGTGTATGAAAACATACATTTTGGAGGTGACTGCCACTCCAGAATAAAGCAATGTCATCACAGGATTATTGTTTCATAATGGTTCCTTGTTGATTTTTTTCTAGGTATTAACACAGCACTTGAGTGCCTGGATATGACTACAGGAATACATTTCTAATAGAATGCCTATGTTTTTGAAAAGGTAATGAAATGTACCCATAACACTAGTCTTTTTTCTAAAGTGACAAATACAAATTGTATATATTTCCGGTTTATGATAATATGTTGTAAAGTATGAATACATTCTGGGATGGCTAAATCAAACAGATTAACATAGTTGTTATACCTCAGATATGTTTTTGTGTTGAGGACACTCAAAATCTACTCCTAGTCATTGTCAAGTTAAATTTTCATTTCTTTTTATATTGCCACATCATTTTTACCCGGCTATATAGCAACAGACCTTCTAGCTATAAACATTTTATATATTAATTATGTGCAAGCATTCAACAGATGGAGTCTTTTCAGGTAACTTTGAGAAAATAAAGGTTTTAAAGGCAAATTTTCAACAAGAACAATGAGGTTGATGTTTGTCACGAATAACTCAAAAATTAATGTTTATCTTCGCTAATTATCTTTTGACTGAAAGCTACAATGAAATCTTGGCAGAGATGAGGCTAAGAGAACTGCAGCTGGTTTGAGTGGACATTTGAAGTCACTCAGAGATTCTATGGGTACATGGGAAGAAAGGGGCAAGCAGGCCTAACTATAAACCCAGATTCAAAGAGTAAAAACAGTGGCACTTGTGGAACCAATGAGAAGTAAAGACAGTGAAGGTATCAGAGCCCTGGAAAAATGCTCTAGTCCTCACTCTTCCAGAACATCTGCAACCAGTGTACCTTTACTACTATGGATCCACAGATATGCTGACTAAACTAATTACACACTTCCAGATCAAAGCCACGCCAATAGTATATGTCTACTAAGAATCAAATTTACAAAAATCATCACATGATTGCATGTCTTCTTGCATAAGAAGACCATCTTCTCATTCTTTCCCAGAAAAACAAAGTCAGACACTGGGAGGGAACATTTAGAAATGTGAGTCTAGAACTTTCTAAAAAAAAAGGGCGGCGCCTGTGGCTCAGTGAGTAGGGCGCCGGCCCCATATGCTGAGGGTGACGGGTTCAAACCCAGCCCCGGCCAAACTGCAATAAAAAATAGACGTGTGTTGTGGCGGGCGCCTGTAGTCCCAGCTGCTGGGGAGGCTGAGTCAAGAGAATTGGGTAAGCCCAAGAGTAGAGGTTGCTGTGAGCAGTGTGACGCCACGGCACTCTTCCCGAGGGCGGTACAGTGGGACTCTGTCTCTACAAAAAAAAAAAAAAAAAAAAAAAAAAAGAAGCCCCGTCTCAAGAGCACCTCGCGGAGAACATGGCTCTGCCTCCCTTCTTCGCCCTGGGACGCCGGGGCCCAACGCCCACGCGGCTGCCGCCTCCCGCCGCCTCTTCCCCAGCGGTTTACCCCTTTTCCGGGGGCCTCCGCCCCCTTCCTCCAGCCTCCGCTGTCTCTGCAGCCCCGCGCCCCCACGGAAGCCTCCGGTGGAGGCTGCGGCGTCGCCTTTCACCCGGTGCCGCCGCCGCGGCCGCCACTGCCTCCGTCGCAGCCCCAGGGCCGGCCCATCCCGGGGACCGACGCCAGCGAGCGCCCGCGGCCGCTGGAACCCGTGCTTGCCTGAGGCGCCGCGGCCGTCCGACGTGCTCGGGGACGCGGTCCTCCAGCGCCTGCGCCTCCGGCAGTGGCTGGAGGCGGCGTTCGGGAAGCCGCGAAGGGCCTGCCGGGTGCCGCAGCGCACTCACGCCGGGCCCAGCTTAGGCGAAGTGCACGCGCGGGTGCGCGGGGTACTGCGCCTGGTGCGGCGGCTGCGCGGCCTGAGCCAGGCCCTGCGGGAGGCCGAGGCCAACGGCGCCGCCTGGACCCTACTGCACGCCCAAGCCGCGCCACTGCGTGCCCAACTGGCCGAGCGGCGGCAACCGCTGACCCAGGCCACCTACCTGGGCGAGGCGCGGCCGAGACTGGAGAGAGTCCGGCGCCCCCGGCTCAGGCTTCGTGAGAGAGCTCGGGAACGGGAGGCCGAGCGGGAGGAAGAGACCAAACTATCCGGCTCCAGCAGCGCGCTGCACGGCGGATGGATGCTGTGCCAGGAACGGTCGTCGCGCGGCACCGCTCGCCTCGCCGGTTCACGTGGCGCGCAGTCGGGCAGGCGGTGGCTGAGGGAGGCGGAGACTCGGCCGGGACCCGGGGCTGCTGGAGGCGGAGGCGGCGAGGCGCGGGGGAGCCGCAGGGCTTGTCACCACGGCAGCCCGGAAGGTGAGACTGACGTGGGGACCGTTGTCACCACCGCAGCGCGCCCCGGCGCGCCGTCCCACACCTGTATTCTATTTGCTAGGATTTTGAGTATTGTTGGATTGTATTCATTAGTGAAATTGGGGGGTGTGCGTGTGTGTGTGTTTCTTAATGGGTCCTTTTTATGGTTTTGGTATCAGGAAGATATTTGCTCCAGAGGATGAATAGGGAGTGTTCTTCTCATTTTGAATGTATTCTGCGGCATAGGTATGAGCTCTTCTTTGAATGTTTGTTTAAATTCCGGTGTAAAATCATCTGGTCCAGGACTTTTTGTTGTTGTTGTTGTTAGAAGCTACTTTATTTTTGCAATTACTGTGCTTGATATCGGTGTGTTGAAGAGTTCTAATTCTTCCTGGTTAAGTCTAGGTAGGTAGTTGATTCCAGGTATTAGTCCATTTCCTCCACAATGTTAAATTTCTGGGCATAGCAATTTTTGTAGCAATCAGAGATAATCTCTTGTATTTCTGGGACATCTATTGTTAT
Source organism: Nycticebus coucang (assembly GCF_027406575.1). Classification (NCBI taxonomy): domain Eukaryota; kingdom Metazoa; phylum Chordata; class Mammalia; order Primates; family Lorisidae; genus Nycticebus; species Nycticebus coucang. The sequence goes on along the minus strand of NW_026515577.1, from coordinate 2,673,218 downwards.
TTTCCCTCTTTCATTTCTCAGTGAGGTTATTAGAGATCTTACTTTTCTGTTTCTTGTTAGACTAGCCAAAGTTTTATCAATTTTTTTTATTTTTATCAATTTTATTTTTTATTTATTTTAAGGAACCAACTTTTAGTTTTCTTAATGTCCTGAATGGTTCTTTTGTTCTCAATTTCATTTTCTTCTGCTCTGATTTTGGTTCTTTCCTTCTGCTAGGTTTGGGATTGGATAGCTCTTTCTTTTCCAGTTCCTAGAAATGATGCATTAGATTGTTGATTTGTGCTTTTTAAATTACTGGCTGTGGGCATGTAATGCAATAAACTTCCCTCTTATGACTGTTTTCTTAGTATCCCAGAGGTTTTTCATCATCATTTTGTTAGACAAATCTAATGATTTTCTCCTTTCTCTTCTCCTTGAAATAGTTGTGTTTCGCATCAGATCATTTAGTTTTTATGATTTTGAGAATGAAAGTTTTTGTTGGAAATGAGTTCGACCTTGATTCCATAGTAGTCTGTAAGCTACAAGGTACAATTTCTATTCTTTTAAATTGGTCGAGGTTTGATTTGTGTCCTTGGATGTGGTCAGTTTTGGAAAATTATTCATGAGCTAATGAAAAGAATGTGTATTTGGTAATATCGGGGTGGTATGCTTTGTAGCGTCATGTTAAAGTCGATTATTTCGTTGTTCAGTTTGTGTTTGGAGGGTCTGTCCAATAGGGTGTGAAGACCCCAGAAATTATGCTGTTACAGGATATTATATTGTTCAAACTTGTTAGAGTTCATTTTGTAAATCTGGAAACATTTAATTAATTTGGGTGCATAAATATTTTGTTTTGAGATGTCTTCTGGTATTGTTCCCTTGACAAGAAAATAGAGTATTTTTATCTTTCCTTATCTTTTGTGGTTTAAAGCCCAATGTATTTTGAAATTGTGACCCCTGCTTTCTTTTGATTTCCATCTGCGTGAAATATTGATTTATAATCCCTCACCCTGAGTCTTGTTTTGTCCTTAGCTGTTAGATATGTTACCTGAGGACAGCATATAGTTGGCTTGTGCTTTTGATCCAGTCATCTGGTCTGTGTCTCATCAGTGGGTAATTCAAGCCATTCACATTTATTGAGAAATTAATAACTATGATGGATTTGTGTTTGTCTTTTGTGAAGGTTGCCACCTACATTTATCACTTGTACCATTGAGGAAGCTAGGCTTTGACCTTTAATTTCTGTGTGTCTTTGCTTGTGGTACATTGTTATGTTCGATGTGTAATATTACTCTGGAATACTTCCTGGACTGGTGGTCTTATAGTGGCAAATTTCTTCAATGATTGCTTGCAAGGAAAACATTTGATATATCCATTGAATATGCAACTTAGTTTTGTAGAATACAGAATCCTAGGCAGGAAGTTGTTGTGTTTGAGTATATTGAAAATGAGAGTCCTATCTATTCTAGCTTGTTGTTTTTCAGCTGAGAAATCTGCTGTCACTCTGATGGAATTGTCCTTGTAGGTCAACTGGTGCTTTTTCCTGGTGGCCTTCAAAATTTTCTATTTCATTTTGGCCAAGTTTTTTACAATGTGTCTAGAAGATGCTCTGTTTGAATTGAGATAAACTGGGATTTGATATTTATCAACGGAGTATCTGTGAATCTTTGGTAATACTTAAACATTTTTCATTTATGATATCCTCCAATAGGTCTTCTGTGCCTATAATTTCTATGTTTATATACTTTATAAAATCCCATAATTGCTAGGATTGCTATTGTTTTACTCTCTTGTATTTGTTTGTTTGTTTTTTTTTTTTTTGAGATAGAATGTTACTTTTTCACCTGAGGTAGAGTGCCGTGGTGTCATAGCTAATAGGAACCTCAAACTCTCGGGCTCAAGCAATCCTCTTGCCTCAGCCTCCCAAGTAGCTCGGACTACAGGCGCCCGCCACAATGCCTATTTTTAGAGATGAGGCTCACTCTGGCTCAGGCTGGTCTCAAACCTGTGAGCTCAAGCAATCCACCCTCCTTGGCCTCACAGAGTGCTAGGATTACAGGCGTGTGCCATCACACCTAACCTTTCCTCTTTTCTGCCTCATTAAATAACTGAGGTAGCTCAAGACCCTTGTCTTCAAGTTCTAAGATTCTTTCTTCTTCAAGGTTTATGCTGTTATTGAAATTTTCTATTGCATTTTTAAACTCCTTGAATGACTCCTTCAATACTTTGAACTCTTTTAATTTCATCAGGTCTTTTGATTGTTTCTTGGGTCAGTTTTTTTATTTCTGTTTGGTGACTTTCCACTTGCCCTTTAATTCTCTTCATCACTTTGGACATCTATAATCTAAATTCTTTTTTTCTTTTCATCTTTGATAGCAGCTTGGTAATCCCTTTCAGGATTGGTCTATTCTAGTTTTTCAAGTTGATATAATTTTTATTTGTTGGATCCTCTGCATGTGTTGTTACTTCTTGTTATTTCCTTCCACTACTTAACTTTTTGCACTTCCTAGTTCTCCTTAAGCCTCTTTGTTTCTGTGCTTTGAGATTAAAGTTGCCTTTTGGTACCAGGATTAAGAAATGAAAAGGAAGGAGAGTAAAAGAATGAGAAAATGAGAGATAAAAAGAAGAAAGCTAATGATGATAATTGTAACAGGCCATGCATAGTGAAGCATACCAGCAATATCAGTGATCAGGGGGCTCTAGGGCAGGTGTATTACCCAAAGTTAGATGATTCTGACCAGCCTGATCCAGAGTGGGACCCTACTTCCATCAAATACAGTAAAAACAAACAAGCAAACAAAAACATGCATCTTAGTGAGGAACAGCAGTTGCAACCCCTCAGGAGGTCAAAGCAGGACCAGGGATTTCCAAATCCAAGTGTTGAAGGCCACCATGAGCCAGACCATTGCTGCAACACTGCCATGGAGGCCTTAGAGAAATGGTCTTCCAAAAAAAACAAACACAAAACACACTCAAAAGAGAGAGATTGTCTTGATGGTTACTTAAGATATTTATGAAAGTTGAGAAAAGTAGAAAAATAAACAAAAAAAATAAAAAGGAAAAGGAAATGGAGAAGAAAATAGAAAAAGTATGTTAAAAAAAGAAAAAAAAACACAATAAATTTAAAAAAAAGGAAAAAAATTAAAAAATACATGTATTGCGTGATCCATAAGTAATGCTCCAGGATTAGGAAAAGCAAAATAAAAAGAAAAAACCTTTTCTTCCTAATGACAATAGGTGGCACTTCTTGGTTAAGAGAGGAAAAAAAAACCAGTACTCTGTATTCTGCATGTGGTAGGGGTGGGATGTTATCAGCTAGTTGCCAAAGAGATCCAGGCTTGTTTTCCTGATTCATTGATGTTATTCTGGGCTTGGTAGCTAACTGTATGAGAGGTGAATCCCCATGGGGGTGGTAGAGGCAAATTCCTGAAGCTTATGCCAGACTATGAGGTGGGGAGTCAGGGAAGACTCTGCCATCCAAACAGTTTCCTGCAGCTACAGATGGGGCAGTGTGGTAGGCATAATCTGCTCACCTCTGCCCATGTGTCCAAGGAAGTCAGCCCTGGGGTAGTTCCAACTGCTAGAATCAGAAGCATTAACATAATGGGATACTGTGAGGCTGCTCCAAGCTTGGCTCCCTTTGGTGTCAGTCAGCTCAAGGTTTTAGCATTATCCACACCTGCCCTGTCAGTCTCCAGTGTCAGCAGTGGGTACCATGCTGCCAGGCCTCCCACTGAGCAGGCTCCAGGACCAAATCTGCCCAGCCAGTGGCACTAAAATGATAGCCTGGGTTCAGGCCTCTGGCTTTGTCCCTAAGAGGCAGAATATACTCTCTCCAACCCTTCAACAAAAGGCCAGCTTCTGTGCACCTGAACATCCTGTGGGACCTATATTCTGGCTTTTGTTTCATATCAGTCTTCAGGCATGGATGGACAGGCCCTCTCAGAGTTCAGTTCAATCCCCAGTCCACTCCTACAGAATGCCATGGTGGGGTGTGGGGAAATCACCTGCAAAATTAATCCCCCAGGGATTCCACATGCAGGCTCTCTCCCTGGGTTGCTGCCGTACTTTGCATCTGCTTTTCATGCGTGCCTCTCACCCTTCTTAACGTTTTGCTCCTGGTGCTCCATTCTGTCTCACTGTGCCTTTGCAATGTTGTTTCTGGACAGGACAATGCAGATGGAGGCACCTAGAGACTCCGCTCATCAATTTTACTGAGAGCAGCTGATGAAGAAATGTCTCTAGTCTGTCATCATGGAGCCTCCCTTTATGCATTCTTTTTAAAATCCATCTGGGTATTTATGGACTGAAAATAGATTAGAAGACTTTTTATATTGTCACAGAAATGAATGGATTATTTTGTTTCAACATATTACTGGTGTAAAACTATTTCACGTTACATGGATCATTTTTGTGATGCTACAGTCCTGACTATAGGTATGCCCATCACTCATATGGTATTCACAGTACCCACCAGGTTGGCTTAGTCCATTTGCCTCCTTCCCACTACCCCTTTCCCTTGGTTGATTTCCACAGACTTTTACTTCCTTCTATGCACATGTGAGCTCATCAGTTAGCTCCAATTTAATAGTGACTGTATGTGGTGTTTGTTTTTCATTCTTGAGATATTTCACTTAGAAGGATGGGCTCTAGTGCCATACAGATTGTTGTAGGTATTAATTTATCAGTTTTCGTGGTTGAGTAGTAATCCATGGAATACATATACAACATTTAATTAGTCCACTCATGAATTTGTCAGCACTTGGTTTGTTTTCATATATTGGCAATAATGAATTGTGCTGCAATAATCATTCAAATGCAGGTATCTTTTTGGTAAAATAATTTCTCTTCTTTTGCGGAAAATAACCAGTAGTGGGACTGCAGGGTCAAATTGTAGGTCTACTTTTAGTTTTTGAGAAAACTTCATTCTCATTTTCATAGAAGTTTTACAAATTTGCACTCCAACCAACAGCATACAAAAATGCCTTTCTGTGTCCATGTCAGCACCTATTGATTTGGGAATTTTAATAAATTCCATTGTAACTGGATTAAGGTGATAATCTCATTGTGAATTTAATTTGCATTACCCTAATAAGTCATGAAATTGAATATTTTTTTGCATGTTTACTGACCATTTTTTCATATTTTGAGAATTGTCTTTTCATGTTTTTTGCCCACTTGTTTATAGGATGGTTTGTCTTTTCCTGTTGGTTGCTTGAGTTATTTGTAAATTCTAGTTACTAGTCCTTTATTGGAAGTGTCATTTGTGACTATTTCTTCCATTCTGTTGGTTGTCTATTTTGATCTATTAATTGTGTCTGTAGCAGTGCAGACGCTTTTTAGCTGGAACAAATCCCAGTTTTGGTTTTGCCATGATTGCCTTTGGGGTCTTTTGTTTAAATTCTTTGCCAAGAATCATATTTAGAAGAGCTTTTTCTACATTTTCCTCTAGAATACTTATGATTTTGTGCCATAAATCTTTTGTATATCCTGAATTTGAGTGGTGAGAAGTAGTGGTCCTACTTCATTCTGGTGCATGTAACAATCCAATTTTCCCAGAGTCATTTATTAAATATAAATAGGGCTTCTTTTCCCCAGTGTATGTTATTGCCTGCTTTGTCAATGATAACTTTGTTGAAGGTAGGTGGTTTTATATCTGGGTCCTCCGTTCCATTGGTGTATTTCCATATTTTTGTAGAGATACCATGCTGTTTTTGTTAAACTACAAGGCTATAGTTTCATAGTATGGCTTCAGGTGTGGCACTGGGAGTCCTACAGATTTGTTCTTTTGGTTAAGATTCAGGCTCTTTTATGGCTTCAAAGAAAGTGTAAAATAAATTTTTTCTTTATCTGTGAATTATGACTTTGGCAACTTGATGGAGATCGCATTGCATTTATTAATCACTTTAGGTAGTATTGATATTTTAACATTGTTGTTTCTACTAAGTCAGGATATTTGTTTATACCCTCTGCAACTTTTTTGTTCAGAGTTTTATTGTTTTCCATGTTAGAGAAATTTTACTCTCTTACTTGTGTGTAAATATATACCTACTTATTTTATTTTGTTTTTTTTTTTATGAATGTTACTTAGTCTTTGATTTGACTCCTGGCTTAATTGTCATTGTTATATAGAAATGGTATTAATTTATGTATATGGGCTTCTTATCCTAAGACTTTGCTTAATTTATTTATTGATTCCAGAAGACTTTTGGTAGAACCTTTGGGGTTTCTAAGTACAAGATTATATCATTGGGAAAAAGTGATATTTGACCTCCAGTTTACCAGTTTGGATACCCTTAATAACCTCCTCTTTTTTATCTTGCCTAAGACTTCTAGCACTATGTCAAAAAAGGGTGGTGATAGTGGGAATCCTTGTCTTACTCTAGTTCTTATGGGCAATGCTTTCAACTTTTCTCCGTTGAATATGTTAGTTGTGTGTTTTCCAAATATGACTTTTATAATTCTGAGATATTTTCTTTCTATGCCTAGTTTGTTCAGGGTTTTTATCATGCCTTGTTTGCTATCCTTGCATATGGAATGAAGTCATCTTGGCGCTTGATTTTTTTTTTCTTTTTTTTAGTATACTGTTTTATTCAGACTGCTAGTTTTTGTTTTTGTTTTTGTTTTTATTTAGGGTTTTTGCACCTGTATTCATAAGGGATATTGGTTTCTACTTTTCTTTTGTTATCATTGTGTCTTTCCCTGGCTTTTGTATGACTGTAACATTAGCTTCATATAATGAGTTGGGGAGGTTTCCCTTTTTCTCAATATTATGGAATAATTTCTATGTTATATGTGCCCAGTATTCATTGTAGGTTTGACAGAATTCAGTTATGAACATATCTTGTGCAGGGCTTCTCTTTTTTGACTAGATTTTTCCTTACTGTTTTAATCTCACTTTTCTTTCTTTTTTTTTGGTCTACTCATTTTTCTTTCTTTCTGGTTAAGTGTTGGAGGTTGTGTGTTTCTAGGACCTTTTCTATTTTCTCTCTGTTCTCTAGATTATGTGCATAGCGATTTATCTAGTATTCATGGATGATTTTTTTAGTGAAAATTTTGAAATTATTAATGTTTTATTATACATATTGTAGTCTCTCAGAACTGAGGGGAAGGGGAAGGCCCCCCTCAAGTGAGGTAACAAACTTGCCATCAAAATTTAAATGTAAATGGGTGGCGCCTGTGGCACCAGCCCCATATGCCGGAGGTGGCGGGTTCAAACCCAGCCTTTGCCAAAAACAGAAAAAAAAAAAATTAAATATAACTGACAATGTTATCATTAGTCCTTAATTCCTGAGAATTTGAACGTAATTTCGTTTCTGTGAACTTAATAACAAATGCTTATAATTTTTAAAATTATATGTTTGAAAAGAAATTCAACATATCAACATTAATATGGTAGCAAGGCAAACCATAATCCAACTGTATGTCTGAAAATGTCTATTTTCTACATTATGTGTATAGTGATTTATCTAGTATTCATGGATGGTGTTTATTTCTGCAGTATGTATTTCTGCAATGTTACCCTGTTCATTTCTGATTCAGCTTATTTGGTTCATTTTTCTTCTGTTCTTAAGTAAGAGCAAATTTCAAGTTCTCAGCTCTTTTGTTTCTCAGATAACCTTTCTATCATTTCCCTCTGTATTCTCCTTCTAGGATTCCTTTCTTAAATATATTGATCAACTTGATTGTGTCTAGTCAGTTTTATACTCTACTTTCAGTTTTCCTTTTTAAAATTTTGTTTCCGTGAATCAATCTGTACAACAAATATGTCTTCTTTTTTTCTTTTTTTTCTGATTCATTGACTCTGCTATTGTAATGCATAGTAAATATTTCAACTAAGGTATTAAATTTTTCAGGTCTGCAATTTAAATTGGTACATTGTATAGTTTTTATCTCTTTGTCAGTATCTCAGTTTCCTCAGGCATAATTTTGATGATTTTTATTCTCTGTGTAATTAATTGCATGTAGTGTATGTTTAAGATGGTTATTTTTAATGCATTTTTGAAAATGCAAAGACCTCCATTTCTCAAGGGTTAATTCCTAAAGATTTATTTTGTTCCAGTGGGACATGTTTTCTGTATTATCTGTATAACATGTAATCTTGTAGTAAGTTCAGATAATAGTGGTTTTGTAGTACACTGTTACATTACAAATTTACAATTTTATATTCTTTACTCAGAAGAATGTGTTTCTACTTCATCTAAGTAAACACAAAAAATGTAAAGTTTCCATTTTTTCTTATATCTGAATAGTGTTCCATGGTATACATGTACCACAGTTTATTTTATTCAGGAGTTGATGGGCACTTGGTTTTCTTCCATGTCTTGGCAATTGTGAACTGAGATGCAATAAACATTCTGGTATAAATGTCCTTATGGTAAAATAATTGTTTTTCTTCTGCATAGATACCTAGTAATGGGATTCTGAGATCAAATGGAAGGTACACTTTTAGTTGTTTGCGAATTCTCCATACTTCTTTCCATAGAGGTTGAATTGGTTTGCATTACCACCAGAAGTGCAAAAGTGTTCTTTTCTCTCTACATCCACGCCAACATCTGCAGATTTGGGATTTTATATTATGTGCTGACCTGACTGGAATTAGGCAATATTTGTAGAGGTTTTGATTTGCATTTCTCTGATGATTAGGGACAATGAGTCTTTGTTTATGTGTTTTTTGGCGATTCACGTGTCATCATCAGTGAAGTTTCTGTTCAGGTTTCTTCCCATCTCATGAATGGGGTTGTTTGCTCTTTTTGTTGATTAATTTGAGTTCTCAGTAGATTCCAGTCATCAGCTTTTTGTCAGATTCATAGCATGCAAATACATTGCCCATTCTGAAAGCTGTCTCTTTGCTTTAGCTGTGGTACCTTTAGCTATGCAGAAGATTTTTTGCTTAATGACATATGATTTATTTATTTTTGATGTTTCCGCAACTGCCAAGGAAGTCTTGTTCATAAAATCTTTTCCCAGGTCTATTTGTCAAGAGTTTTCTTCAACTTTCTGTTAGAATTTTTGGTTTTGTGTCTTAAATGTAAATCTTTTATACAGCAGGACTCAATTTTTGTCAGTGGTAAGAGGTACTGATCCAATTTCAATCTTCTACATGTGGCTACCTAGTTCTCTAAGCACCATTTATTAAATAGTTATTCTTTTCTTCAGTGCTTTTGTTTGGTTTATCAAAGGTCAGATGATGATATGTGGCTGTGTTCATCCCTAGGTTCTCTATTCAATTCAATAGGTGTATACCTCTATTTTTTGCCAACCCAACACTATTTTGATAACTATAGACTTGTAGTACAAATTGAAGTCTGGTAATGTGATGCCTCCAGATGTAATGGATACCCGCAATACAAATTCTTTTTCCCTAAGAATTGTATTCGCTCGTTTTTTTGTTGTTGTTGTTTGTTTGTTTGTTTTTCTGGTTTTATATGAAACAAAGTACCATTTTTTGAAGTTCTTTAAATATTACTTGGTGTTTTCATGGGAATTGCATTAATTCTGCAGATCACTTCGGGTAGTATGGACATTGTAACAAGGTTGATTCTTCCCAGCCATGATGATTATAATGTTTTTTCATCTTTTAGCATCTTCTGCCATTTCTTTTCTTGGGAATTCATAATTGTCTTTATAGAGATCCTTCACATACATTGTTAGATATATTACAAGGTATTTAATTTTCCTTGGAGCTACAGTGAATTACATTAGGTCTTTGATTTGACTCTCAGCCAATTATTGGTATGTTATGAAGGCTACTAATTTTTGGACATTGATTCTGCATATCCAGACGTTACTGTATTTCTTGATCTCCTCTAATAGCTGTATAGTTGCGTCCCAGGGGCCTTCCAGGTATAAGATCATGTCATCTACAAAGAACAAGATTTTCCCTTCACTGTTCCCATTTGAATACCCTTGATCATTTTCTCTTGCCTGATTGCATTTGCTGGGACTACCAGCCCTATATTGAATGGCAGTGGTGACAGTAGAAATCCATGTTTGGTTTCAGTGGTAAGTGGAACTGCCTTCAGTTTTACTGCATTCAATATGATATTGGCTGTGGGTTAGTGGTAGATGGGCTCTATCAGTTTAGAAAATGTCCCAACTATGACTATTTTCTTAAGTGTTCGTCTCACAGAAAGGATGCAGGATTTTGTCAAATAGGTTTTCTGCATTGAGACATAAAATTGAGACAATTGTTTGGTCTTCACTTTTGATATTTTTTATGTGATGAATTACATTTATGGATTAATCTATGTTGAACTAACCTTGCACCCCTGGGATACAGGCTACTCGGTTATGATGTGTAATTTTTTAATGTGTAGTTTATCCTGTTTGCTTAGATCTTATTGGATATTATTGTCTCAATACTCATTAATGATATTGGACTAATAGTTTTTTTGTATTTGTTGGCTGCTATCCTAGTTTTGGAATCAAGTTTCGGAATCAAGTTTTGGACATTTTCTTTTTAGAATGTGTTAGGAAGGATTCCTTTCTTCTCTATGTTGTGTTGAGATTATTCAATAAAGTTTGGTAGAATAATGGTGTGAAAGCATCTGGTCCGGGACTTTTCTATTTTAAAAAATTTTGTATTTTTGATGTAATGTTAGTGCCTGATATAGGTCTATTCAAAATTTCTGATCTTTCATATTGAGTTTAGGAAGGTGGTGTGATTCTAGTTTTGGTTTATTTCCTCTACATTTTCAGATTTCTGGGCTTAAAGTGGTTTGTAGTAATTGTGGAGGATCTTGTGTATTTCTGTGGTATCTCTTATTTCCCCCTTTTTTGTTTCTGATTGAAGTTATTTATCTTGCTTTTCTGCGTTCTGGCAATCATTTATGAATTTTACGAATCTTTTCAAATTACAAATATTTTTGTTTCACGGATCTTCTGAATAATTCTTAATTTCTAATTTCATTTCATTCTTCTCTAGTTTTAGCTATATATTTCTTTTTTGTTTGTTTTTTGGTTGGTTTGGGATTTTATTGTATTTTCCATTTCCTTGTGATGGCCCATTAGGTTATTAACTTGCTTTCTCTGTGTTTGTTTTCTAGGTGAGGACATCTAATGCTATAAATTTCCCTCTTAGGATTGTCTTTGCAGTATCTCACAGGTTTCAATAGCCTGTGGGTATCATTATCATTTTGTTCAAAAAATCTAATGATTTACTCCTTAATCTCATCCTTAATACAACTGTCTTTCATCAAAAGGTTGTTTCACTTCAATGACTTTATGTGGATTTGAGTATTTATGTTGGTGTTGAGTTCTATTTTTATTCTGTGATGGCATGAGAAGATACGTGGTATAATTTCTATTTTTTTAATTTTTTTTGGAGATTTTATTTGTATCCTAATATATGATCAATTTTGCAGGATAATCCATGGGCTGATAATGAAAGATGTGTATTGAGTTTCATTGAATGAAAAGTTGTGTATTTGTTAATTAAGTCCACTTGTTCTAGATTACTTCTTTGTTTAGTTTCTGCTTGAAGGATCTGTCCAGTAATGTCAGAGGGACATTGAAATCTCCAATTATTATGGAGCTGGAAGATATCATATTGTTCAGATTATTTACCATTCATTTTTTTATACTTAGGAGCATTTAGATTGAGTGGACAGGTGTTAACAATTGTAATCTCTTCATGTTGTGTAGTTCCCGTGACCAGTATGTAGAGTCCATTGTTGTTTTTTGATATTTTTCTTTGTTTAAAACCAATTCTATCTTTAAATAAGATTGCAACCCCTGCTTTTTTCTGATTTCCATTTGCCTGGAATATTGTTTTGCATCCCTTCCCCTTGAGTCACATTTTATCCTTAGAGGTTATGTGCATTCCTTGGAGACAGAAGATGTATACATTTATGTAGTCAGCCATCCTGTGCCTCTGTAGCAGGAAATTCAAGCCATTCACATTTGTTGAGAGAATTGATAGGTATGTGGAGTTTTGTTTGTCTTGTTTTGAGGAGATATGTTGTTTTATTTTATTTATTTACAAGGTACATTAAAATGGTGTAACTTAACATCACTTTTGTATAAAATTTTATTGTCTTTCCAATTTTATAGCACAATTAAAAAGTTTATGCACTATTATTATAAAACCACAGTTTTCTTTTTGTTTCTTTATATTTCTTTTGAGACAGAGTCTGCAGCTGTTGCCCTGGGTAGAGAACTGTGGCATCACCTTCAGAGCAAGCTCAAACTCCTGGGCTTAAGTGATTATTACTCTTGCCTCGGCCTCCCAAGTACCTGGGATTACAAGTGCCCGCCACAATGCCTGGCTGTTTTTTGCTTGTAGTTGTCATTGTTTGGTGGGTACATTCCTAGAAACAGGCTGGGGATTGATCAGGAGCTGTGTAGAGAACTGTGGGGCCAACGGGGGACTTTCCCTTGGGCTCAGAGAGCTGAGTTGGGAGGAGAGGTCATTGGCCAGAGACAAGAGGAGCCTGTGTGCAGATGTGCCACAGACACACATGTGAACACGATTCACTGCCACAGGCTCACCTGTACTCAGGCCTGTCCCCTTTCAGAAGTAGGTGCAGCTCTACCCCTTCATCCCCCCAAAACTCTGCGAATCTTGGTGTCTCTTCCTTAACTCCCCAGCTGTCAGTCCCCTGTTTTTGGATTCATTCCTGTATCTCATGTCCCTTCTGACCTCTCTTTTCCTTCTTATTTCCCCACTCTCCCCTCCTGCTCGCCTTCTCCCTCCTCTCTCCTGGTCCTCTACTGGGGATGCTGGCTGCTCTTGCCTCCTTAGACCAGTAGATGACAGCCTCTCCACAGCAATGGCACCCACATTTTTGTTTGGGCTAAAACTCAACAGGCTCTGCTGGAACTTCTGAGCTTTGGGTGTGGTGTTCTTAGGAACCATACTGGGTCCTGGGGATAGCAGAATCCCCAGAAGCCCACAAATGGGGGGAGGGGAAGCATGGAGACCTCACTGGTCTAGTTCTCTGCTTCAGAGCTGGGGCCCCAGGACACCTTTTCATTGCTCCATTAGTAAAAGAAAAACAAAACAAACAAACAAAAAAAATTGACCAAAACCAAAAACCTCTCCTGTATTTAAAATCCAGGATATCTTACAGAGCATATCAGGCAGTCTCTGAGAATTTCAGAAAACATGGCAGCAGGGGCATGCTTTTTGGGGCATAGGAGCAGAAGCATGCTTTTTGGGGCATAGGAGCAGAAGCAGTGTCCCGTGTCTCTCTGAACAGACGAGGTGTTTTCAGATCCACCTTGGTGTGTGCACCTACTCCACTCATTTCACTCAGACATGAAGTCTTCTGTTTTCCAGGAGTGTGTTGTCCAGCTGGAAGTTCCCCCAAAGCAACTTCTGTGAGCTGGAGACCTCCTGTCAAAGGAATTTCATCAGCATCTTGCAGTGTAATGGCAGCAAGGACTAAGTCTCTGGGCACAGTCTTTGTGGTCTCGGCCTCACAGCATTAGGCCCAAGTTCATTTATTCATTCGGACAGATGTCATTATCCCCATTTTACAGAAGGGGAAACTGAGGCTCAGAGGAGCTGTTTCCTGCCCCACTGGCACCGCAGCGACAACTTGCGCAGAGGTCTGTTTGTATGTGAAGCTTGGCTTATTGCATTGCCAGGCCCTCAGGTGCAAGAAGGGGAATTTGGGAGTGGAGGGGGAGCCTCCCTTCCAAGCCAGCCTCTCACCTGTGTTTTCTGCTCTCTGTGTTCATCTGGGAGTTCTTGCCGATGCAGAAGCTCCTTGCAAGGTGTGAAATGATGGCTCGTGGACCTCAAGGTGACAAAACATTCCTGAAGGCCTGGATCATGGTTAACTGAAGGAACTGATAAACTTCATGAATGAGGCAACGTCAGAAGACTGGCTTTTAACTAGAGGCTTCTTTCTAGCTTTTTTTTCTTATATAATAAGAAATGAGGTAATCTCACCTTTTCATATTCCCAGACTAAATGAACAGCTATGTCTCTGGAACCCTTGAGCATGTGGTGGTGTGGTGCATTGTACAGGAACACTCCGTAGACTATCCCAGTGGGAGCAGGTAATAATATATACATAACACATACCCAGCACGTCTTCAGAGCCTATGATGTGCTAAGAACTATGTGTGAACATCAAACTTCATGAAGTATCAATTATTATTAGCATCATTTCACAGATGGGAGCATGCAACCTCAGAGAGGTGCAGTAACTTGTGTAAGGTCACACAGCCGGTAATCCGTACAGCCAGATTTTAAGCCAGGTCTGCAGGGCACCCTCCTTTCAAGGCATTCTATTTAAATGAACATTTGATTTGCCTCTCAAATGACTTCAGGACTCTTTAGAAGTGCAGAATGCCCCAACTTATCTGGATACTTCTTAGAAGTTAAATATGTTATTAGAAATAAATCAGTTTAATATTTTAGTTCATAATCATGGGCTTGACAATGCTTTTTTCTCTCTCTAGAAAATGCAATTTTGCAAAATTAAGATAATTGCCTTAGAGACTCTCCCCTGTGTTTTTCTGAATCCCTTTAGAGTGAGAATTCCTGACCTTGACTCAAGTAACTTTCCTCTGAGCTGGGATAGTGTAATTGACTTTATGTTTGTTTACTGAGCCAATGAGGCGACCATTCTCTTGATGTAGAAGAAACCATACTCTGTAAAAAAAATTAAAGAAGTTTTTCTGGGCCAAATTGGAAGAGTCCAACATGGAGCCATACCCAAGAAGCCTTGAGCAAGTGGCCTTGCTGAGTGTAGGTTTACAATTTGGTTGTATATGTTTGAGGGAGACAGAAATTACTGGTGAGGTCATAAATCAATACATGGAAAACATACCTTGGTTTGGCCCCAAAAGGTGAAAATCTGAAAGCAGGAGCCCACAGGTTATAGGTGAGTTTAAAGATTCTTTAGCTGACAATTGGCTGAAAGAGTTAGGCTCTTTCTAAAAGACCAGGAGTCAGGGAAAAGGGATGCTTAAGATAAAGGGTCTGTTAATCAGAGACAGAACACTGGACCCAGAACACTGGACCCACTCAAATGTTTTGTTGTGTATATTGAAGACCTGCAGGGAAGGCTTGCATAGCCTTAGACCTGTTAATGAGTCACAGAGGACATCTCTAAGAATGGGAGGGGGTATGATGAGGAATGTCTGATACCCTTTCTCAAGGCTAGCAACACACTTTTAGGGATCCCCTTGGCCAAAAGGAGTCCAGTCAATCAGT
Organism: Nycticebus coucang; assembly: GCF_027406575.1. NCBI lineage: Eukaryota > Metazoa > Chordata > Mammalia > Primates > Lorisidae > Nycticebus > Nycticebus coucang. The sequence continues at coordinate 2,658,067 of NW_026515577.1, read as the reverse complement.
CAGTGAGGGTGGGGGAGCTTTAAGATTTTATTTTAGTTCACACTTTCAGAGATTTTTCTCCAACACTAGGCCTATCCCTATTCTATGCCAGCTTACAATTGTCCTGATATGTCTGGGTATGTGGGGGACCCTCCTAAATATAGCACTGGGAGGTCTCACTAAGGTCCCTGGGATCAGTTTGGGGTTTCTGCAGCCCAAAAAACTCTGAGGAGGGACACTTAGTACACTTCAGCCAGGTACCCATTAAGATAGAGCAACCCCAAATTTGTTGCTTTGGTGTTGACCTCGATCTGTGATGGGGCATCTGGATGCAGGTTGCAGCTTCCGTCCTGCCTCTGACTGCTGATGAGAGAGGATAGCCGAGAAGGGTGAGGTCTAGAAGAACAGGTCTTTTCAAGGAGACCACCAGGATACACATGGAGGTTCCTCTCCACGGTGACACAGCTCTTGGGAATTTGTAAACTTAATTTCCTGAAAGTTGGAAATTTCCAAGTTCTGTGAAATCCTGTAGTTCTGTAGGGGCGGGAATAGCATCTCCTGCTTGATTCAAACTGGAGAATGAGAAGGGTAACTGTGGGGTGGAACTTTTGACTGTCAATAAAAAGAGAAAGACCAAGGCAGTCTCGGAGCACAGCCATTTGAAATTCTTCTATGCCTTAAGCTCCCGACTGGTGAATAAAGCCCTTCCTCTTATAAATGTGGTGTTTAGGTGCTCTTTCTCTCTGTTGGGCCTTGTCTTCCTGCAACACTGATGGCAGCCCAGAAGCTCCGGGTACACCCCCTGTAAGAGAAATGATAGCTGCTATACTCTTCTGGGCCATGTGAGAGGGTGGAGTAGGAGGTTCCCACTTCCCAGCTTTTGGAAAAGTCATTCTTTACTGTTATCCCGAGAGATACCAACAGGCCCACAAATTCCATGCTCTCCAGCCTGGCTCAACTTTCTGAGGACTGCTTCTGTGCCCAGGCCTTGTTGACAAAAATGCAAAATACCTGAGGAGCTTCCAGTTAATTAGGGAAAGGACCTCATATCCTGAATGTCCAGAAGAAGGACCCAGAAGGTTCAAGGGAGCAATGCCACTGTGGACCAGCTCAGGGCATGTGGGCTCCATGTGGGCAACAGGAACAGGTGGTGTGGGCAATCCCTCACTCACCTGGGGACATTATTGCCATGGTGGTCCATGCCTCCGAAGTTACTGCTATGAATGGCCTGGGGGCTTCTGAGAGCCCAGCTAGTCTATTCCTGGGCAAGAGGACAGTAGGACCAGTGTTCCAGTGTCACGGTGAGAAGGTGTGCAGGCTGGCTGGCGCATCAAATGACACCTGCCACTGTGGGAAATGCCTTTTAACAGGTCAAATTCCCCTGTCTCCATTCCTTTTCCTTGCCTGCTCCCATAAATTAGGCATCTGGCAGGCTGGGTGTGGAGAATGTATTTCAAGAAGCTCTGGAATCTCTAGACAGCTTCAAGGGTTGTTCCCAAGGGAGGGGCCAACTAAGTTTTCCAGACAAATCCTCACATGGCTGCCTGGTCCCTGGTCAGCTTCCCTGGGGACTCCTCCTGACTGAAGAAACATGGGCAGGCCCCTGAGCAGTCTGGGGCTGCCGGGACGCTTCCCCACACAGGCATGGAGGTCTCCAGTCCTCCTTGTCCCCAACCCCAGGAGAATCTGCTGTCCCAAATGCCTCCCAAATTGGAGGAATCCTGAGGTACCCCAAGACGGTACCGTACACATGAAGGAGTGGGCTGCCCATTTTAGAAAACCAGGGAGACTGTTCTGTAATGGGCTGCGTGTGGTGGTGGGGGTGGGTGGGTTCAGCTGACCAATTTCCAGATTTATCATCATCAGGGCATTGGGAACATATATGAGGGTAAAGTATGCTTTTACTCTTGGAAAAATGTAAAAGAAGAAAGACCTCAATTTATTTCTGTTCAATTATGTCTTCACTGAGACAACGGGCATTTACGGAGCGCCTGCTATATGCAAGGCTTGAGGGTGTAATGTGGGGTGAGGTCAAGTTGTTCTTTGTTTTCACAGGAGAGAGGAGAAGAAAACGGATAAAAGATCTGGGTACAGAGTCACACAGACCCATGCATCTTCCAACCAGCCAGTCCCTCTCTGTTCATTTTGTGCAGATGGGAGAGGATGGTCCCAGGACATGAGGGCATCTTAGCATGGGGCCTGGCATGCGCTCAGGAACACCTAGTGTCAGAGGATACCCTCTCACTTGGTATCCCTGTAGGCTCCAGTTCCTTCCTAGAACAAGGCTGGATGGCTTCTCCAGATGGCATAAGGAGGGAAGGTTAGTGCATGCACTGGGGTCAAGTTGCCTGGGTTCAAATCTCCTGTCTTCTGTCCCCATTAGCTATGAGACCTTGGAAAGTTCCAGCATTCCTTTGGGCTGAAGTGTTCTGCCTGTGAAATTGGTGGTCATAATTATTGTTCTCGCATAGGGATAGCCATGTGGATTGAATAAGAAAATCCATCCAAAGAAGGCTCTTTACATGGTGCCTAGCTTATGTAAGCCCGTACTGAACACAGGCTATTATTCTGTCCTATTGTTTTATCTTCTACGCTCTGCCACATTTGAAACTGAGATTCTGAACAGACTGATACCAGCTAATGGATTTTTCACTCTGAGATTCAAAAAGACTTTTGTTTGGTTTTGTTGGGGAAGGGATTTTCAACCTCTGGCTGATCTGGTCCCATGTCCCCACAGACAGGAGCCATTCCTGGATTTGGTGCCAGCAGCACATGAGTAAGTAGAGGCAGTGTCCACCTGTCAGCTGTGTCTCTGCGAGGGAGGCTGAGACAGCACCAGCATACAGAAGGTGCACAGTTCATTCTCTGGGGTGAACGGACAATTTCCCATTGCAGGGCCCAGACTGTCCTGCTGTTCTATCCTACATTCTTCCCCCATCCGATCCTGCCCATCCTTATGTTCCAGCCTCAGACTCCCTTGAGACCGACCATTCCCTTCCACTCACCCTCCCATTCGATCATCTGTTTACTTGCTCAATTAGTGCACATGCATGCCAGGCCCATGACAGATCCCAACAGGGCAAGGATGAACAAATCCTTATTACTGTCTGCCAGGAGATGGCCGTGGGGTAGGCAGACAAGTACCTGGGTGACTACAATTCATTAGGCAGTGTCACCATGACACCTGTTCAGGCCTGTTTTAGGGGAAGGGGTTGGTCTGAGTCCTAGAGGAAGTTATTAAGTGCCTGTGACACAAACGAGGCCTTCACAACTGGGAGCAGATTTCTCTGATCCCTCAGGGAGGCTTCCATGCTCCAAGAGGCTGGAGAGGACGCAGAGGGTATGGAGAGGTGGAGGCATGGACAAGGAGCAGGGCTGGAGAAAGACAATGACCATGCTATGAAGATGGCCGCCTCATCCAGGTGGCTCTGTGGCTCACAGGGCAGAGCACCCGTGATTGGAGCAGAAAAGGAAAGGGCAGAGTGGAGACCCCAAGCACTGCAGGGGCCTGGACTCAGCCTGGAGAGAGGTGGCTCTTTTTCAGCACCCAGAGGTAGCAGGAGGTGGGCAGTTCACAGCAACCTTCGGATGTGCCTAATTCATGTGTGTAGCACCTGTGGTGTCTCGTGAAGGGATGTTAAATATAAACGGTAGCCATTTGCTGCAGTGTTGAACAAATGGCATCAGCTCGATGGGTCTCAATTCCAAAATGCATTCTTCCAACCCTGGCATGTTGCCAAGACCCTCACTTGGTGAGCTTCCCCAGAGCATTTGTCTGGGCCTGATGTGATTAGAAGGGCTGCTGTTAGGGTCTGAGCCTCTAGGAGGGAGGTGGACCTGCTAATAATCAGCCCAGAAGGTCTCTTGTCAGAGGGATTCTTATGGGTCCAGTCAGCATTTTGCGTCCCAAGGGTACTTCTCAGCACCCTGGGACACCTCCCCCACCCAGCCAAGGCTGTGCCATTCTCTGTAGTTCTCAACCTTCCTCATGCTGCGACCCTTTAATACAGTTCCTCATGTTGTGGTGACCCCAAATCATAAAATTATTTTTGTTGCTACTTTGTAACTGTGATTTTGCTCCTGTTGTGAATCTTAATGTCGATATCTGATATGCAGGATCTATTTTCATTGTTACAAATTGTAGGTTGAGAACCGCTGCTCTAGGGTCATGCAGCTATTAACTTGGTCACCTCATTCTCAGCCTAGGGTTCATATTTTCTCCACAAGAAAAATATAATAGATTACTTGGCCAGAGAAACTAAACCAGGACATAGGAATTAACTTCCCTTTTTGTTCTGTGACTCAACTTCTGACAAGTGACTACCAATGGTTCCTCCTTTTCTGGCGGTGCCTGTGTGTTGGGAAACCCCAGACTGTGCTGATAATGTAGAAACTCAGGTCATCCCCAGGGCTTCCACCACCCTCGGTGTCCTGGGCATTCCCAAGCTGCTGTGTTCAAGTGCAAAATTTTATATAATAATACATGCACATGAACTAGTAAATTGATGAATACAAACTAGATGCAACAAAAGTTTACAGACCTTAGCCTGGCCTCACATTAAACATGGGCATTACTTCTACAGAAAAGTGAATGTTTGGATCCATACAGAAAACAAGGTCAAATCTGAAAGCTCAGCTTCCAAACCTCCTCCTTGTTTATAATGATGTTTTAATCTGGTTTCTGTCCATTCCTAGCTCAAGAATCTGTTAATAAGAACATGAGAGGCTGATGAGAACCTCTGGTTTGAACACACACACAACAATTACCTCTACTTTCTTCCACTTAACGAGTTCTGTGACTTTAGATTTTAGTTTCTGGATTCCTCTAGAATCAGATCCTGAGAAAAAGATTTGGGCATAGGCAGTTTTTTGTGGGGTATAAGATCCCAGGGTACAGAAGGGAGGCTGGGGATATGAGACAGGGAACACAGGAGTCTCACAGTAGCTTCCTCAGTCCTGCTGGGGACCCTCATGGGAACCATATGGGTCAGACCCAAGGAAACTGGGGTCTTTTACCTGGTTCCGCAGAGGTATGCATGACATTGTGACATTACCTTCCTTTCGTCATGATTCTGTTTGGTCTTCTCTTCCCAGACTCCTGCTCAGTTTTAGCTATCTGCCCTCTTCTAGCCGGGACAATTCCAGATGCCCGACAGTGGGGTCCTGAATCCACAAAAAGTGTTCTCTTTGTCTTTGAGGAGCTGACTCAGGTCTTAGTCTTCACACCTGACAGGACACTGGCATCGCCACCACCAACACAACTCCATTGCCCTGCTCATCCCGGCAAGTTTAAAATGAAAATGATGGCAAATTAGAATCAAACCGAGAAGCCACAGCAAGTCTTTCCTCCTCATCTGGCTGAAGCCTTAGTGCATCTAGTGCTACCACCTGTCCCTGCCCCCTGGAGTGTACCTCCATCCTCATGCTTGCACGTGCGTGCGTGCGCGCACACACACAAACACACACATTCACACCGGTGCGTCCAACACCCACTCAAGCACACACCCCAATTTCAGGTTCCCCATCTTGATGGCTAAAATACTCCCAGTGACCAACACACAGCCCTTTTCTCCTACATTGCCATTTTACGTTACTTGAATGCTTGTGTTAATCTAATAGTTTAGATTTATGTTGAGTTCTGTAGCACATTATATTTTGATCAATACTAACATTCCAACATTTAGATGGAATAAGATAATAAAACTCCCTTAATCTCTGCACTTGGGTTCCATCAGCTGTCAATAATTCATCATTTGAGTCCTTCAGACAGATTTACAAGTTTGAATATATTGCATCCATCACTGAAATTAACTTTAGGGGCAAAATGATGTGCAAGGTCACACAACTTCTCCAGGAGGCATATAGTGTGTTTCAGAGATGAGTCAACTCTTGACACATTTATGTGGAGGAGGCAGGCTGGCAGCATTGAAGCAGCAGTTTGATAGGGGCCCAGGTGGACAGGGACTGCTGACAGGGCATCACTCAGTGTCCTGTAAACAGAGCTCTCTGCTGGCACCAAGAGTCTTGTGCCATGCACCAAACACAACGCACCATGAACCACTTGAAGCTGGCGAGGGTGCAGTTGTGCTGTGTGTTAGGCAAAATCAGGCACGGATCATGTCAGGTGAAGGCATCTCCTTTGGTGGAATTCTGCTTGTCCTGCTCTCATGGTGAATTCTTGGGAAGCAGAACTGGAGTTAAGGATTCAGGTTGACCTGATGTGACCAATAACTTATTCGCAGGAAGGGAAAGAGGCTAGCAATGTGTGTGCTGTCAAGCCCAGTGGGCAGCTGGAGCTTTGGTGCACTCCAGGAGTTACCCCACCTGAGAGATGAGGACAGTCCATTTTCCAGACAAATCACCACCCACCTTGGAGGAGGCCAACTTGAACCATAGACATGAACTCCAAGGCACTTTCCATTTTGGGGAAGGCTTGTCTCTGTATCCTTGGGAAGTCAAGAAAAGCCTCTAGTAGCATGTGAGGTGGTCATACGGGCATTTACAGTGGGTGGCTTTTGGCATTTAGACATGAGGACCAAGTAGACAGGGCAGGGCAGCTCAGACATTGTCCCTCCAGACATGCCTGCAGTCAAGGAGGAGAATGAGACCAGGCCAATTGAGCAGGTCATTGGGTGTCAGGCTGGACTGCACTGCCCACCTTCCCACCTTTTCCTCAACCCCACTTTCCATGAGAGACCTAGGAAGTTGAAGGAGGCTGGGAGGCACATACAACAGTACAAAGCTCAGTTTCTCTACCTGGCTTTATATTATTTGGCTTTGATTCCTGAAGCTATCTATAGGATGATGACTACTAATCTTAGAATTGTTTTCTCCTATCTATGGGATGTGGATATGCCATTTAAAGTTTGGGATAGAGATGCTTATTAGGGTTAGCACAGCTCATCTCCATTTCTTCTGTGTAAATAGACAAACAAATTTGCCCTCAATTTTGCTGACTCAAGTGTTCAAGGTGCAATGAGCCTAGAGCCTTAGTGATCCAAAGTAGGTTTCTGTTGTCCCGCAGCAGGACAGTGAGCAGAAAGCTCAGAGAGGGAGGTGGGGAACACTCAAAGAACCTTAGTTACAGTGTTCTCTGCGTGAGATTTCTTTTTCTGCTTCATGTTCAGAGGCAATAGTAGTGAATACTCCAATTCCTGTGTCTCCTGGTACCCCAAAGAAAGATGAGATATTTGTAGACTTTTTGCCTAGTTATTCTTTACCAAGAAGGCATGTTTAGAGCAACAGAGATGATAACCCTTTGAACTTCTCTCTATGAAAGGGGTGTTCAATAGTGAGGGTTCACAGAAATGTCTTCTGCTTTTAAACTCCAAATGCTTTAAGAAATTCCTTGACATTTAGCGTCTTTTGACGTAGGCTATTTTGGGTGCTACCATATAATTATTCCCTTGCTTTTAACTATGCACAATCTGAATGTAAAACCTTGTGCATAAAGTCTTAGTCATGCTTATTGAGACTCCATGGCAAATTTGTGCATGTGTAAATCATGTGGCTTTCACTCTCCAAGTCCATTCTCTGCACCATATACCAGAAAGTCATGGGCTTCTCCCTTCCCCCTCAAGGAGAAGGCGCCCTTGTCATCAACAGCATTATATCGGAAATCTTTGTATTGCAAATATCCACTATCACTTCATTGCTATTGGAGAAGTGGTTAATAAATGAAGGTAGCACAAAATATGATTTCAAATCAGTTAATAAAATTATTCATGTATATTTAAATAGTTTTTACAGTTGATGTAACATTTGTGACTGGTTTATACATGATGATACAAGTTGATGTTTGCATCTTTGCAATTTTATTTCAATTTAAAAACTGTACAATTATTACTTTTTTTCCAATAATGGAGCCTTTGAGAATTAAGCTTGTCTTTTCTTAAAACACATTTTATGAAAATGATTTTAATATGATTTTAACTATATTTCTGAGGAGTATTTTGCAAGGAAACTCCTTTAATAGGACTTAAACAGAAGATCATTTTGAGACCAAGGTGGATGGTTTTTAAGAACGAGGCCTTGTTTGTGGGAGAATGACCTGAATCTTTTCTACAGTTGAAGAAATTTCTGAAGTTTCTAGAAATGGTTTATTAAGGATATGAGTCCAATTGGAGTAAACATTGGCTGATATTCAGTTGGTTGCCTGGATCACACTGGGACCAGGCCAGCTGGATCTGTGCAAAAAACAGGCAACTGGCAGTTGCTTTTGGTTTCATGGGCCTCTGCATGGGTTGCCTTTGGATCATTCATGTCTAAATTTTGTCTTACTTTAGTAGATCTTATCTTAACAGCTGGGTGACTGGTGTGCAGCTGTCATATTTGGTCCTATTGATTTAACTTCTGAAAGGTCCCTTGTTGTCTTGTCGTGCACCTACAGAGTGCATCCCGGGCTGAAAGGACAGGGTCCTTGACACTCACCTCCCTGGCCACAGTCAGCTGCACTCAATCATCTGCCATCGTAAGGGGCTGTGGCCACAGGGCCTCCCAGGGTAGCACTGTGTACCTTGCCAGGGGCACTCACCAAAGCTCCAAGGCCCAGAGCCTCAGTAGCGAAGGAGACCCAAAGTAACAGGAGAAGTAGGCAACACACTGACCCTGTGGCCCTATCTGGCTCTGCTTTTATGATGCTGCAGATACAGATAACTGCACTACTTTATGAATCGTATGTTATTACAAACTGAAGATAAACAATGACTCTGATTCTTTTCTGAATTTATTTTCCCTGGAATCTAGAAACCCTTTTAAAATCCCCTGAAGTGCTTGTCACATAAGAAAAAGCCAAGTCCGAGTGTTGGATGTGAACTGGCTCCTCTGATTCAGGGGAGATTTGGTGAACCCCAGGAACACTCTGCCCAGGAAAGGGAGGAGAGGCTCTCAGAAAGGGAATGGGGTCTCTATGTCGTCTTGGTTCAGGGCCCTGGAGCAGAGGGAAGCACTCTGACAGGCACAGGTAGTCCCCCAGCCATCACCCTGATTCCCCAAATGTCCTTCCATGGAAGCAGGAGAAGCAGAGTTTAGACACTTCTCCCTGCTGTGGTTGAGAAAGTCAAAAGCTTCAGTGTCCAGTCAGGGTTTATATTTAAAAAGAAAAATATTTCAAGAGTGTTTGAGGTGAGAAATCAGACTGCAAATGATCCACAAAAAGCATATGTACAGCATCTAGAAATAATTACCAATGGCTCAGAAGAAGCAAAGGGAAGTTTTTGTTAAGGGCCTACAGAAGCCTCCCAGGGGGCTTTCGTTTACCAAAGGTTCAGCCACTTATGACAACAACTGGCGAGTGCTCAGGACCTGCGGCAGGAGTGGCACCTTGTGTGTGTGTGTGTGTGTGCGTGCGCGCGCGTGCAGGGTCAAAGAGACTCAGAACCTGGTGTAGCTGAAGGGAGAGATGGTATAGTGCAGCCTTTGACTCTGGCTGTAGGCACAGATACCTACAAGGTGCTTTCAAATCTGTAGATCCTGGGCAGAGCTGGTATCCTCCAGAGTCACTATTCTGGTTGCTGGAACCTTGGGGCCAGACAGGGAGCCTCGAAAGAAATCAGATGTATGCTGAGAACCACCCCCTGAAGGCTACCACACATCCTGAATTCCAAATGCTGAGGGCCTGGGGACCTACATTTTGTCTCTTGTGATGGATGGTTCTTATTTATTCCCAGGCACTGGGGAAATGCAGGGTAAAGTGTACACACCCAGGATCTTCTGCTACTGGACCTCTCAGCAGCAAAATCTGTGGAGGGGACAAGAGGACTGGGACATCCTGCACTACTGAAACTTCCCGGATTCCTCAGAGCACCTTGTTAGCCCCCTGGGGGTCAAACCTTTAGTCCCTTACTGCTTTGGGGTTTACTTCTGATTTTTGTTCTCTGGCCATCTGTCAGTTAAATATTTATTCAAAAATAAAGAGAAATACATACCAAATATTTAACTAGTCCCAGGAAATAGTTGTAGAGTGGCTGTACCTTCTTAAGCATAGAGCCGGTGGAAGAACACATGATTTATTCTTCCATGCAGAAGAAAGGGTGGAGTGACTGCCCAGGCCTTAAATCCCCCTGCAAAATGGCCATTCAGTAAAAGCTCAGGACTTTCTTTATCCATTCATTGTCCTTATTTTTTATTTTTGAAAATTAATACATCCACGGGGTGGGTTATCAATAGCTTCTTCCCCTTAATCACTGCTCCATAAATGTCTCTGAACAGAGTGATTTCACATCCAAAGCTACATTACTGAGTGAGGCCTAGGGTGATGAAGGGAAGGAGATCAGGCAGAAGTGACTTTCTTGGCTGCTACAGGGACCAGGGAACTAGAGAGGGAGACCAGGAAAGCCTTGGGCGGGAGACTCCAGGTGCTTGTGCCAAGACTGAGTGTGGCTCCTGCAAAAACAGTCCCACCCCTGAATGGGGGATTCTGAGCCCTTGCCAAGGGGATGCTGGGGGCCCGGGCTTCTGAAGTGGCTGCAGCAGGCAATCTCAGCAGGAAGGTCAAGGGCAGGTGTGTGTCCACTCCTAACAATCTGTAGACTTGATTGGCTTGACTCACCCAGAGCCTCTGACAGCCTGGAATTGGTGGTTGATGTTTAGAACTCCAGGGATTTCACATAAAAATATGTTTCTGGCTTCTTGGGAACTTTCAAAAAGCTTTGGGCCCTCAAGATGTTTGGCTGATGAGCCATGGTCAGCCAGAGCTGCTGGCCTTCTGACAAAAAGGGCCTGGCTCTGGGTGCCCAGTTCCACCCAGACCAGGTCAGGAACCAGAGTTACATGCTATATGCTCAGGTGGGTGGGCTTCCTGCCACTTGAACATCTGGTCTTTCTTCACCCACTGGGAAAGACTCAGACTTAAGGCAGGCAGGGAAAGCCAGGGAACATGGGACAAGGCTGTGGTGGATGCTGTCAGGTGGAGTAAAGGAGACACTCGCAGGTCTGGAGGCTTGGGTGACCATCCTGGCTCTGCTCTGTTATACCAGGAGCAAGAGGGGAGAAGGCGGAGACCCATCTGTAGACTCAGCTGTCGCTCAATAGGCCCATTTGACAAATGTCTTTCTACAATCCTTACAGATCCCTGGCCTGCTGGGGGGCTCTCCATCCGAGGTGTGCAGACCCCAAGGCAACCTTTGTAGATCTGGGACAAATAGGCCTGTATCCTTTATGGACAGGCAACATCTACTTTAAGGAAGGGGGTGCCCAGGAGGGTCATTACTCTGTTTTTCTTAAGAAAAGGAACCCAGAAAGGTCCTGATTCACCAAGCTTTATGCAGATCTGTGTGCTAGGTTTCTGCTTGGGGTGGAGCCAGCAAGGGAGGTGGAGCCAGATGTGCTGAGAACTCAGAGGGGACTTCCTGGAGGGAGCATGTGAGCTGTGGAGATGCGGGTGTCCCCAGCAGAAAGCACAGCCTAACAGCTGTTAGCATAAAGTGCAAAGAGTCCCTCTTTGGTGTCTCTAGCCCTCTATTCTTTTCTTTCTTTTTTTTTTAATAAATTTTTTATTTCAAATTTATATGAGGGCACAAATTTTTAGGTTATATTATTCTCACTTCCAAAGTAAAGTTCAAGATGTAGAGGAACCCTTCACCAAGGTGGCTTGCTAAACACTGTATCATGGTGGACATTAGGTTGGATCCACCAAATACCTTCTCTCTTCCCATCAACTGCCCTTCCCACATACCCCTCCCATTTCCTTCCTCACCTCTCCCCCTTTCTACACTATATTTTTGTTTTGTCATTTATATAAGGGTGTAATTGTTTATATATTGGTTTCATATTGGTATTGAATACATAGGACATTTTTTCTTGAGATACTTTACTAATAAGAATGTATCTCCATCCAGGTAAACATAAAAGATGTTAAGTCTCTATCTTTTTATGGCTAAATAGTATTCCATGGTATGCATGTACCACAATTTGTTAATCTCTTCATGTGTTGATGAGGGTGTGGGTTGCTTCCATGACTTGGCAATTATGAATTGAGTTTCAGTAAACACTCTGGTGAAAATGTCTTTGTGATAAAATGATTTTGAGATGCTTAATAAGGGGATTGTGAGATCAATGTGAACGTCCATACAGTTTATATTAGTTTGCAATCCCACCAGCACTGTAAAAGTGTTTCCTTTTCTCCACATCCACACCAGCATCTGCAGTTTTGAGAGTTTGTGATGTAGGCTAATTTTACTGGAGTTAGGTAATATCTCACCTGAGTGGTTTTGATTTGAATTTCCCTGATGATTAAAGACAATGAGCATTTCTTCATGTGTTTGTTGGCTATTCATCTGTCTTCTTCAGAGAAGTTTCTGTTCATGTCTCATGACCACATAGAAGTGGGGTTGTTTGCTCTTTTTGTGGTGATTAATTTGAGTTCTCTGTAAATTCTAGTTATCAGGATTTTGTCAGATTCATCACAGGAGAAATTTCCTTCCATTCCTAAGGCTATCTGTTTGCTTTGTTTGTGGTACCCTTAGCTACACAGAAACTTTTAGCATGATCAAATCCCATTTATTTATTTGTAGTGTTGCTAGATTTGCCATGGGTATATTCCTCATATAGTTTTTCCCAAGGCCAATATCTTGAACTGTTTTTTCCTCACACTCTGTTCTACATTTTCTATTGTTTTATGTCTTAAATTTAAATCTTTTATCCAGTGAGAATCAATCTTTTTCAGTGGTGAGAGGTGCAAGTCCAGTTTCAGTCTTTCACATGTGTCTGACATGTTCTCCTAACTTCGTTGGTTATACAAGAATTATTTTTCCTAGTGGGTCCTTTTGTTAGGCTTATCAAGATCATATGTCTGTATGTGGCTGGGTTCCTCTCTAGATTCTCTAATCTATTCCATAGATCTGAATCTCTGTTTTTGTGCCAGTACCTTGATATTTTGAGCACTATAGACTTGTAGTATAATCTGAAATCTGATAACATGACACTTTCAAATTTATTGTTATTTCTAGCTGGCTATTCCTGGGATGCTAGTGTGGAAGCTGGATGGGCATTCTAAGGCCTCTTCCTTGCAGGTTTTAGGGCAGCACTCTGCCTGGTAGATGCTGGTAGTGTTAAATGGTTTCTTTGATCTTCTATCTCCTATTGTCATCATTAGGATTCCAAAAAGCCAGTCTGTTGTCTGGTTTAGGAGGCTGGAGACTCCTGCAAACTTTTTCTTATTTGATGGCTCCTAATTACTCAGGAGCATAAGTGGCTAAGTCTTCAAGGTCCCTTTCCATCCTACAGTCTCTTGGTACCCCCCCCTTCCCTGATGTCATTTCCACTGTGTGAGAAACAATAGCAACCTGGGAATCCACAATGGTGTCAGCCTAGCCAATGTGGACTCTGACAGTCATTAACTGTTTCCTAGAGGAGGCTTTCCTGAAGATGGGGTCCCTCCACTGTGTCTTCTGTAAGTGATTTGTTCATAATTGACCGTGAAAAGAAAAGGGAAAAAGGCAGGGCAGTCCCAGAAAAGTAGAGTGGAGGGAAGACAAAGGAGCCTGTGTGGCCTTTTGTGGCCTGCTGAGAAAACCAGGAGGAAGGAGCTTGAGGACCACCCAATGCAGAAAAGCCACATCTTCAAATCCCCAAGCCATGGGTCTCACCTACTCGTAATCTGGGCAGTCGGGGTATTAAATAATAATTGGAACTCTTAGAACACCCCCAAGTTTTGGGTTTGCCCATGATCCCACCATGAACTGAGGACTGGAGGCAAAGGTGTGTTTCCCCAGTTTAGGAGGATGTATCGAGTCATTATAAGATGTACTGAGAGTTGCAGAGACAGGTGGCTTTAGTTCCATCTTTTCTCCCTTATTTGTAAAATACTAATTACATTACATCATGTCTTTTGATTACTGAAACTTATTTGGAGTAGTCTATATGATCCTTCCCATCTCAGGAGGGCAAGTCAGTCCTTCCCACTGACTTTTGAGAATTGAGAGATTTCACTTAAGCAGAAAAATAGGCCCTTCAGCCAGGAAATTGAGAGTCTGTGATTCTGTGGGCCAGGAGGACTCCACAGAGCTGAGTATTCCAAAGATAGGCTTCCACTCAGGCCATGCAAACACTGGGCTGCTAAAAATGCAATGATCAGACCCTGCAACTTCTTTCCATTCTTTATTTTGTCCCATTTTTGAAAAATCTGACCCATATTCCTGACTTACAAAAGAGGATGTGAAACAAAATTTAATTGAAATAAATTACACATTGCCATATTCCCACATAAAGGTTTTGAGAAACCAGTGAAATCCACACTTTGACGAATTTCAGCTCTGTCTGTGATAGGAGCCTTTTGCCATGTACAGGACAGGGCATCATCCACCATGAGGAGGTCTTTGTCCTTGAATGCTGAATTAGCAGCCAACATTATGGCCATAGCCACAGATAACGGTGTTGGTCTGTTGGACCTGGCCTCTGTTTCTGAGAAATATGCAAGCATTAGTACCTTTAACAGATGAGAAAACTGAAGTCTTGGCATTAGGAGCTTGCTCAAGGGCATGCACCTTTTAAGTCCTGGAACTCGAGCTGTCTCCCAAGCTGAGAACCAGGTGCTCTCCTTGCTCCTGGGAATCCACAATGGTGGCAGCCTAGCCAGTTCAATCTTTTGAATGTGTTTGAAGTAATTTGGGGCTTCAAGCTAAGACTGGACATGACAATAACCTCTTGTTTTGAAGATTCATTGAGATGTTTATCCATGACGCATAGTATGCTGAAAACTTGTCTGTGTTTGCAGAGAGAGGAGAAAAAAGAGGCTTTTTTTTTTTTTTTTGAGGGATGCTCATTTCTCTTTACCCATTCCAGCTTTTTAAGCTTCTTTGATAGGGATGAGGGAAAGGAGTTTAGAGAGTTTAACCATTTGGGTAAGATTTCTGATTCGTTGTGGTTATTGCTGCAACAATATGGCTGTCAGATAGGAAATAATAAAAGGACAGCCTGGGCCATGGTCAGGTACATGGATACACTTGTGTGTTTGTAGTGATCATCAGTGACCAGGATCAGACTTCCTGAGGCTGCATCCCTGTGCATCATGCAGAAGAGTGTGTGCAAAAGTTCTTAGCAAGTGACACAGCCTGATGCTAATAGTGATGGTGAAAGGAAAAAGAAATCGAAAAAAAAAAAAAAAAGAAAGGCTGACACGCTCTTTTATTCAGGGCTTCAAGGAACAGAATTATGTTTTATTTCTAGATACTAGAAATTGAAAATTTCAGTGTGGCTTTTTGTTTCGCATGTATTTAAAAAAATAAAATAAACTACTGGTTGTTTGAAAGCAAATGAGGCTCCCTCTTTCCTTCCTGAAACATCTACCCATCCCCAATTTTAGTGAAACTGTGTGTGTAAACAGTATCTTAATTGACTTCAGGTTAAGGAAGTCTGGAAAACAAGTTATAATTTATAAAACCATAATGGACATCCTTGAGACCTCTTCACTAATCCAACTACAGGGATTTATTTACCAACCACAAAGTGGGTGCAGGATGTTTGCTACATATTCAGTGGGTGGAAACAAATAGCAGAAAGATTGGGCTAGTGTGCTAGAGGACTACATTTGGGGAGAAAAGATTCTCCCTGCAAAGTAGAGGGCCAGTCCCAAACTTGGTTACCAACCCTCACAATGAAGTTGGTAATGGAGGCTCATTTAGATCTCATTCATGTCTAATCTCTCTGTCTCTGTTTAGTGCTGTGTCTATTTTGAGATTCAGAAAAGAAATATTTGAATTTGCAAAGTAAATTGTCTTTTGGTTGTTTATTAATGATCATGTACATTTTCCTGTTTGATCCCTTGGAGCTAAATCTCGGCCTTTAGGTTTCACCTGTAAAGCGGGATCATGGGCTTCTTTGGTAGTTCAGAGAGGCAGCATCTGGAGCCACAATGCCTGGTTTAAAACAACAGCTGCCCCAGTTCCTGCTTCACATGGGCACATTATTCACTGTCTTTCCTCCTCAGTTTTTGCACCTGAAAAAGGGGAGGATCATAATAATGAGACTTACCTTTAGGGTGGTGTGAGGGCTGAATGGCACGCAATCCCTCATCCCATTCTTAAAACAAAGAGATAGTATCTGATTTAAAAAAATCTCCCACCCATGAATAATTTTTCCCCCTTTTGGCAATGTTGGATCTTTTTTCCTTTTCATTTTAGTAAATCATTTTGAAGGATTTCCATAGCTTGACTGAATATACTGGCTGGCTACTAGGAGTTTTATGACCTGGGGTTGGGGGGTCAATGAGGCTGCTTCTAACAGTCTGAGTTACAAAAGGTAGAAGAACATGTTTGCAGAGGAGTTTACGGGGCAGGTAGAGCAGATCAATTTGTGTAGACTAGATGCCTCCCGAACAAAATCCCCAGTATCTTAGAAAAGCAAACTAATCCAGATGGCTGACTGGCTGGACAGGCAGAGTTTAGCAGCCTCTTTATGTACTAGGAGGACACCTCTTCTGTCCCGCACCCCAAATACACATGCCAAAAAAGACAGACTTAGCATCTGGGCCAGTTATCCCAAAATTTAACATTTGTAGTGCTCCACGACGACTGCACATTGAAAAGTTTATGCTTCCCCATCATCCCCTTTTATTTTGTAATTCTCTGTTGTTCACAGTACTGATTTGTAGAATTGGGCATGATAAAGAGTAACTATTTTAAATTTATCCAATATGCCCATCTGTATGGATATAGACTGAGGGTATGGACCAAAGTGTCTCATTTCTTTATGAAAGGAGAGATGTGCCATTCCCTCTCACACATTCTAGACTGACATTAAAACAATACAATGGCCCTGAATGTTGATAAATGTGACTGCTCTTCTGATACTGTTTTTGGTGTGATGACTGCAACCCATATGGGCTCCAAGAAATAAATTAATGTTTTCATGAAAGATGTGCACAGGTAGTAAATTATCTGCAAATAACCTTGGGTATCAGCTTACAGTGGACTGGATATTTATTTACTTAAAGCATTTTGTGTTGCTGGTTTCATAGGTCTGCTCCTACCTCATGTGTCATTTTGGAGGAGGCAGTTCACAGCACAACCTTGGCAAAAGCCAAGTTACAATATTGGCTCCCTCCCGTTTTAAAATTGTATGATGAAAGAAACTACAATTAAGGGTTGATGTGGTCATTTTAAGTGACACAATGCAAAACAGGAAATGATTGAACCAGTAGAGATCACCCACTACTTTATTTAACTGGGTGTGTACAGGCAGGCAACTCCTCTGCTGAGAGAAAAAGCACACAAAAAATCACGCATTTCTCCTGACATTGGTATTTAGACAAGGGTGCTACAAAGCAGAGATTGGAAACTCTAACACCACAGATGCCTGGCTGCCGAAGCCCAGCAGAGATGCCACTTGGATGCCAGGCAGCAGTTATCATTAGGACCTGCCACTTATGTGGCTGCTTCCAGAAAGATCTTGCCAGACCTTTTCACTTCTCTGGAGAAAATGGAAATCCATGTTGTTATGTGATTTTTTTTTTTTGGACTTTTTTTTTAAGGTAACATTGCCCATTCATTACTTTTTTTTTTTTTTCTTTATTAGTTTTGGGGACAGAAAAGCAAAAATAAATGTGTGGCTCCAGCTTGTAACCTTTGGGAAAGATGGATGTATTTATGTGTACAGGAGTGATGGGATCTATGATACTGCCACTGAGCCACCATGGGGAAAAGAATGTGGACTTTGGGTACTCATAGTCAGATTGGGCAGACCCATCCCTGCCCCATGAGGAAGCGGTTAAGGTGGAGGGAGAAAGTAGGGAATGAAAAGGCAAACAGACCCTGATTTGCATTCTCTTCCCCATCCTCTTCAGCACCCCCTTCAGCACATAGGCCTTGCAGAAATGGGCTATTAAATAAACATATCCTGCTGAGACAGGGGATTAGTCCAAAGTTACAGCAGATCATTGTAAAAGGGCATTCCTATCCTCAGTTCCCCTGGTAACTAACCAACAACCAACCCTGTAAATCTAACCTGGCAAAGGCTTGCTTTTCTTCCCCACTCCAACTGAAAGAAAGGTATAAAAACTGTCTTCTTTTGTTATGCAGGTGCAGAGAATTTTCAGCTGTGAACCTTTCTTGGTCGTCCAGCCGATAAAGGACCCGATACTCAATTGAAACAGTGTGTTGGCATTTTCTCTATAATTCCACTTGCATTGGGTACAGCATTTGGAGACCCCAGTGAGATTCGCTAGCTGGAGT
Organism: Nycticebus coucang; assembly: GCF_027406575.1. NCBI lineage: Eukaryota > Metazoa > Chordata > Mammalia > Primates > Lorisidae > Nycticebus > Nycticebus coucang. The sequence goes on along the minus strand of NW_026515577.1, from coordinate 2,639,921 downwards.
GTCCGACTCCCTGTGACGCCCCCTGGAGAAGGCAGAAATTAAGGTGAGGCGCACCCTGATACATTCCAGGCCCTGTAATTTCCTGAACTCTTCTTGAGGGCTCTGAAGAAACTCAGATGAATTCCACCAAAATCCTCGGTCTGAAACTCCCTCTCAAGAGCTAAGTGTTCTTTTTCTAAGTGTAGTTTATTTGTATTCAGGAAGTAACTTTACATTGCCGAGAACAGGCCACCAAATAGTCACAGAGACTCCAGTGCCGTCGGGATGCTGCTAAGTGCCCCAGGGAGCCACGTTAGTGCACAGGAAGAATGACAGGCACCCAAGAAGGAGACACAAGGACTCCTGAAGGCTGCCCGGAAGAAACCCATGAGGGAGAGATAGGAGCTCCTGCGGGTTGGCTCATGCTGGATAGACCTTCCCAGGTTCCTGAAAACAGCAGGATGCCAGTGGGGAGCCTCAGCCTCAGAGGCACATTTGATTTGTTCTTTGTTCATGAGTTTGTTTGTCATTACTGTCATCAATGTGCTGACTATTCTTAGTGTCTGTTCTGATTTCTATTCTTTTTGATTGGGTTCACAATTGTGGGAACTCAATAAAGTGAACCCCGGACACCCCTCCAATGCATGTCAAAGAACTTCACTGCTGGCTTCTCTGACAAGTATGGAGTCCAGTATTCTAAGAAGTATCTCTGAGTCCTCTGTGAAGTTGAATGGCCCATATTTAATGTAGGGTGGCCTTCTACTGGCTCCCTTGACCCAACTCTCATGACTGTGGTCCATCGAGTGGTCACTGGGAAGCCAGGTCACCTGGACCAGTTCCCCTACATTGATCAGTGATTGATTTTAGTTCATAATCCCCTTCCCTGGCTTTGTGTATGTGCAGTGGGTACAACAAAGCGAGACCACTCAAGGAGAGAATAGGCTCAGATGCACCTGGTAGCTACCAACTGGCTGGCAGAAACTGGCATCTGCACTGGGAAATGTCTAAGACAAGGTAGAATCGATCCAGGGTCCCCACTATTTTAATGGAGTTAGGTGTCGATCAAACCCTGGATGTTAGATTGCTGGCAGGATTGGTGAGAGGTATTGGAGAGTGTGTGTGTTGTGGGACTGAGACTGGACACCAACTGTAGACTTCCCCATTTCCCCTCCTGAATCCTAGGAGAGTGTTGGTTTACGTTCTGTGGCTAAATGACAGTTTGTGCGAGAAATTGAGGGCCAAGTTAAAAATGTGTGGGAATTGTATGCATGTGAATGCTTGGAAACTAACTCAGATAGGTAGTAATATGCAGGAGGAGTTCATGCCTCCATCCCCTTTTCATGGGGAAAATAACTGTGTGCTGGCTGCTGTCTGTATCCCTGTCTATAAAGTGTTTGCAGTTTGTCTGAGGGAAAGGGATTAGAAACACATGGAAGAAGCCTGCCCGATTAAGAACTGTGCTGAAAGATTTTGAAAAAGGGCTTGTGGAGAGACTACTGCCACATGTCTCTGGGAAGACTGAAAACTTTAAACAAGAATAACTTACATGTCCTGATGTTCAGGTGATTGTGGTATTATTTAAGATAGAATTTGTTTTAAACATGTTACTAAAGTTAAAATGTTCAAAGTTTATATAACTGCTACCTCTTTAATATTTCTAAGTTTGCTGGATTTGACCATGAGCTTGTGTTCTTGATTTTCAATCTCTGAATGGGTGAGCTCATTCCCCTACTTAGGCCAGCAACTGCAGGGCACAGAGTAGTCCACATGGCTTCTTTCTTCCCTTCTCCAACTTTTCCCACTGGCTATTCTGAAAGAAACTGGATGTTCCAGGTTTTCTGTTTTCTGTTTTGGATGCAGATCCTGTCCTTGATGGCCATCTTTACTATGTGGCCATGTTTGACTTAAGGGAACAATGAAAAGACATCAGAAAGAATATTTATGTTATGGTATTGTTGCTGGAGTTTCTTTCTTTAGTGAATCCTTAGTCTCAAGGACTAAGAGTTAAGCCCATGGGCCACAGATCAATGATAAATTGGGATTTTGTTGGAGGGAGGGGCATGCAGACAAAGTGAAAAATGCCAGAGCTTCTGGTCGTGGGGAGGAGGCCCAAGTCAGATGTCTCCTGAATGGGTCCTTTTTCTAGAATTAATATTGACACTAAGATAAATTTTGGCCAGGACTTGGTAGATGGGAAGATGCCTTTAAAAACTGATTAAGTGTTTTAACAAATAAATGAATGCAGTCCCTTCACTGGGGCTAGGTTATTAGGTTTTTATCGTAGGGAGGGGATTACGATATTTACTCTTTGTTCAGGCTGCTTTCATCCTGGATTTGCTCAGTTCAGAGGGTATAGTCTGCAGGGTGCAGCCTGTTTGTGCCTAGAAATGGGAATGTGATTTCTGAGCTCATCTGAGCCTAAAAAATGGGGCATCCCTGTCTAGCCTGAGTGGAAGAATCCTGTATCAATATTATATTCCACAAAATGTCTCTCTTTTGTAAAACGTAATAATTTGATTATTTAAATTATTTGGGAAATTGAATCTTTGTCAAAGAATAAGATTCTTGCCTTCTAAATCTTCTAATTATCAGTTTAGCCAAGTAAATAATTAACTTCATACTAAACTGTGATCTTGTTTTCTAATAAGTAGTTTTTTTTTTTTGAGAGTAAAAAACAAATAGGCAGAAATGAAAATAGCATTTTGTAAGAAAATGATCTTATCTAGTAAATTTTCTCCTGAAACAGAATGATTATTTAAGAACGTCAAAGGCAGGACAATCTAGAACATTTAGAATGCTTTTAAATTGTCTGTGCAGGATTGAATAAAGTTCATAAAATTTTTTTGAAAGAATTTACATATAATCCAGATGACTATCCAGTACTGCCTTTAAAATCTTTTGACTTGTCATCTTGTTAAAAATATGTTTTCAGCCTGTAATATTTGACAAACCTTCCAAAATAAAAACTCTAAATTTGTTCTTTTTCAAATATCAAGACCTCTGAAAATCTGAGAAAGAAATATTAAACTTACTCAATATACCAAAAATGTATAGAAAATATTGTCAAATATGAAATAATTTTATATAGATTATATTTATATGTATATTCCAATATATAAAATATTGGTCTGTCTTAATATATATTGTCAGTAATAATTTTAATTCATCACAAAAAGTATATTTTGCAACTGACTGAGTTAAAAGTTTATCCTTCAAGATAAATTATTATAAAAGACTGAGGAATTCTCTCCAATTCAAATTTTTGGTGTCTTTGATAATTAAATAGCATTGTTATAAAAGCAAACTTCTAAAACTTTAATTAGAAAACTAACCAGTCCATAAGTATTCTTATCCTAAGTTTAAATGCAGAAAAAAAATCAGTAACATGGAACTCAGCTGGTTTGTTATGGTTTTTTGTTTTAAACATTGCTGATTCTTTCTGTGTTCTGTTTTCCAGAAGTCAAGAAAACCATTTTCTGTCTTTTGAGCTTCAGAAATGTATATACATTCTGAAGACCTATTCTGAATGTGAAACATTTGTTTTTCCTCTCTCCTTGATTTCTCTTGAATTTGAAAGCCATCTGTAAGTATTCCTAATTTCTGACAATATAATTATTTGCATAAGTTCAATAAGAATATATTTGGTTCTATAGGATATTATAAAAACACTGGTATTTTACCAAGGCTTTCACTGGAATAGCATTTTCAGAGGTGTCCAGACTGCCTTAAGGAATTAAAGTTGACTTTATAAGGCCAATAAAAAATAAGTTCATTGAAAAACCTGGGCAGATAAACATGAATAACATTTCCTGGTCTGTATTAAATAAAGAATGTCAATTTTGACAGGTCTGGGAACCAAAATTTGCTTGGGGACCTCAAAAGACAAAGAATTTATCCAATGCGTGTAGGTATCTAATGGCACAGATGAAATCTGTGCTCATGGAAGGCTTTCAAGTCTAACATGAGATTCCTTATAAGAAGTTCCAGCAAAGGCAATTTTAAAGGGAAGAAAGGCCTAGGTAACTAACAATTATTCTTGCTGCACTTTATGGATATGATCACACACAGTTTAGTGAAAGTACAGCTTATTTTGGCAATTGAATTAGTTCTGCTATCATTTGTTTATAGTAAAGTGAGAAATTAGAGAGAGAAAATAGTTCAAAGAAAAAAAATAAAAAAAGTAGCCCACCTGTATTAGATTCCAGCCTTGTCTGCCATGCCAGCTCATAAAATGAGACATAGCTGTTTTACTAAACTGATCCGTTAAATGGGACTAAGAGACGGGCCAAAGAATATAAAGCTATATACAGTAATTATATTTATTCTGAAGACCTAAGTAATAACAAAGGTCACCTGTTGGCCATTCTGAAAAAAATTGTGTAATATTAAACGTTATCTGTTTTGTCTATATAGATACCTTGAGGAAAAAAAAAAAAAACTAGAACTTGAATGAGAATTTCCCAGTAAATGATGTGAATGTAACATGGCCGCATAAATGGCCCAATACTCAACTGATATGCAAAAATATTCACTTGAATTGTCCAGAACTTTGGATCAGTTCCATAGGACTCTTAAACCTAGGTATTATCTTAAAAACTGTGCTAAGTCTGTAGATAAGAATACTAATGTTCTCACTGTGAATTTCAAGTGAATCTTAGCCTTGAAATCCAGAAATTCCCGATATTTATAGTTAAATGCTAAATGGTTTCATTTTCTTACACTGAACCCAACCTTGACTATGTCCTTGTCAGTATAAGGAAGCAGAGAGCCGCAAACATATGCAAGGTGGCTGAGGTCAGGTAGAAGCCAGATAAAAGCCCTGATAATTTCTGTGAAAGACTAAATGAAACATACAAACTGGCCAACCATTATATGAAATTATTAAGAGAGGAGAAAATGGGCCAATTGAGTAAAAATCAGCCAACCAAAAGCCTTTAAGCTGCTAAAGGAAGAACTATGAACAGTCCTGGTGCCAGGCCTCACTGACTTGGCCAAGCCCTTTTGAACTATACATATCAGAAAGAAATAGAACAGCTGAGGAAGTGCTCAACCCATATGTATTATCCTTGGCAAGACCAGTTGCTTATCTCTCTAAGCAACTTGCCAAGGGCCCGAAGAGATGGCCTCCATACCTAATAACACATGTAGCCCCTGCCATACTAATGCAGGAGGCTGATAAGGTGACTTTGGGACAGAATTTAAGAGTCCAGATACCATATGAAATAGTCACTGTTATGAACACCAACGGTATCATTGGTTGATCACCTCATGCCTCACCGAATACCAAAGCTTACTGTATGAAAATCAGAGGTTGGTTGTAGAGGTTACATACATGAGGCCATACACTTAGGAAAGAAGCAAAAAGAAAATTAAGAGACTTCTAGGGAGACACTTTTACATTCCCCTACGTACATATGTTTGATTGTAAGAAAGGAAAAAAATCAATGAGGAAAACACAAACTCTTTTTACAGGATAGCAACTATAAAAAGGAAAGTAGTGGATGCTGAGAGGAAATGGATAAAACTACTGATCAAATTGGATTTGGCAGTTACATGAGACCTTCAGTCCTCCTGCCTGTTCCTGTTCTTTGAAAGGTGGTATCTGTGCTTCTCTGCTCAGTGAATGTGCAGCATTTGTTGAACACAGCTTCTACTTCCCCAGCCTAGATGATGTCATAGAAAATAAACCCCTGATATTACCAGGACCTGAAAACCTACAGGGAGAACAATGTGTAGGGATATATTCTCTGACTGTTACTTTAGTTCTTTGAATCTGTTTTTATCAGATAAACATTTCATTTTTTTAATGAGTCATAAATTTGTAAGGAAAAGCTAAAATTAAACACTCTTTAGAGTTATTGTAGGAATGCAGCAATAACAAAAATTGAAAGAAATATATCTTGATCTTTAAAAACTTTCTTTACAACAAATGGTGCTGGCACAACTGGATAAACACATGTAAAAGACTGAAACTCAATGCACAACTTTCACCACTTACAAAAATTGATGCAAGATGGAAAAGAGACTTAAATATAAGACACTAAATGATAAAAATCTTGGAAGGAACTGTGGGGAAAACTCTTGACGATGTTGGACTGGGGAATGATTTTATGGACAAAGACTTCAGCCGTCATTGCAACAACAAAACAAAAAGACAACCTTCAGAACAGGAAAAGATATTTGTAACGTATGTATCTGACAAAGGGTTGATTACTAGAATCTACAGAGTACACATATTAATCAACACAAAATGAACAATCCCATCTACCACGGGGCAAGAGATATGAACGGAACCTTCTCTGATGATGACAAATGCCTAACATTTGAAAAAAATGCTCATCATCCCTGATCATCAGAGAAATATAAATCAAAACCACCCTGAGACATCACCTAACCCCAGTGAGAATGGCCCACATCACAAAATCTCAAAGCTGCAGATGCTGGTGTGGATGTGGAGAGAAGGAAACACTTTACATTGCTGTTGTGACTACAAACTAATACAACCTTTGTGGAAAAAAGTATGGAGAATCCTCAAAGAACTCAAACTAGACCTCCCAGTTGATCCTGCAATACCATTACAAGGCATGTACCCAAAAGAAAAAAAATCCTTTCATTATAAAGACATTTACACTTGACTGTTCACTGCAGCTCAATTTACAATCACCAAAATATGCAAACAACCTAAATACCCAACAACACAGGAATGGATTAAGAAGCTGTGGTATATGTATACCATGGAATATTATGCAGCCATAGTATTCTTTTGTATTAATTAATTTTTGTATTAATCTTTTGTATTAACCTGCATTGAGTTGGAACACATTCTTCTTAGTAAAGCCTCAGAAGAATGGGGAAGCAAGAATCCAATGCACTCAATTCTCATATGAAGGGAGTAGATGACCTATTACTAGGTGTAGGTGCTTTAAATTAAGTAGGCAAAGTGAAAAAGATACTTCATGATACGCTGTGCTCTTCTGTTTCAGATGTAAGGAGTTACTCTACTGGGTGCCTTATTGGAATGATTACAAAAACATGTTTCTGATAGTGTCTCAGAAGTTGAGGGATACCACCTTATTGGACAGAATTTCTATTGTATTCAAATCTGACTTTTAAAAAATAATATTTCAAGATGATAGTCAAAAATTCTTTTACAGTGAAATGCAAACAATTTAATGTCTCTGGCTATATGAAGCACTTGTACTTGTGGCATGAGCCAAGGTCCACATGGTCCTTGAGACCTCCTCCGTGCTGCATACTAGGGGCTACTGGTACAAGATTCCTCGGGCACTGGCAGCTACTTTATCTAACAGGTTCACTACAAATTCATGTTGCACGTCTTTAAAATTTTCAGTTAGTATTAGAAAACATTATAAATGCACAGGCTGATGTCATTTGCTTTTTGTTTGTTTTTTTTTGTGTGTGTGAGTATGCTTACTTCCCATGTTATGTTTTAAAAAAAAAAGTTACTTTGTGCAGACACGGGAAAGAGATCTGAAGAAATCCAAGACTCTTCAAATCAATATTCCAGTGATTTTAGTGGTACTTGAAAAACACTTTATAGGTTACTTGTCCATTCACTATGGTGTATGCACAAAATAAAGCCAATGGCAACACACCTTCTTCTACTCACTCTTCACAAAACAGTTACATTTCCTTAAGGATGACTTCATCAATTATAGTTTAAAATTTATCATAAAGAGCATCTTTGTTCTTGTTGAAAATTGAAGTCAACTTAATTAAAATCACCAAGTCATAGGGTCCACTTTAAAATGTACTTGTAACAAACCAAAGCTACATTTTGAATCATTTTAGCTTTCATAATTTAGAAATCTTGCCAGATGATTATGAAGACAGTTGAAAAGTCCAGTAAATTACTTACTTGCATTAACACAAATTGCATGAAAATATTTTGCTAAAAAGGTTAGAGACCACAGTGAGAGCCAGCAAGAGCCTACACACATTTGAAAGTTGGAAAATTTTATCAGTTAGAGAATATACAATGGCTAATTTTGAATATTTGATTTCTGAAACAGAAAATGCAACAGATAACCTTGAGTCTAGGCAAACATTTAAAACCACATATGGTACTAATGTTCTGTACCTTTCAAAAAGTGCAGGACTTTAGTCTTCTCAGTGTCTTTCTGCTGGCCCTATGTCATGCAATGGCAATGATGATGATGCCAGGGCCATTTGATGTTATCTCTCCAGGACAGACAGGAATGTATCTCATCGGACTTGTCCAAAGGACCGATTTCATCTAGTACGGAACGAAAATTTTCAATTACTTTGGAATATATAAATCTTAACATTTTATGGAAATCCCCGTTAAACAGATCAACAGACAGCATATAAACAATTAATAGGAATGGAAACACTGACTGAGTTCTCAAAATGACACTATATAAAAGAAACTCAGTTTTAGATTTTTACCAAAGTCTGAAAGTACTCTGCATTGTAACCAACTGAACTACATAAGGGTCTCGAATCACAGATTTTTAAAGGATATAACCTGATCCTGGAGCTGGAGAGTGGGAGGGTCTGTAATACCAACTGAAATACCACAATCTGGGCAAAACTTCAGAATTACAATTATAGAGTACAATTCTTTGGCGTTGCTTTGATCTTGCCTGGATATACTTCTGAATCTATCTAGTGCAACAAATAGTTATATAATTATTAAAATGATTCTCTTCAATAAATATTAAAAATTACTCCATAAGGCCATTTTTAATGTGAACACCATTCAAAAGATAAGAAAGCCAAGGTGAATTTGTGGAATTTAACTATGTTCATGTATAATATTTTTCATTTTTTAAATCTCTCTCTTCCATGCCTCAATACAATGGACAGTAAATCTAATATATAGCCACCTACCCCGCCCAGCATCCCTGGCACTCGTGTCATCTTTCTTCATCTCTCCTACTTGATGACACCATAGGGAATCTACGCTCATCTTTGCACTCATGTATTTTCTTAGGCCAGGGACCTGTACATTTTCTAGGCCTCTTCATCCCTCATAACCATCATGTCCAATAGGGTCCTTGGATACATTTCTGAATGTGAACTATTCTTCCCTTTTCTAGTTCCACTTCACCTTTCAAGAACTCACCGTCCCTTAACAAATTTTCAGAGGTTTTCTTTCTAACTTTAATAATATTTTAATAATTTTCCTTTGGAAATTATTTGTACTGCCATGATTAACTCCTTAGCTTATGGTTATGATTTCAAAGCACCTATTAGAAACACTCAGGAATCTTTGTATAATGAAAAAATATACCATACACAGCAGTTCTCAATGTTTGTGTCATGACCCCTTTGTTCAATTTGTAACAACGTAGCCTTTAGGAAGGTTGAGAACCACCGCCATAAAGAGAGAGACAAGATGGCTGACCAGATACACTAATGCTGGATCATCTGAGAAAGTATTTTAGATGAAAAAGAAAGAATCAATCACAGATTGGGTATAATTTCTATAGAAAAGCATCAACCTATAGATGATTCCATAACAAAGTTGTAGAGTAGAACACAAAGGAGGAAGACATCCTAGTGTACAGTTAGAAGGGTAGAGAGAGCAATTTCTTCTCTTTCCCCCACATCTCTGGCAGTTGATGGGCTCTGTACCTGCTGGAGAGACTTTCTCCCCACATGAGCACACAAGCTGCTGCCACCAGTGAGCTGGGAACTGCTTGTGGACAGGTCACGGGCCTCCCAACCCACAGAGAGCACTTTCTGCCCCCAGAGACTCAAAATGGGATGGCAGGTGCCATATTGCTTCTCTACCTATCTTGGGCCTTTGTCCTTCTCAGAGCTCTTCAATTCTTCAGGTTTTGTTCTGTTTCTTTCCACACACAGAGTTTTCTCCAGCCCAGACTGTGAAATCCACAGGGTTCTAGGTAATTCGCTTGACTCCAGAACATGGACCTTCTGCCCAGGGTGGGCATCTATTTGTACTCCTGCAAACAGACTCTGTTCCTGCCCTTCTCACACGTCACTGCCAAGAGCAACCCAAAGGCAACTCAACACCAACCCCTTTCTCTCACACATTGTCAGGATCCAATCTATGCAGTCTCAGAGACATGCCCATAAACAAGCACTAACAACCAGATTAGGCTGCAAGTACTTCAAAAGGACACTTGTAACATGAATGTCTATACCACCACAGTACACAACTGGAAAGATGTCAAAACAACCCAAGTGCCTATCAATTTATTAGTGGATAAATAAAATATGATATATGTATACTATAGAGTAGTGATCATTCATTTAAAAAATGGTGATCATCTATGTTTTTGAACAACCTGGGTAGAACTGGAGGCCATTCCACGTGGTATATCACAAGAATCGGGAAAACACCACATATACCTAACACTAAATTACAACTAGTAGATCAATAGTTACGTGCACATCTGGAACTAAATAGAAATCGGGTAGGAGGGAGGGGAAAAAGACGTTGAGTAAATTCAACCTAACTGGTCTAATGCACACATTCTGGGTGAAGGGCACACTTATAACTTTGACTTAAAATGTATAAAAGCAAATTATGTAACTAAAACATGTGTACCCCTGTAATATTCTGAAATAATAAAAAAGACCTAATACAGGTGCAAATGTAACATATTAATATTTGTAGGAATGTCAAATTAAAAGCTGACAAAATGCTGACTCTGCATCCTTTAAGCACTCAGCTCTCCCTCACTTATTCCCTTAGTCCTGCCACCTCTGCTTCCTACAATGCTTTAGAAACTCCGGCCGTTCCACTGGCTGCCTCCTTCTCACACTTCAAGTCTCAGCTGACTTGCTTCTTCCTCAGTAGGCCTCCCTTCCTCTGTGATCCAGTCTAAGTAGCGCCCCTGCTCATACTTTCTACTTTCAGAAAATTATTTCCCTCGCACACCCCACCGGTCACCATGCAGCTTGGTGATTTGTTCTCTTAAATGGATGACTTGCCTTCTTTTTATTTCAATTTTCTAATCCTGGAGGATTTGCCATTTTAAATTGCTGATCTACATTGATTTTTATTTTGATATTTGATGTTTAGATAGAACATTTATTTTTACTTTCTATGTAATTACTAGAGGATTTATTTTACCTTGCCAAACTTCAGGCAGAGGATTATTTATATACTTAAATTATTCTAGCCTAACTTATATGAACAGCAAAAAGGAAAAACAGCACATGTCAATGAGAGATAAAGGTAATATTAGTTAGAGGTGGTGAAGAAAATAATGCTCAGTTCCAGGCTACTGCCTAGCTTTGCATGGGGTAAAAAAAAGAACACAGCCCTAAACCAAGAGTTCACTGATTGTTTGGTCATGTGTTGGCATCAAAGCCTTCCTTTTTTTTTGGAGACAGATTCTCACTATGACGCCCTGGCAGAGTGCTGCGGTGTCACAGCTCACAACCTTAAAGCAATAAACTCTTGGACTTACACGATTCTCTTGCCTCAGCCTCCCAAGTAGCTGGGACTATAGGCACCCGCCACAATGCCCGGCTATTTTTTTGTTGCAGATGTCATTGTTCAGCTGGCCAGGGCTGGGCTCAAATCCATCAGCCTTGGCGTCTGTGGCTGACGCCATAACCACTGTGCTACGGAACCGAGGCAAACGTATGGGAGACGGCACCTGAATTTGACTTCCTATTTTTTACAGTAACACTAATGCTTTTGATAATTTGCTCATCAGAAGAATTACAGTGTCCCAAGCACAACTGGAAAAATAAGGGATTACTATGCTGTCGTTGCTTTTCCTTATAAAAATTATTGTTTTCATATACAGACCTTCTGTCACCCTCTGTGCTAACTGCCCATACGACATATTTGGTTTCCCTGAGCATGGTTTATACAAAGAGAAAAAAATCCACTGGGTTATTGTTCTCTTAAACACTAAAATTCGCCATATAGTAGTTACAGAGCCTCAGAGTTTCAAATAACTGCTGAAAACAGAGTTCCAGAAAGAGCAGTAATTCCTCATGGGGTATTAAACAACAGTGACTTCATTGATTCAGCACTTGCATAAATTCTCTGTGTAAAGGGGTAAGGCTTGTAAAATATTTACATGGATTGGCACTTTTATTTCCTTAAAAAAGGGCTCAGAGTTGGTAATGAGCTAAAAGATATTCTGACAGATGTAGTACATTCGTAATTCACTTTATTTTTCTTTTTTTGTTTCAGATTAATACTATAGTACAAATGATTAGTTTACAGTGTTTACATTAGTTAGGTAAGGCCCCTGTTGTAGTTGTGTTCTACACCCAGGAGGATTGCCATATACCTTTACGTTGTGCCTGTTAGTTGGGGGAGTATAACTCACTGAATTTCAGTCCTTACTATTTGCAAGTATGGACATTTGTTTGAAGCATGGTTCATGGTTCCCTTATATAGTTATGTTTTTCCTTTTTGTTGTTTGGAGACAGAGTCTCACTCTCTCTTCCTGAGTAGAGTGCTGTGGCATCATAGCTAATAGCAACCTCAAACTCTGGGACTCAAACCATCATCCTGCTTCAGTCTCCCAAGTAACTGGGACTATAGGCATGTGCCACCATACCTGGCTAGTTTTTTCTACTTTTAGTAGCAATGATGTCTTCTTCTTGAAGACATCAATTGCTCAGCATATTCTTGAACTCCAAAGTTCAACCAATCCACCTGCCTCAGCTTACCAGAGTGCTAGGATTACAGGTGTGAGCCACTGCACCTGGCCTTGTATAGATTTTATGTGGCCGCATGATATTACATGGGAGATTAACCAGAATCAAGATTTAATAACTATATACAAAAATGCCCAGCAACAAATTCTAGGATAGATCTGTCTCTATGTGTCTACCTGCATCAAGGTGTTTTCTAGGAAAAATAGATCAAGACCAATGGATGCTAATACTGCACTAATGAGACAGCTGTCTTCTCTATTAGCAGTATCTGGTCTATATTTCCTAATTATTTAAAATATAAGTTGTTACTTATTCTAAAATATATCAAGAAATAATCAAAATATTTCTGCTAATGAACAGTATTTGTCCATACTAATCACTTTCTCTTACATAGAAATAAAAATTAAGTCCTTCGTAAGGCATTCTTTTTTTTCTTTTTTTTTTATAGTTTTTGGCCGGGGCTGGGGTTTGAAACCACCACCTCTGGCATACGGGGCCGCGACACCCTACACCTTTGAGCCAGAGGTGCCACCCAAGGCATTCTAACATAAATCCACTTTTAACTCTTTTATAGAAAACATATTAACCCCACAGTAGACCAGGTAATGAGATGCACATATGAAATAACATCGGTTTATTTCCATGTGTAACTCATATAAAACTACAAATAGGTAGCTGATTATAATTGCAATAGAAAAAAATTCACATTTAAACATATCTCCCCTTCGGTTGAAGAAGAGATAAATTGATTTCCTTTCTTTTTGTAAAAATGCTGTATTTAAAATTATTCTCTTGAAACAATGAACATTTCATATTATGGGAAGTCTTATAAGCTTCAGTAGGAATTTTTTTAACTCAAAAGTGTGATAATGGTAGAAATGTTTTATGTTAATTTGAAGTAAGGTGCATATGCTAAAAGCCCTTAGGATTTCATTTATTAATTCAAGTTCATTTATCATTGAATTCAAGTTCTAGAAATTGAACCAAATAAACCACAACATAATCAAGTCTAACAACTCATAAGCAAGAACTCTGAAGGAATATTTTTGTTCACTTAGAACAAAGTTGAGTATCCCTTATCCAAAAGTGTGGGTCCAGGAATGTTTCAGATTTTGGATTTTCTCAGATTTGGAAAACCTGCATTATGTACACTTACTGGCAGAGCATTCCCAGTTCAAACACCTGAAATCCAAATGCTCCAATGACCATTTCCTTTGAACACCTGTTGGCATTCAAAATGTTTCAGATCTTGGAGCACTTTGGATTTCAGATTTGGATGTTCAATCTGAACTAAGAGAATGTATATTTAGAGTGACATTTTCAAAGCACTACAAAATTATTTCCTTGGGAATATGTGTAATGAGCATTTCCTTTACTCAAGGAAAAGAATGGCTATCTCTCTAAAGTTTTTTGGTGACACTGTTAACTAGATCAAAATTTTCTCACCTCACTAGTTTCAAGAAAGGAAAGTGAAATCCAAAAGTATCATAAATGTATTTACCTTCAATGAAAGGCACATAGATGTACATGGGAGGAGTATGCTTAACCTTTGTTGTTTCCCTGCAGATGAAGGCGTTTGCCAGGCAGACCTGTGCCAGGGTCCGGCCACTGTACTGAAATTTGGACCAGGTGAGAAATCTGGCTTTCGGTGCCTGCTCCAGCTTATATGGGAAAGAAAGGAATTAAGTTAGATGTGAGGGCTTAAAGAAACTTTAAAAGTACATAGCTTAATTTGATAATATCTCAAAAACAATGCTACCTAAGCTTTCTCATGAGAAAAGAACATTATAAATGCTCCTAAACAGTCAGTTTTATGACAGGAATAATGTGAGTAAATTTGCATTTGTGGATACACAAATAAGATGTTTTTCTCAACCTAAGCAAAGGACCAGAGGTTGTCACTGTTTATTACAGGTTATTTATTTGTATTAGATTAAATCATTTCCATATATACCCATTTTAATTCTTCCTGCCAGCTGTACATGCTAAGTAGCAGTCCATTACAATTAGTGTTTCTGAATACTTAAGTCTATTTCTTCTGGAAAAAAACACCTAACTTGGAAATTTGCTCCATCCACTGATTCTATCCCATCAAGAACACAACACAAAGTTGCTCTGCACAGAAGCAACTGATGCAACTGGAGGATGCAAGATCCTGTCTTGTTAGCACAATTCTACTTTTTAAACCCTGGGTTCACAATAAAATCAAATTTTCTTGAGGCCAAATATATCCAGACATTTCTAAAAGTTTATGTTTCGTAAATAAGACAATCTTTTTGGAATAAAATGGACATTATTTTGTTTTCATTATCTGATCAAGAGCTTACTAAACAAAGACAGTCTCAGAACTCTTGTACAATTCATTACATAAGACTTCAGCTGATAACACAAGAGTATGGAGAGCTCTTTCAAAATTTTACTGTTGTTTACCCAAAGAGAGTGATTGCTTAAAGAGCTCTTTACCATTTCAAGTATTACTAGACCTTCTGTGTGATTTTTTAGAAATCTTCTGCAATGAAAGCTCTGGAATTCCAGGTGAGTCTAAATGTCATAAATACAAGAAGGGATCCTCCATCAACAATATTCACCTGGACAAACAGCACATCAGAACTAATTGATAAAAGAAGAACTCGTACACTCTGGCTTTCCTGGCTTGTATCTATTCATGGAGGGTAGCAGAGGTGTTTCTTGCTTTTCAAAGGAAACACAGGTGATGCTACAGAGAAGTGCAATTTGCCAATGGCCAGTGCCTCCAATTGTGCGTTGAAAAGTCTCCCATGAGAATGCTGGAACTGCAGGAATGTAGACTTGTTACAAGACTCCTTTTGTAACTTCAAAATCACTAAAAGACATCTATCATTTCACTTTGGGATTATAATTATAACTAAAAAGGACTGACCTTTATAAAAAGTTTAAAGGCCTTGAGCAAGATGTGCATCAATGATGCATCAAAAAGGAATTCATACATAAGAAGTACATGACCATTTGAATTTTTTAAATCTTGCCATTATAAATCAAATATCATTAAGAATTTTTATGGAGTATAGAAGAATATTTAAAAATCCATTTATCTGACTAAGCTCCTATAACACAATGGTTATGGTGCTGGCCACCTGAACCGAAGTTGGCAGGTTCGAACCCAGCCTGGGGCCAGTTAAACAACAATGACAACTGCAACAAAAAAAATAGCCAGGCATTGTGCAGGCACCTGTACTCCCAGTTAAATGGGAGGCTTAGGCAAGAAAATCACCTAAGCCCAGGAGTTTGAGGTTGCTATGAGCTGTGACGCCACGGCACTCTACCAAGGGCAACATAAAGAGACTCGGTTTCAATTTAAATAAAACTCCACTTACTTACTAAAGTTAATCATACATTTAACTAATACAAGTATTTCCACAGAGCTCTCCATGAAGCCACCAGTGACACCAACACACATGGGATTACTCCGGCCCTACAATGCCAAGTTTAAGAGATAGTTTAATGTTAAGCTACAAGACTGTCGTGTTAATCTCTAGTTCAAATGACAATAAGAACAATTTAGGCATTAAGAAAAATACAAAGAGGATCCTATCTGCTGTTAATACAACTTAGCAGTATAACAACCTGGATATGTTTACAAACACTTGGAGCCACACTACCTGGGTTTGAATTCTACATCCACCACTTACTACCTTAGGGCATGTTTCATAGCTCTTCTGTTCCTCATTCTCTCCATATGGAAAGGTTTGATATAAACCTCAAAACAATACTTGTACACTTACAATTCCATTACATACCCAATCACAAGAAGCAGCTTTATTATATTCTCATTCCACTACTATCAACAGAAAGATTTGTTTATTTAATGACTTCAATCTGCAAGCCTCTATAATTTTAGATAAAAGGGCAAATCACTAATCTGATTCAAAGTACTCGGTAGACAAAATAAATTTGCCTTTTCTGTGTTATCTACACTGTTTTACATAGCTTTGTTACGTAATACAATGCTATACAAAGTTTGAAATGTTAAATGGGCTGTTGTTAACCATTATCTCAATGGTTTGCAGGATCAAATTGGTTTATTTTTACAATGGAGTCCATGGTACATTAGCAAAAATAACGAAGGGAAAAAAATGCTAACATATCTCAGAAACTCTTGCTAGAAGAATGTAAGAAGAGGACAACACAGTGGTGGAAAGTGTGGGCTTTAGAGTCACAGGGCTGGGCCTCCGTCTCTGCTCAGTGCCTGGCTGCTGTGTTCTTCTGCAGGCACCTGCCTATTAGCACCAGCTGCCTTGCCTGGGCTGAGAAATAAATGAATCATCGTACTAGAAACCAATCAATTCTGTGTCTGACAACAAGCAATTCTCAATGTATGTTAGCATATGTCAATCCTTTCTAAAAGAATTATTGCTATTATTAACATTATTGCACAGCAAAAGCTGCTGTCATCTGTCTTACATTTGTGTCATAAATGTCATTTACTAGCTTTATAGCAGGGAGACTAGTGTGGAATTGAGCAGAAATTGGTCCTAGCTACCAGGAGAAATTATCAACTCGTCAAAGAATTATCAGATCAGTGTAACTGAGTCAGATGGATTCAAGGATTTGTTATGAGTTACATTTTTCTTCAAAAGAAATATGGATGAGTAGTCTCAAAACTATGGGTTATTTTAATGTTACAAAGGAGTAATTTGTGCCAGCTGATAACTCACTTTCAAAATAACAAACTGTGTTATGAAACTAAGAATAATTCTGATAATTATAATGATGATAATCTGTATAAACCACTAAAAATAATTCTGTTTTGTGTGTTTTATCCTCATTTGATTTTCAGAACAATCTTATCAGAAAGATATTATGGTTATCACCAAAGATGGATGATGAAATTGGAGGTCAGAAAGGCTGAGCCACTTACCACAGTCACACAGCTAGTGTGCGGCAGAACAGCCTTAGCCCCAAAGCCCAGAGCAAAGACCTTAAAGACGAATGGTTTAGACACAAAGCTGTGTACATTCAGTGATAGAAAACTGCAGAAATGGATAAAAGAAGGATAAGGAAACTACATATAAACAGATGTCCTTCAAGAGAAGTATGAAAGGAGATAGGACATAGCTAAAGATGGATAGTTAGTCAAAGGAATTTGTTTGTTTGTAAAAAATCAAGACATGAACATTTTTATTGGGCAAGGAAGCCAAATGCATGCAATGGAGCGTAAAAATTTCATTATATAAAGCAGGATTCTTTATGAGGCACGAAATGAGGGACTAAGGCATAGAAATCGCTATCTCCTCTTTGTGACAGGAGATGCAGGAAAGAATGAAAGCTAGTTAGAGAGGAGGAATGATGCTTAGGTCAGGGGAAAGGGGGAGAAAGAGAAGGTGCACAACACTGACAACACTCATGACCCACAGCTCCTACCGAAAGTGACCCACACGATGGACGGCATCAGAGGAGAGTGGCGGGGGGACTAGGAACTCAAGATGACTATGGACATCTGGAATGGCAAAGGAAGTAAAAAGACTGCTTGACTGTCCAGTTCCACTGAGGATCTGGCTTATGCTGTGAATTACTTATCTGTAATAGCACTAATCCTCAGAATTGTGTTAGGTTCTGTTACAAAGAATACTTTGCCTGTGTTGCCATCACTGTGCTGCTTAAGGTGGAACTGGTAGCACAGGTACAGAAGGGGTACAGTCAGCACAAAGACTCATCCGGGACCAACAGACTGGGAAGGTCAATGTGAAGACAGGTCTGGGCAAGAGGGGGTATGGACAGTTCTGAAAATGTAGCCAGGAGGCCAGATGACAGGCCTCAGGCTGGTTTTGGAAAGAAGTTAAGCCAAGAAGGGGCTGACAAGATCATCTAAATGGAAGCTAAGATGAGTGACAGTAGAGAGAAAAAAGGTAGAAGGTGCAGGGCAGTGTGGTAGTGGTGGGAGGAAAGTGGTTTGAGTCAAGATTTGGAGTTCTGGACAGCTGCAGAGTGACTCAGGTCTGAATGGCTGAGTACAAGACAGGGCTTTAGGCCACATAAATGAACGTGGAAGGGACTGCAGGCAAAAGAGATAAGGCACAAAGTAGAAGACAGAACCCAAGGACACCAGGGTGGATGAACCTAATATACTATCCATGTTACTGTCTCTAAATCAGTAGAGGCTACCAAGGACAATACCACACTACATTTCTAAAATTACCTGAAAAAGGTATGTTGCTCCACACACTGCTTCCAGAACCTTTTGGCTGCCTGGGGACATGGCATTTTAAATGCAATGGTGCCATTAAATTTGTTCTCTGGAATAAATACACAAAATCTATCAGCATATTCCCTTAAAAGGCGATGAGAAGCTACTGAGAATCATGGATTTAGATGGCTCTATAAAAAGTCTTTCTTCTTGAAAAAGGTAAATATTGTATATCTAATGTACTCATACAAAATGGACTTTTCAGAGATTGATACACCATTTTCTATGAAAATCAAGTAGAAGTTATTCAACATCAACCAACCGACCAACTTCAGTGTCCACTAAACTCCTTTTATTGCATTCCTATTCATCTCCACCACTGAATTAATTTAACAACAAAAACCTATTGTTCCTTCCCTACTGTGTGCTAAGATTTGTGACTTTTTCTGTGCATGTCTGTGTGTGTTTAGTAACAAAACTAGGTATATGCAGGCTGATGGTCAAAAAGACTGACCTTTTTATAATGGAATAGAGAATAGTTCATTTTCTTAAAATTTTAGTGGAAAAGAATTTATTTAGCTCAAGGCTATAAAGCAGCGAACTGACGCAAGCGATTAGATATGCCAACGGTGATGAACGATTGCTTACCTCTTCGAGCCTCAGTCTGAGAAAAAACTCACTGCCCTTACAGGAGACCTTTGAGATGTTACCCCAGTCAAAGCGACAGAACGTCAACTCTTCCTTATAGATGAACACGCCATTGCCAGACACGCCCAGCTTGATGTTCTGCAAAGCATAACCCAATTAAACATAATTAGAGCTGTCAAAGTTATATAATCAAGAGGCTAAAGAGCTCTCTCAAAGAAAGAATGGCAACTTAATGCTTTTGTATTTAAATTATAGTAATAGTACACAAATTAATGGAAACCGTAAGACATAGGCACATCTGAAATCTATTTATCTTGAGGACTCAAGATTTGATTTGCCAAACAGTTATTGCAACATGAATATAGGACTCAATTTTCTTTTTGTTTGTTCGTTTTTTGTTTTGAGACAGAGTCCCACTTTGTCACCCTCAGTAGAGTCCCCTGGTGTCGTAGCTTATAGCAACCTCAAACTCTTGGGCTCAAGCAATTATCTTGCCTCAGCTTCCCAAGTAGCTAGGACTACAGGCGTGTGCCAGGAGACCTGGTCATTTTTAGAGACAGGGTCTTACTCTTCCTCTGGCTGTCCTTGAACCCATGAGTTCAGGCAATCCACCCACCTCAGCCTCCCAGAGTGCTAAGGTTACAGGCATGAGCCACCACGCCTGGCCCTAGGACACAATATTCTTCAAAAGCCATAAGACATAAGTTCTCCAGCTCTGTTTGAACAATAACAAGGAAGAAAGGAATCAACGGTATCAACTATCCTCAAGGTAAAGGAAATAGAATACTCTTTCTTGAAGGCTATTCAAGCCATTAGAAATTATCTATAACTTTTTCATGATGTTTATTCCAATATGTACTTTCTTTCCACAAGATGAAGTAATTTAAGAGGATATTTATTATTATAAATGAACTTTGAGTAAATATCTAATAATTTTTTTATTTCAAATTTATATGAGGGTACAAATTTTTAGGTTATATTGTTCTCACTGACATTTTATTCTGAAAATACATGGGAAATTTCTGTCTATACTTGTTGACATTCCTCACAGACCTCAGTCAGTGCCATACCATGGGGTAAACACTCTCTTCTTTCATGTTCTTTTTCATTTTTGTTCCTTTTCTGATCTTTCTTTTTAAATACCTGTATAAGTCTCAAATACAAGTTATCAGAAAATTTCCTGTATAATCACTCTGGTTCTTTTAGATATCTTTATGATCTTTGATCTAGATTGTGACGGAATATCAGAATGATCTATAGGATAACACAAAATTTCTTTTACAACTTGTGTTTTACAATCTAAAGCAGCCCTGTCAAGTTTTGAAGTGGAATTAGTTCAAGTTGAAAGGTTCTCTAAGTACAACCGACACATTGGATTTTGAAGACATTGTAGTAAAACAATCAAAACATCTCAATAATTTTTTTATATTGATTTCATGTTGATAATATTTTGACATATTGGGCTAAATATATTTACATTATTAATTTCAATTTGACTTGATTCTTCTTTTCCTAATGTGGATGCTAGAAAATTTAAACATTGCATGTGGCCTATATTATATTTCTCTAGGCAGCATTGATTATTCCCAGAATATTTCTCACATTATGTATATTGGTTTCTTATTGCTGGTATAACAAAGTACCACGAACTTAGAGGCTTAAAACAATAGAAATTTATTATCTTAAGGTTTGGAAGTCACAAGTCTAAACGGATTGGCAAAGGCTGTGTTCCTTTTGGAGGTTTTAGGGGAAAATTCATTTCCTTGTTTAGCTGCCACCTGTTCTCCTTGGCTTGCAGCCCCTTCTTCCATCTTCTAAGCTAGCAGTGTAGTGCTTTCAAGTCTCTCCCTCTCTTTTTCTCTACTTCTTTTCTCTTCTTTTATCTCTGTTTCTGTCACCACATCTTATTCTGACTTTGACCCTTCTGCCTTTCTCTAAAAAAGACCTTTGTGATTACCTTAGATCCATCTGGATAATCCGGAATAATCTTCCCATCTCAAGATTCTTAATGAATCACATCTTCAAAGTTCCTTTTTCTGTGTAAAGTAATATTCACAGGTTCTAGGCATTAGAACATGGATATTTTGGGGGAGAGCATTGCTCCAGGTATTATATTAAGTAATTTAAGCTGTACTTTCTGGATTTGGTAACTATACATTGTGGTCAACCATGTTTATATAATATAATATTTAAAACATAATGAAACTTTATTATTTTTCTATTTTTTTAACAATGAAACTTTAATATCAACAAGCAAACATAAAAATCCATAAGTCAGAAGTGACAGGGTGCTATGAGGTCTCATCTACAATGCCGCTGGCAGTGTGACCTTAGTTCAATCATTTTTGTTCTTGGGCTTTCCCTATTTAACAAAAGAATATCTTTGGCATCTATATAGACTTTAAAAATGCAATTATTTTGGCTACTGTTCAGATATACTTTGGTTGATTTAATGATTAGTTTGACCCCTGGTAAGCTGAATTTCAGTTATAAGGTATTGTGTGTCTTCCCCAGACTTATGAATGATAAGAATATGAATTATGAATTGGTTTAATGTATTACACATTCTATCATATGGTGAGTTAACTTTTTGTTAACGTATAAACTATCTATCCTAGTAGTCTATAAAATCTGTGACTCATAGAAAATCTTGCTTTGAACTTTTTGACATTTTGCTGCTTAGTCTTCTTAAGCAACTACTTTAAGAAATTAGTATTTTCCTTTGGCCTTCTCTCCTCCTAGTACAATTTAGAAACAAAGGACCAATTTGATCTTTTGTAACAAATACTGTTTGTTAGCTTGATTATCTCAAGGGAAGGTTTGGGGAACTTGAACAACTTCTTACTATTAAGTGTCATATGGTTTTAATTACCTTATTTTATTGTTTGTTTCCTGGTCATCAAAAAATTTTATTCACAGACAAGCAAAATGCAAACTCCAAAACCAAACATTGTGGAAAAATGCCATTTTGAAACATTTGTGACATATGTCCCAATTTGATGTGCATAATCTAAAATTAACTAAAGAAGCAGATTTATGTGTTTGGAGATAGAGGCACAGATAGATGGGTAGAGAGACAGAAAGACACAGAGAGAGAGAGAGATCCATTCTTTAAGGAGATGTCATTTTAAGGTTTCTTTTATTTAATATTTTGGAAATTATACAGCCAAATATTTTGGGAAAGGTAGAGATGTTAACTAAATCAGTTATTGAATGACAATAAAAATCTAGGCTAGTGTTTACCATCCATTGTATAATTAGGATAAAATCTTATCTAGAAAAGGAGGAGCACTCACACCATGCCTGTGAAGTCATTGATGACAATGCCAGGGAGAAAACTAATTTTTCTTCCAGCCTGAACTACAGAAAGTTAATTTTCATCTGGCTTTCCTACCATTAGGTCAAATTTTACAGTAATTTTTACTAATATTGGAAACATAGACTCAAACAAACTAATAGTCTTCAATAACTGTTAATGAACGATATTCCATACCATGGCTTTCTGGTAGTGTTTCTTCAGCATTAAAGGATACTTTAAATACAATTTGTACAACTTAACTCATTCTAGACTTCACTGCAACGTTAAAATCAATCATGTATGATGAAACCAAAAGTCACTAAAAAATCAAGAGATATGCTTTGAGGTTTTTGTTACAGAAGTTCAGCATAAATACTATCCTATCTCACAACTATTATATGAAAATCTGCATTCCAAAATAAATGAAATATTCTACAAAATAATAGGGTATCCCAACAATTTGATTAGCTGAAATCTTTGAAGTTGAAAAGTTATGTTTTTTAGTAAATAATACTTGTACTCAGCCACAAAAAAGTCAATCTGTTATCAATCTATTAACAACTTGGATGGAACTGGAAACCATTCTTCTAAGTGAAACCTCACAAGAATGGAGAAACAAACACTTATACTCAATACCAAATTGGAACCAATTGATTAATAATTTACATGCCCGTATGGAAACAGATCTCAATGAAAATCTATATGAGGGGAGCTAGAAGGAGGGGATAGGCAAACTTATTACTTTGACTCAGTCTGTCCAAAAATAAAGTATGTAAACATAACATATTTTGAAATAAAACATTCTGAAATAAAAGAGTACTTGTACCAATTAAATATAAGTATAAATTATAGATTTTAATAAAGAGTTATTTCAAATAGAAACAAAACAGAATCCTAATTATTAGCATAATGGCACCAATATTTGGAAGATTTTAACATATCAGAAGGATTTTAGTTTATTTTGAGCATCTGGAGTTATTTCTGATTTAAGTCCTTTTAAGAGTTTGCTGGAAAATACACTTCAGCGTCTCTACCCAACACTAGTGAAGAAGGCCCAATTCTGCATGTGGTGATCTCATACTGAGACATCCAGTCTCCATCACCACTCCCTTAGTTTCCATCACCAGTCTACAGTCTGTGGACTACAAAGATGCGTCTGTGTATTTAGCATCCAAGCAGGTGGGTTGTCCCAACATACCGGAAATATTCAGCATCACTCAGGTGTTCTGAGTTGTCTTCTAATTAACCAGGATTGCGTGAGAAGATTCTTCCCTGTTGAAGGAACCTCTTCGTAAACAGCTACCTTTGCAGCAGTTAGACCTTGTAATGTTACAACGCTTTCTATTTTTATGTCTTTCATAATTCCCAATTGCTACTCATTCATATTTAAGTCTTCAGCACTTAAGATGAGGTTACATTAGGGGAATTCAGAAGATGGTAGAGGCATATTTTTTCTCCAGACTTTCTTTAGAATCCTGTTTAATGATATTTTATAGGTTATTTCTTTTCTTCAGATGTTGAACAATGATCATTCACAACATTCTTACATAATAAGCTTACTACCAATCAGAACGTAATTAATTTGACCCAGTAATAAAAGACGTGCATTTATGTCGTTTATCAAAAATCCAGCAACTTCTTCAGAACTACTTCTTTTTTAAAAAACCAATGATGAAATACTTGTTTACCTATTTGTTAGTTGAATCATACTATTTCATCACATGATCAATTTGGCATTAATAAATTAATAATTTTACTTGATATAGAAACCAAAATAGATATATAATTCTACCATGTTTTTTACCGGAGGTAAAATTTAAGCAATATGGTTAAATTGGTATCCCCTATAGCCCTCAGGTTGGCCAGTCTTGGCCTTTTATTTCCCATTATTCTCATTCATAGAAATTTTTTTACTTCTCTCCTCTATTAATTTCATTTTTTGAAGAGATTAGCAAGCCCATTCAATATAAAGAATAAATTTGTTTTCTTCATGTACCAACTCATTTCATTGCTTGGTATATTAAGTCTTTCATTTGCTAATCATTTGTATCATGAGGGATACAAAGATTAAGTTTCTATCCTGACTGTAAAGTTAGTCCCAGGGAGAGAAATGGATTCGGTTCACATATTTATCCTCAGCCTTCTTTCCTCTAACCCTCCTCATCCTCCTTCTTCTCCTTTTACTCTTCTTCCTCCATTGACTGTCTTTCCCTGTCAACTTGTTCACACTGACACACACTGAGAATGAACCTTCAGTTCGCTATTAATATCTAACACCTGTTGGGATGAATGCTGGCATCCTCTTAACAATAAGTACTTGTCATTTACAAACAACAAATCAATTACCAACAGCAAGCTGAGGATCTGAGGTAGTTGGCTGATTTAAAGTCAAATCTCCTGTGATACACTTTGAACTGTGCTCAGTATTCAGGAGCAATTCAATAAATGGTTGCTGAGAAAATATGTCCACCTCTCCAAATTTCAGAAATATTATATCTACTTCTTCCCTCTTGTCTGTGCTGTCATCAAAGGGAATTAAATTGGCATCTCATGTTTCCTTATCACAAAGCAGCTTTAGTTATTTCCAGGATCTCTTCTGAATGGCGGCAAATTGACTGTTTGACAATTAACTCAGGCTTCATCTTTCATGAGTCCAGGATGAAGTGAGTGTTATTAACTGCCCATTGTACTTCTGTGATTGGTTTCTAGAAAATTCTTTTCTAATATTTGGTAACTTCTCAATTTTTGCCTGAATTATAGAAAATAATGTGTAGAGACTTTGAAATGAGATACCCACGTCTCATATTTCACATCTACAAAGCCTCCCTATTTGAATTTACATACATATTTTAAATACTTGGGGAGAATTTTCTTTTGTATTGTAGTTTGCCTTACAGCTATTCTGGCTTTGGTGGTTTCTAGTTGGTCAGACTGAACATATTCAATTGCCTGATTCACAGTATTAGAACCCTGCTACTATTGTGAGATCAAAAGACATGCAAGAAAGACCTAGTTGAGGATTATGGTTATTTTTTCCTCTTTCATATTTTAACCACATCTTTTCTCATTTGGGAGGTGATTTTGCTTCCTAGAAGGAAATCCTAATACAGAAATAAATAAGCACCAATATTTCTACTTCTTAGAAAAATAAAATAGTATAATTTTAAAAGCTATACAAAAAGGCTGGGCACGGTGGCTCACTCCTATAGTCCTAGCACTCTGGGAGGTGCTAGGTGACTAGCTTGAGCTCACAGGTTGGACACTAGCCTGAGTAAAAAGCGAGACCCTGTCTCTAATAAAAATACAAAAACTGAGGCAAGAGGATAGCTTGAGTCTAGGAGTTGGAGGTTTCTGTGAGCTATGATGGCACAGCACTCTACCAAGGGCAACAGCTTGAGGCTCTATCTCAAAAAAAGAAAAAACAAACAACTCTAGCAAAATCACATAATGATATTTAAAATTTTTGTGCTATTTTTCCTTTTTTTTTTTTTTGAGACGGAGTCTCACTACATCACCCTAGATA
Organism: Nycticebus coucang; assembly: GCF_027406575.1. Taxonomy (NCBI): domain Eukaryota; kingdom Metazoa; phylum Chordata; class Mammalia; order Primates; family Lorisidae; genus Nycticebus; species Nycticebus coucang. Next base: position 2,613,668 of record NW_026515577.1, on the reverse strand, counting down.
GACTACTGTGGCGTCGCAACTCATATCAACCCCAGCCAGCTCTTGGGCGTAAGCGATTCTCTTGCCTCAGTCTTCCAAGTAGCTGGGACTACAGCACTGGCCACAACGCCTGGCTACTTTTTGGTTGTAGTTGTCATTGTTGTTTGGCAGGCCTGGGCTGGATGCGAACCTACCAGCTCCAGTGTATATGGCTGGTGCCCAAGCCGCTGAGCTACAAGCACTGAGACATTGTACTATTTTTTCATATCTACACATACTTAGTAAATTTTATAATTCTGTAAGGGTTCACAGAAATGATCTAGCCCAAGTCTTTCATTTTAATGAAATATTTATGGCATAGGGACAGATTACAGTGTTACACAGTAATATTAGAATGACCTTTGTCCTTAAGACTCAGGCTGAGAAATAGAGCCCCGCAGATTCAGTTGCCTTCCCAGTCCACTATCCCCCGTTCTGCTCAGCAGTAACCTCTACCCTGAATTTTATGTTTAACATGATCACACATGTTGATATATTTTTGCTTCATATGTATGTGCCCATATGTGATAGATATAATTATTTTGCCTATTTTTGAATTTTGTATATAAATGCTATCCTACAGGCTCTTTTTACAACCTGCTTTTGGAGGTAGTGCTCACTACATGTATTTTTGAGATTCATCCGTACTCACTCATGTAGCTATAATACTTTCATTTTTCTTGTTGCTGCTTCTAATATTGCAGTATATGAATATTCTATAATTTTTTGCCCGCTTATTTATCTAAAGGTTTCAGATCACCTCCTTTTTTTCTCTTTCAAGTAATTATGCAATTAGTATTTCTAAAACTGGAAAGAATGTATTTTAGGACATAAGAATATTCAACTATTATTAAATTGCGGAACTACTCTCTAAACTAGTATTATTACGTACTTGCCATGATTTCTCCACATCCTCCTCAATATTTGGTTTTGCTAATATCCTAACTGTAAATGAAAGTCTCATCATTGTACCTGATATTTCTCTAATGACTAAGCAGATTGTATCACCTTTTCCACATGTTTATTGGGCACTGAGACTCTTCCTTTGTCAATCAACTGTTATCTCCTTCGCCCATTCTTCTTTCCATATTTTTTATCTTTTAAAACAGATTAATAAAAAGTCTTTACATATTTTGGATACTAATTCTTCCATTGCAAATATCTTCTTTCAGGCCATGGTTTGACTTTTTTGACTTGCATAATGTTTTATTTTAATATAACAAATTTAGCATTTTTTTTCTTTACAGACTTGGATTTTTATATCTTGCTTAATAAACCCTTCTCAGCACCTTAAATCGTAAAGCTAATTCCCTCTAAAAGATTTTTTTTTTTTTTTTTTTTTGTACAGACAGTCTCACTTTGTTGCCCTAGGTAGAGTACTGTGGCGTCACAGCTCACAGCAACCTCCAACTCCTGGGCTTAGGCGATTCTCTTGCTTCAGCCTCCCGAGTAGCTGGGACTACAGGCGCCCGCCACAATGCCGGGCTATTTTTTTGTTGTTGCAGTTCCCCGCCGGGTTTGAACCCACCGCCCTCAGTATATGGGGCCGGCGCCCTGCTCACTGAGCCACAGGCTCCGCCCAAGTTTTTAAGTTTTGCTGTGCATCTTTAGGTTTTTAATCTATGTTAAATACATACTTAGGTGTGAAATGAACTTCAGTTCATTATCATTTTATCATATGTTGTATCATGAATGTCTAGATGATTCATCTTTCCTCACAATCATCAAATGCCACCTGTTATTCATCAAGTTTCCACAAATGCATGAGTAATTTTTTAAGTTTTTCTATTCTTTTCCATTGGACTAATTTCTATCCCTGAACCAAAGCTACATTACCTTAATTACTATCATTTTATATTAAGCCTTAATAGTTTATACAGAAACTCCCAGAATCTTGTTTTCAGACTGTAATGAAAACTTGTCACCCATTGCTGTTGCAAATACATTTGAGAATTAAATTTTCAGGTTCCAGGATGAACTGGACTGGAATCTTAATAATAATTACATTCATTTTACAGATCAATTTACAATTTTGACTCTTCCTTAGAGGAAGATGTATATTTGTTAACTTATGTGGTTTTACTCCTTAATTTCAATTGATAAATTAACTGTATAACAAAAAGTGACTGCTAAAAGTCACAAAGCCAATTAATAACAAAGCCAGTGGATGCTGGAAGGTGTTTCACCCCTTTAAGTGCTTGCGCAACAAAAACGCTTAAATAGTTAAGTGAAGAATGAAGATCTTGGAGTCCTTGCATCTACAAAAATCCAACTTTTCTAGTTAACTAGGCCCTTGATAATCAAAGTGTGCTCAGATGGCTTAGCGAAACAGTCCTGAAATTCATTGCTTTGACTTTTTCTCTGAAGCCTGTCAAAAAAATACTAGTGTTAAAAAAAAAAAAAGAAAAAGTATTAGTGGTAATCATGAGGTCATTGAATTTCAAAGGACGCATGTAAGCAACATTGAGGCCTAGAAAATAGCCTCTAGGTCCTGCGACCATGTGACTACAGGCGCATGGAAGCTATCACCTGCCTTACTGAATGAACATCAAAAGTCCAAAATAAGAAAAGATTGTCTTTAAAAAATGTCCATAATCAGATTTCTTTAAAGGACACAAAATGTTCAGTGTTTTTCTACAAGCAGCGTAAGCAAACAAATACAATTGCTTTGAAATCGCCGAGTTGCCTCAACTTGGCATTTTAGTTACTAAATGCCATTGGGGAAAATTTTGTACAAAAAAAAAAAAAAAAAATAGAATACTGAAGAGAAAGTAGCACAGAAAATTCAGTCTTTAAGCATTAAAGAAAAAAGATCAGATGGCGTATTCAGGTAGTACTGTGCCATTGGAGTCCCCTCCTGCTCCGTTGTCCTGTTTGACTTCTCACTAAAGCCCCCATTATCTACTGGGGGGAGCAAAAAGGTGAGGCGGGGATGGGAGAAAGCGAGTGCCTGCAATATCGCCTCCGGCCACTAGGGGTACCTTTGTACCATTTTTCATCCTGCATCGATCTGAAGTAGAAACCTGTATCAGGGTAAAACCAGGGTCCTCGGCATTTTTTGCGAGCAGTGCACCTAGAATCCGAAACAAGATTTTTAAAAGGAAAGAAAGAAAGAAGCCACAGTTTTTCGGTCTCCCGAACAGGACTACAAAATCGTTCCACTGGACGCCAGCACGGAGAATTCATTTTTGAGGTCAATTTCCAATCGAGATGAATCTATTGGATTAGTAGGATTATCTGATTGCAGCTGAAAGAAGTAACGTTTGATCATTTGTATTTCTTGCCTGATGGTTGGATTTCTATGGAGGTGGCTTTGGGTCGCCAGGATTCTGGATCGTGGTTGCATCTGGAAAGAAAAAAGGATCAATCGACACGTTTTGGAAGTGTCCGTGGGTGAATAAGAAGGAGGGGGTGGCAAAGCCCGGGTTGCGGATGCTTAAAGAAAAAAAAGAAGAAGAAGCGTCTTGAATCCCGAAACAAGAATCACCGGGTGCTGGAGATTTCAAAAAGGCAGCTAGAAATTGGTAAATACTTCGACCATTCCGGCTTGAATTTGACAGCGACTTGGTGTAGAAACCGTCTCCGTGAATTACTGGAAGGAGCTGGGGGCGATGAAGGGGCTCCGGCTGTGGATTTGTCTCACCGAAGGTAAGTTCAGGTCGCTGTTTCTGGCGGTGGGGGGCTGCCGGGGCGTCGGTGCCGCCGCGCGGAGGGAACCGGAGAGAAGGGGGCGCAGCCTGCTCGCGCGTCCGGGGGATCGCGGGGGAGCTGACTTCCTTGGGCATAAAAGATGTATTTTGTGGCGTCGGTGGGGGAAGCCAAGCAGCTCTCCACGATCGCCACTTTGCCCCGAAAACCTCTCCGTGGGGACCTCCCTCCGGAATCCGTGCCTTCTCCCAGCTACATTTCATGGAGAGGCGGCGGCGGCGCCGCGTGCACCTGCTGGTGGGGGAATCGCCCGAGGGGACCCGGCGGCCGCCTCAGCTCCGTGTCTGTGGCTGTCTAGGCTTCTCGGGAAATCATGCGGGAGGACTGGCCATTTTCATGCTGTCTCTTCTTGCCTCTCCTCCTGCCGCTTCCCGCCTCCCGCTTCTCTCAGCCAGACGCTAAAGGGTTACAGGGTCACTGCATGGAGTAGGGACGGCAGAGCCAGTGGCCACACCAGCGGCCTTGTGATTCACTCGCATTGACTACCCCATCCAGTCCGAGGGAACTTTCTCCGAGTTGACCAGCCCGAGACCGCGGCAGCCGCGGGGCCAGGCTCGGCCGCTGCTCGCTGGCCGCGGTGTCCCTGCGCCCCTGCCCGGCCGCTGCTCCCTGGCCGCGGTGTCCCTGAGCCCCTGCCCGGCCGCTGCTCTCTGGCCGTGGTGTCCCTGCGCCCCTGCCCGGCCGCTGCTCGCTGGCCGTGGTGTCCCCGCTTCCCTGCGAGACCGCTTTCTCTCTGGCCAAGGTGTCCCTGCGCCCCTGCCCGGCCGCTGCTCGCTGGCGGTGGTGTCCCTGCGTCCCTGCCGGGCCGCCTGCTCGCTGGCCGGCTTCTCCTCCCCGCTGAGAGCTGCCAGTCAACTTCTCAGACATTTTCTTGCAGCTAAATTCGGGGAATTACATTTTTCTGCCTAAAAATGTTTGAAAATTTGTCTCTCAGGAAAACTCATTTTTATTTGCAGAAAGAAGTCAGTTGCAGCAGCTTTGATTAATCACTAAGTGAATATTAACTGACTCAGGAAACTAAAATTTGCTTTGGAATCCAGACAAGCATTTTTTATTCTGAACTAATTTTGGAGTCCACAAAGCTTCAGAACAATTATATATTCGCGACTGATTTATTTAAGGGGTGTATATAGATGGGTTAAGTGTGTTAATACAATTTCCCCTTTGAAATGCTCTGACACTTCAGCGTCAAAATTTTAGTTGGCTTTTTGCTATTTGGGGCCAATTCGTTACATTTTAAATGTTCAGACATTCAAATGCACTGAGATAAAACGAAGCTAGATAATTGTTAAAGGGTAAAATCCTGCACCTTGTACATCTTGTATTTTGAACAAGAGCGTTAAGTATTTTTTAAGGGTCTCTGCTTACAGATTGGAAATCGTGTGCTGATACCGTTATGGTTCCAGCTTTCAAATCTCTCATTACGCCTGAACTTGTCAAAAGGCAACTCTTCAATGTCATCTGAAGCACATTCATTCTCCAGCACTTATTTTGGGACATTCTGGTTATTAAAAGATGGGTCTCACCAAACTTTCTTCCTGGATTTTTGTGTGTGTGTGTGTGTGCATTTCTTAACATCTAATTTTGAAGATGAAGTAGGAAAATATAAATCTTTTGTCTCTCAAGAATTCTATAGTGGAAAATTAGATATTTCGTATTTCTACAGACTTTTCGTATGCTTATTTAAAGATTATAAAAGTAGCACAAAATAGTTTCTACAAGCAAAATTGTTAATTTTAAAGAGATTTCTGGGAGACTAGTTTTGCCTCTTTTGTGCTGCTGTGAGTCACGTGGTTCATGTGAAGAATGGATGTTCTGTGTATTGGTCCACTCTAGCCAATTATCCTGGCTGCACAGCCCAGTAATATTCAACATCTTTTACAGAGATTAAATTGATAAAAATGACCTGTGGCAGATAACGAAGTAAATGATAATAACATATAAATAATGAAGGCAAATGGCAAGTGGGCTGGAATTGCTCTTTTTGAGCTTGTAAAGAATATGACTGCTAATATAAATATGGATGGAGAACATAAAACATAGAAAAGAAGCTTTTTTTAAGAGCTAATTTACATACTTTGAAACCATTAAATCAGTGTCATTGCACATGCCAAAATGCAAGCATGGAAGACTTAGCTGAACATAACGTTGGTAGTGGCCAGACAGTATTTTTCTGTGAAAAACAATGAATATTTTTTTATACTTTCATTACATTCTGTCAGTGAAAATGAAAAGGGGGAAATTTTGACCTATTGTTTGGTATTATTATCATGTGGGGTAATTGTGTTCTCTGTTTCTACAAGCAGTCCTTCCACAAAATGTTGGTGAACTGTGTAGGTAGTAAATCCACTTTGGAAGACCTAAAAATGTGAACAAATATGTACAAAACTTATGCCCTACAAATTTTTTAGAAGCTATGGGAAGTAAATGAATAGTGAAGTATACATTTAGATAAATGATCCCTCTGAGAGTGGGTCACTCTAAGAACGATGGAAAACTCTGTAGAGTTCACCTAGAAAGTTAATTACATTTAGCTCCATCTTCTCCAGATTATGTGTTTTTGGTAATAATTATTACAAAGAACATGGTGGCCTTCATCAGATATGATAATTACGTGTCAGAGTAACACAAAAAAATATGGTAGTTTTAGATAAAGGGATAGAAGCTCTCAACCCTAAAAATTGCAAGCACAGTTCCTAGTATAAGTGACAAGAAAAATGATTGAATTCCCCAAAGCTTATCACTATGGAAAAACTGATACTTCCATCACTGAAGCTCTGGTTGACAAATACACTTGTCCCTCAAAAACCTCCCATGTGTTCTGAGTGGCCCAGTATTCAGGAAAGGCTAACACATTGGCTATGGATCTTAGTTCTGTGATTTTTGATGCAATTAACCACATTAAATGTTATTTTACATTCACTGAATTTTTTAAGGAAATTACCACACGCTCTTAATTAAAAGCAAAATGAAAAGGGTGATTCTTTCTTAATGATTTAATGCAGTTTGTTAGTTTGACACATGGCACACCAAAGTGTAAAGCTTCCATCTCTTTTGCTTTATTAAGAAATAAATAAGAACCCAACTTTCAATTAATTTAAATTATTAATATCTCAAATTTGAAATGCCAGAGCAATAAAAAATCAGTGAACACTCGCAATCAATCTAAGCTATACTTTTTTTATTACTTTTCAAATGATAATTTAAAACACCTTGAGATAGCTAACCTCCTAATCTGGTGGGATAACAACATTCTCAACTGGTTTTAAGAATGGTTCCTTAATGGTAATGAGTTTGTTTGGGTACTTTGGTTGTCTTATTAATGAAATCTTGTTGATAAAGTCACATGTTGCTAAGTTGCTATAAAAGAATGTAAATTATCTCTGCTTTTAAGTAACCACCCCAACAAACAAACCCCCCACCAAAAAAAAAACAAAAAAACATTAAGCAGCAAATCTGGGTGAGAGAAAGACTGGCAACTCTAAGCTTAACTGAGATGGGAGAAAACTAGTAAATCATTCCAGGCATTTGAAATTATTAGACATTTAACTTTGGGGAGACTTTGATATGAATTTCTTTTGTAACAGTCAATATAATCTCTTCTGTGCCTATTTCCATTATGTGTAAGAGAAATCCATAGTCAATGGCAAAACGCTTTACTGCTGCCATTACTGCAGACTTTATAGATCAGAGATGGGTCAGTATGTGAGCTCCAGCAGTAATGCCTCTTTCGTGTGAAACCTTATGGGCCTTGCAGGCACTCTCTCATCCTGACACTCATAAAACGTTCAAGTCCCATATTTATTATTTAATTTTCTTTCTATATATAGCAGCAGAGCACTTTAATATATGGATGTGTGGCAAAAGAAAGAAATGACAGGCGAGTGTGAATGGGACTAATGAGTTTCAATAGCACACATATTAGGGACTGCTAAAGGAAGTTTAATTAAGAAAAACAAGTTGAGCATGAAATTCATTTTGGAAGAAATGCAAGTTAAGTTACTACTACAGATGAAAAATCAAAAACCACAGTGATATATAACAGGAAATAAAGTTCCAACCTGAGACTAGAACAACTTAATACAGTTTACATTTTAGGACTCGATTTTAAGTTAATGAACTCAGATTTGCCTTATAAAGTAGCAGAATATATACTTTTTTATGTTGTTTTCACTTTTCCCTGGTTTCCATACCAATTTTAGTTTAGTGTTTTAACTGTGTATCCAGCCACACTTTTTTTACTAAACCACAAACTTTCTTTTTCATAAATCTAATTTCGAGCACTGCATGTACCTAAGATTAGAGCTGTCCACTGGAGCCCAGGCCATCCCGTTGGAGGTTTAGCATGTGGTGCTTCGTTAGGAGAGCTATGCATTTATCTTTTTTTCCTATACATATGATTCTGTTTAATTATTGTCAAAATTTAGGAAATAAGTAGATTTATTTGTTTGCTTGCTTTTTATTTATTTATTTGGTGGTGGCAATGTAGGGATGGGGAGCAGAATTTGGGGAAGAGATACAATATTATTTTCTTACAATGTACTTTTCTTACATTTTGGTCTGTATCTAAATCACAGACACCTTCTGTAAATAATGAAGAAGTCAGATGATGGTGTGAAGATCTGTGCTTCCCAACAACTGCCTTTTTGGAAACATCCAGTTGATGTGCTAATTCATTTTTTACACAGATATGTAACAATGGTGATTCTTTTCTCTTCAGGGGAAAAAGGAGGTTAATTGCAACGCTTTAAAGTGAGTCAAAGCTTGTTGCTTTTAAAGATATATATAGTCGTGGTGAACATTTTCATATTGTTATATGGAGTACTCACTATACTTGGAAGGTCAACGAGATCAAATATGAAATCGAGGAAAAACCAAGTTGAGATTATCACTATTAGAAATCTTTCCCATAAGGCAACCATCCCTCCAATGACAGAACTGCTGGGAAACATGGTGATTGCTACATACAGCATTGACCAATCGTCACAATATTCATACCTTGAAAATAATACATGAGCCATTTAATAGTTAACCATAGCGATAAAAGGAATAAAAGTTCCCTCAGCAACCATTTTGTTTCAAGTCAGTGCATCTGTCATTTTTAATTTAAATCTGTATTATTTAGCTGTCCAAAACTTTACACACAAGTGGCAGTGCCATCCAGCCTTTCTCTTATGGCAAAAAAAGTCAAGAGTTTAATTACCTCTTTAACCCTGGTGAGTATTTTAATACATATGTTAGGATGAGACCGAGGCCAAAAGTTTCTCTTATTCAGAGTTGTAGGTTTTAATAACATCTAAGGAAGAAAACATTTTACATTTTGAAAGAATAATATAGTAGTAGTCTGTATAACCTCCATGATGGTGGAGGATTTTTGTCTTGTTTGTCCCAAGCTGGGGGTGCTTCTCCCAAGTGCCTAGAAGAGTGTCTATCACATCACTAGGGAGTGATAAATTTTTGTGAATGACTGAAGAGACCTGGGTTCCAGCCTAGGATGTTAGCAATAACATTTGTAACCTCTTTACTTGCTTGGTCTCTTCATTTTTACTTTCCTTTTAAACGTACAATCAGTAGTTATCTGAATTGAAGAATACTTTGAAGTAATGTACAAAATTTCACACAGAAAATGTCATGTTTTAGAATATTGAATTTTAGTCGGAAAGATTATAATTGAAACTTTTTAATGATTTTTGCATATAGAGTTTATTTACTGAATTTGATAAATTATTGAATCAAGACTTTCAGGTATAATGGGATCATTTCTGCTGTTATAATTTACTGAAAGGTACATTAGAATTATTTTCCTCCATGAAGAAAACATGTCTCTAGGAACTCTGGAGTTACTTAAAGTCATTTCAACTGGGTAGCACATGGACAATTAGGCAATAGACTTAAAATATAACGATGGGCAAGTGTTTTTATCATTGAACACATCATACCTTTTTCACTTTATATCTTTTACCATTTAACACTTTATAATATCTATTATTTAATTTGAATTTAATAGATTTATTGAGCAACTTATACTCCATCTGTATATTAAATCTTCTTAAATTCTATTCATTGTCTTTACACAAATGGCCCATGAATTTTGCTATTGTTATTAGTACTCACGGAACTGTAATATGAGGAAGCAAAAGAGTTGTGGTTATCTGAAGAGGATTGCTTTTGTAATATTCTTTCCTCTGGGACCACAGGTAGACTCTCAGCCAGGTCAGGGTTGACGGGAAGCTGTGATTGTCACTTGGTGCCTTATGTGAGAAAACTTGGCTGCCTTAGTCCAGTTTCTGGTAGGCAGTTACTCCTTAAACAGTAGTCACTACAGTGTTTGCCAATTTCAGCAGAAGCCTGGGACTGAATGGGCACAAATGTTTAACTACTGTCTCTCTGCTAATCATCCTCCAAGGGGTCAAGATTGACACACCTTGGCACAGGGCCATACGCAGAGACTTAGCACTATCTTTGCCAAAGTTGTACTATACTCTGGCAACAAGGGAATTTTAAAGAGGACTTTAATTAATCAGGGCACTAAGAATGGCAATTTTCTACTCTTTTCAGGCACCAGCAACTCACTAGAAACAAAATAAGCTTCAGAGTGAGTTGAGGATGTGGTACTCTTCTCTGGCTGCTCTATAAAGGCACAGGCAGGTATAATTACGTTGCTTTGGTAAGCAATGACTTGTGACCCACTGGTGGCCCCTTTCAGACAAAATCATCAATTTAATATCAAGGGAAGTAATCAGCTCTACCTGGCTTTGTTTCCTGAGCTCTTGATTGATTTTTCATTTTCTTCCTGGGGATCACAGGGTCACTAATTAGTTTTTAAAATATGTCCTGCAGTATTTCACATATACACTAAAATCGTTGCCTGTGACTTCTCAAAAACATTATGTCTCATTGATTCTTACCCCTTCACAGCTTCCACCTTCTTCTACATTTGGAATCAGGCTTCCTAAATAGACTCTAGTGTTTAGAGATTCTACCTGAAAGTAAGTTCAGAGTAAATATAAAGTAAAATTTCTTTTATACGGTTAATATTAAGTGGAGTTTTTTTAGCCCCCTTTTCTTCCAATAAATAAATAAATAAGCAAAGAAGAAACTTTCTAATATTTAGCTATTAGTTGTAATAATTGTAATGATGGTTATAGCAGAAAACCTCAGTGTGTAATGCAGAAAGAAATGCTGTCAGTTTAATCTCTTTTGCTTTTGTGTTGTCAGAAAAGCTGTTACGGCATCTTAAAATCATATTTTGTTCCCAAACAATAATCGAATTAGCTGCCAGTCTACATAGATATCTATGCACATTCCTGCATGATGAATTTCCTTAGTACTTTAATTTCCACCTCTTTTGAGTTTCACTCTTTCTTGCTGCAAGTCTAACTAAGCTAATGCCTTCACAGAGGTCAGGCATCATAGATGGATAAATAAAATCTGAGTGTTGTGAAAAATAGTATAACGAATTAATGAGTCATTCATTCAAAGAGTAATGAATCACTAGGACCACTAGGAAGTAATGCATTTTGGGGGGGGGATAGTTATAAAAAACCCAGGGCATAGCCTCTATTCTAAAATAGTGAATCTGATCTGATCTTGTCATTTTTATGATTGTTTTCTCTGTCATCATGCTGTGACAAGAGCTCACACACCTAAAATGGCCTCCATGTTCCTGAGCTGGCAGCTCCTCTCTCCACTCCAGCTTGTCCAACTCTTCCCTCAAGTCACACTGATCTCTTTGGGAAGCCCTGGGCTCCAAGGCATGTGGGTTTCCTCTTGCCACTGTCTGAAACATTCTGACCCCGGGTCTTCAACTAACAACCCCTATTCATCTTTCAGAACCTAGTTCACAGCTCACTTCTTCATGAAGATCATTCTTCTCACTCCAGACTTCACATTTCCCCTCTGAGCACCCTGCATTATCTCTCTGGTGCAGCAGCTAGGACTAGTTACCTGTGTAATTGACTTTACATAAGGTTGGTCTCTGCCCTTGAATAGTAATGTCCAGGAGAATCAGCACCATTCCTATCGTATCCACATAGGCCTCTCTACAGCCTGGTACTAAATGTTTGCTGACTGTAACAACAAAGGTAGAAGCTGAGATTACAAATTACCATGAAAAATAAGTGCTATTGATTCACTTAAAAGAAAGGTACTAAGTGTTTTGAGAGATAAGGAAGGGATTGATTTTATGGCTTTATTAATCATAAAAAAAAAAATGTACCTACTGACCTTAGAGTCAGGCCTTGGTGGCCGTGAGCTGGCATCCCTCTGGGAAAACACCAATGGGGGGAGTATTCTCTAGGAAAGAAGATCTTGATGGGCAAGTCAGGCTAATTCACTGAGTGCTGCTCCTAGCGTTCAGTCTTGCCTTGCATTAGTATTATTTATTCACAAAGACAGTTTTCTAGCAGCTGTGATCTCTGCAACGGACTCATGTTTTATTCCTTGTAACTATGTAAAATATTTTGTTGGTAAAGTTTTTCTCGTATTACTGTCAAGTTTTAGTTTGCCTTTTCTTTTTTTTTTTTAAACATTCTCTGTGATTTTCTTACATTTAGAGGTACATTCAGAGTGGAATTATCCCTAGGGGAAAGGGAACAAAGAGAACTCTTTTTGTTTTCTGAAGAAAAAGGGAGAATAGTGCATAACTCTAGAACACTCTTAAAAATCTGCCCATCCTTTCTCCCAGGAGGCCCTGGGCAGAAGTGACAAGGAGGCAGCTTTTGCCTTATCTCCTTTGATTTGCAGCATCTGTAAACTGTGCTCTTGTTTTACTGAGGAATGTTGTGACTTCCATTTAACTATCTGTTACAAGGAGAGGATGAGAGCTCCAACTTGGTGGTGTTTAGAGACAATTAAAGGAGGTGATGCAAACAGCTGGGCATCTAGCCCTGCACAAACACACTTGGTGCTCACCATTAGTCCAGTCATCACTTGATGATGCTCATGGCAGAAGGCCCTTGTCACAAGATCAGTTGTCCAGAGCTACATGTCCATAAGGCCTTAGCATGGGCCCGGCATCCCTTGAACTTCTGTATGGGACAGTCTTGAACCTTGATATTCCTGTCTCAGAATAGACCCTTTCGGCATTGGTTCCAAATTCATTCTTGTTTTCTTCCCTCTTGCACTTTTCTGACACTGCATAACTCCATACTCAGATTTAACTTATCTATTCAGCACAAAAAGTACCATTACTTGTAAATTTTGCTCCTTGCACTTCAACCATCCTTGCCTTTCTTACCCCAATCCTGACTTCTGTTACTTTGCTGTCTGCCACAGGCTAGTGAATGCTGGGGAAAGTTTCAGTGCTGTTGAAGGTGCTGCAGATCGTGCCTGTTAAACTAGCCCAGCAAGCTGAGCAGAGCATTTCTATTTTTCACCTGTTGTTATCTTGAGTTTTTCCTTCTCCTCCAATCCTCCCACTGAGCATATGACTTCACTGAATTGGTCTCATTGAGGATAAAATTGAAAGAACAGGGTTCAGGGCATGTTCTCTGGAGTGAGTAAGTCCTGGGTTTGTTTTTTAGCTCTTCCTTTTGCTGGCTTTGTGGCCTGGTAGTTATCTAACCACCTTAATCCTCATTTTTCTTATTTGTAAGAGTATTTGGCTTAATAACTCTCTTATGAAGACTAAGTTTTTGAACAGTACTTGGTAAATTGGTGGTGATGTATAATGGTTGTTCTTGTCATTGTCATTTTCACATAATTGTAGACGTATCCTGTTAATACTTTAAACTGAACATGGAATTAAAGCTTTATTTGGATTCTTTTTCACCAATCTATTTACTACATTCATGGTTCCCACACCTTTGTGATCATGTAATCTATACTTTTGATAACCAAACCCTAAAACGTATAAAATATATACCTATATTCCTACATAAATATTTCTATAAACAGATTTTAAAACATACACAAAAATAGACAGTAAGAAGATAGGAAGGATAAAATCAGTATTTTTAAATGTCTTGTAAATTCTCATGCCTTTATTCAATCATTAATTAATATCTTAAAGCACAGGCACTGTTCACAGCTAATGAAATGAATGTAAATTCATACTTCAAGTTATCTTCTTGAGGTTTTCATTTTTTTCTCTTTCTTTCTTTCTTTCCTTCCTTTCTTCTTCCTTTCCTTTTTCCTTCCTTCCTTCCTTTCTTTCTTTTTTTCTTTCTTTCTTTTTGACGAAGTCTCTCTCTGTCACCCTGGGTAGAGTGCTATGGCATCATAGCTCACAGCAACCTCAAAACTCCTGGGCTCAAATGATTCTCTTGCCTCAGCCTCACAAGTACTGGGACTACAGGCACGCACCACAACAATGTCCAGCTAGGTTTCCTAATTTTATTAGAGACAGGGTTTCACTTTGTTTAGGCTGGTCTCCAACTCCTGGCCTCAAGTGATCCACCCATCTTGGCCTCCCCGAGTGCTAGGGTTAGAGGTGTGAGCCACTGTGCCCAGCTGGCTGTTTTGAAATATTTTTGTCTGACTTTTTATTATACCCGATTACATAGTCTTTGTTTTTAATCTTATAGCTGAAGAGGAACTTGTACTAAAATTTGGAAAAGTTTCATTTCTGTCCTTTTATTGTCTTTACTTACAACTGTATTTCTTGTATTTCCTTTCATCTACACGTATTTTATGGGGGAAAAAACTTAATCCAGTAGTCCATTTTATAAAGGTTACTTTAATTACAACTAGATTAAAAAATTATAAATCTGGTTGTTCAGTAATGCAAACTATAGCACAATGCTATACATTGAAAATGAGCATTGAGGGCAGTGTCCTGTGAGCAGGGCGCCGGCCCCACATACCAGTGGTGGGGCTTCAAGCCCAGCCCTGGCCAAACTGCAACAAAAAAAAGAAAAGAAAAGAAAATGAGCATTGACAACGATACTGTTGGAAAATATAATGTGTTCTAGAACTATCGACCTTCCCAATAAGTCCTCACATGCAAGCATATGACATAATAATGTGAAGACACTGGCGTGGACTCTATGTGTATATTGGGAATGCTTAATTTCTCTTTTGTTTTTATGTAAAAAATTTGGTAAATAGAAGTTCAACTATTTAGTTCTTTCATTGTCTGTTCATCTCGTGATGCTGATTTAGAGGTTGCTGCTCCATAATATTGCCAGTTTTATTTTCTTGTGACTAAATTTGAAAATACTTTTCCCCTGCTAGGAATGTTTAATGCCTTTTCATCATCTGGTGAATAAAATCGAAGCTCTTTAGTCTCTTAATGAAGGGCTTACTTGATGTGACTCTAGCCTGCCTTTCCAGTCTTATCTAATGTTCATCTTCATTTGCTCCGTATTCTGGCCAAAGGAGACTGAACCCTCCTCAGACAAGCCTCTTTCTGTCCTTTCTGTCACAAGGCATGCTTTGGGGACTGGGGGACAGATGGCAGAGGTTTGTCTGCAAGAAGTTTGTTGGGGAGCACTATTGGGAAGCATAATTGTCAAGAGGTGAGGGGACGCCATCACCTCCTGCCTCTGCCCATTTCCCTGGGGAGCTGCAGTGGCCTTTAGAGCTGTTGTCACTGAGGAACAAGCCCAGGCCTTTCTCATGAGCATGTCACCCAGGAAGGTGAGCCCCACAATAGCCACTGCACATTGTTTATACTGCCCCTAGAACAAGCCTTGTCCGAGATCCCCTCTGTGATCATCAGTGGTTTTCCTAATTATATTTATTCTTTTAAGCCCCAAGTTCCCCTTGATTTATGAACTTTTTCTAATTCACTAGCTGGAGGTAGACCCAACTTTTCTTTTAAAGCCTAACATCATTTTGTACAATTGCATTCATTTGCTTATTCATCCCATTTTAAGTACTTATTATGTGAGTTAATTATATATTAGTTACTTTAACTATCCAGTTGCTGAAAGATCTCAGATATACTCATTGGACAGCTTTTTCTCAGGCAAGGAACTCAGCATGGCGACAGCAGGAGAAGGCTTCACATTAACCGGAGCCCCAAATCTCAGACTCTGTCCTCCCACTGCTCAAGCTTCTTTGCCCTACTGCTGCTGTGTCACACAGGACACCTCAGTCCCCAGACCTTGAACCACCACTAGTGTGTGTATGGAACATCTTGGTACAGGAAGCTCAAATCTGCCGCTGGTCAGGTTCTCTTAGAGTGAGTCTGTTACACAGGCGCATCCCTCCAACAGGGCCAGTCTTGGCTGTTGAAAACCTCCATATTCCATCGAAACCAGTTATTATTAAATTGAATTATCATATTTGTTGTTATTATTACTTTAATTCATTTATTATATCCAATTGTTATAAGCATGGTTGACATGGCGGTGTGGTCTGACTTTGAAACAACCCATTGAGCTGTAGGTAAAAAACATTATTTGTCTTTAGTTAATACAAATAATATTCATTATTCTTGGTTTCTATATTTGCAACTTTGCCTATTCACTGATGTTTATTTGTAATCCTAAAATTAATACATATGGCACTGTCACCGTCATTCTATAGATATAAGCAATACAGCAAAAACACTGAGTCACCCTATGAACATATTCTCCACTGATGCTCAGCAGAGCATCCCTCTGCCTTCTTGTTCCAAGTCTATGAACAGAGGTTGGAGGTAGTGGTGGCAGGGTGGAGCAGTGCTTACAGGGACCAGTTGGAGGGGTTTGGATTTCTAACTCTGGCACCTGTTACTACGGTGGACTTAGGCACTTACCACTTAAGAACCTTAGGTTTTCTTTTGTAAAAGAGAGAAAATAAAATCTACCAGGATGAGTTGTTTTAAGGGTTTAAAATTATAATCTATGTGAGATATGTCTATATATGTACATATGTATGGGTACTTTTCTAGGAATGCTGGATCTGTGTTTCCTCGCTTAGTGTTCTTGGTAACTTTATAAAGCAACAAAAATCTGTTGCATGTTTTGTAGGATCAGCTAAGGGTCATCACCAAGCTTCAGGCAGCTCTGGAGGTAAGCGTGCAGTCAGTCCAGACCAACTGAGATATACCCAGGCTGCACTCTGTAAAGGATTTCCATGTAGATTTTATGACAGATATAAAGATATTGTTTAAAAAACACACACAAAATCCTCTCCCTCAAATATGAAATTCAGTTGGGAGGAGTAGGGATAAACAATAAAACAAACAATAAATCCAAAGCAACAGAATAAAGAGGTAATATTGTTTTAAAAAGACATATAAAAAGGCTGTGCAAAGATGCAAGTCAGAAACTTCGTGCAGGTCCCACTCCCACCTTCATTTTGCGTTTATTGAGCGATGTTCTCACTCTGGTCTCCAACTCCTGGCTTCAAGCCATCCACCCTGCCAAGAGCCACTTTTTTTTTTTTTTTTTTTTGTCACTATGTCATCCCTCCATAGAGTGAGAGTGCCATGGCGTCACAGCTCACAGCAACCTCAAACTCTTGGGCTTAAGTGATTCTCTTCCCTCAGCCTCCCGAGTAGCTAGGATTATAGGCAGCTACCACAATGCCTGGCTATTTTTTGTTGCAGTTGTCATTGTTGTTTAGCTGGCCTGGGCCAGGCTCCAATCTGCCAGCCTTGGTGTATGCTGCTGGCGCCCTAACCACTGTGCGACAGGCACTGAGCCGAAAGCCACTTTTTATGTTACTTATTCCTTCACAATATTGTAAGATACTTGAGAGCAATGAGTAGATTATGTTTGTCTTTAAATTCTCCATAACATTTTGTAAATAATTTACACGTTGCAAATAGCCTATAAATGTTTGTGGAGTGATTGAAAGAGTGCATGAATATGGCCACCCACTCTCCTTATCTAATGTCCCAGATGGTGCTCTCTACTTTTTTCCTGGGTCACTCAGGAAAAAAACTAGTTGAGGGACTAGCTATTTTTAAGAACTGTTGGGAGTGAGATAATACATTACCATTTATGAAGCCCTTTAAACTTTATTCATTATTATTTTTTCTGTGAGATGCACATGCTTTTACTTAAGGGAAGAGTAATGGAGGAACTTAGGAGCTAGTATCCCCACTCTCTGCAAAGTCAGGTGAGGCTGGTCCTGTGTGCATTGATACTGCCTGGTCCACTGAGTAAGAGTTCTCTGACCCCTTATTATAATGTATTTATTTTAAGATATTTCAAGCATACAGAAAAATACAGAGAATCCCATAATAAAAATGTGTGTGTGTTTGTGTGTGTTTATCACCAAATGCTGTCAAATACTAAGGTTTTTTTCAAACTTTCTGTAGTTAAATGCTAGCTTTTTAATGCCTAAACTCCAAGTTATCAATCCCGGGCTTCAAGTAATGAATTAATTTTTGGAATTAACTTTATTTTCTTCCTTACCAAGACATGATACCCTATTATTCTGCATTTATGTGTCTTTCAATATACAGTATTGTTTGGCATACTTTAAGTTTTATTTAAAGATTATTTACTGTACCTATTCTTCTGAAACTTGTTTTGCTCAGAGATTTTGAGATTTATCTTTGTTAATGTTTTAGGTCTAGTTCCCTTATATTTGCTGACATATGGAATTTCAATTTGTGAATATATCATGATTTATTTATCAGTATTTATTAATAGATATTTAGACTATTATAGGATTTTTTTGATTACTAAAAATCATTACACAAATAATTATTTCACATGAGCTGTGTAATCACATATAAACAGCTGATCGCTTCAATAAATGGAGTAAAAAAGATATTTTAAAAGTAGAAAATACAATCTAAACTTCCAATAAGAATAGGTGTCCAACATTTTTTTTTCCACTACTCATTGGAAGGACAAGAATTTGGGGGGGCCACACATTAAACACACAAACACTAAGAGAATCTAATGAGCAACAAAAAGATCTGTGTGAATAATCTTCTCGATATCCAACACCAAAGATAAGCAAAAGAGATCTCAAGTAATTTGCATGTGGCCCACTGGCTACAAGTTGGACATGCTGGAAGTAGATCACTTTTATTTCTCTGCTTCAGTGAAATTGTCAAAGTATTTACTCAGACTTTGTCCCCTGAAGAAACATAAAACACTTTTTCAGTTCAATTTAGAATAAATAATTTTTTAAAAAAGGGATAATTGTGAATTGGGGGGCTGTATCATGTGCAGTGATCCAAAGATGAGATGGTTTTCATCAGATGGCAACCAGCTCCTGGTTCTGCTACTGAGTAGTTGAGAGACTTCAGCCAATGTACTTAGCCACTTTGAATATCAGTCCTTTATAAGTAAAAATGGGGTAACTATTACACCCATTGTACTGCATTGTTGTAAATGAGATGTAACTGCATGAAAACTAAGGATATGCTCTACACTAAGGAAGCACCAAAAAACAGCCAGAAATTTGAGACTCTATTTTTAGGCATATACATATTTTAAATTTCAGTAGGGTATATAAGTCAAAATCCATGACATATGCACAGATGACGCAATATGGCACCATTTCCGGTAGTTCTGTATGCAATAATTAGATACTACAGTGTACGGTTAATGTGGGAAATGTGACTTGAGTTGAAACCATCCATATTAAAATAATGTAGAACTACAAGGTATAAACAGTTATCAAAGTCTGATTGTTACGAAAGTGTAGATATAGCCAGAAATTAATCAGCCATTGTTCCCTAACTCCCTTGCTGCTGTAAGTGGCCACTGCCTAATAGTACCATCCTTCCTGACAGGTGCAAGATTTGTGACTCCTCCACAACTTCTGTAGATAACATTGCTGATGTTAATTCCAAGACTTACAACTCTGTATGTAATATTAATGTTGTCAATCTAAAGACTGATCTTTGAGGCATTTTTTAGACTTTGCATTCCACAGACCTATGGTGCTAAACAGACCTGTGTATAAGTGTGGGAATGGAACCAATAGCTCTGAAATCTGCTACCCAGGAACCTGCCAACCAAGATAATTTCTGCATCCCAACTGTCTGAGTTCATCTTTTTTTTTTTTTCTGTTTTTGCCTGGGATCGAGTCTAAACCCACCACCTCCGGTATATGGAGCTGGTGCCCTACTCCTTTGAGCCACAGGTGCTGCCCCAGAGTTCATCTTTTACCAATGAGCAGACCAAATTCTCCAGTCCTATGTTTGCCAAACTACCTTTAAAAACCCTTTCTCCTGAATTCCTGAGGAGATGAATTTGAAAATTACTCCCATCTCCTCACCCAGCACCTTACAAAATAAAACAGCTTTCTGTTGCAACCCCTGTTGTCTTACTATGTTGTCCTCCACTAGGTAGTGGGCAAGGGACCCAGCTGGATTATAACAAAGGAGTGTCTTAGTCAACTTGACCTACCATAACAAAATACCACAGAACAAACTGGCTTAAACAGTAGACTTTTTCTTGACAATTCTAGAGTCTAGGAAGTCTAACATCAAGCTGCCAGCCGATGCTGTTCCTAATGAGGGCCCTCTTCCTAGTTTGGAAGCAAAATCTCACTGTGTCCTTACATGGTAAAGAAAGAAAAAGGTTGATCTCTTTCTCTGGTCTTCTTATAAGGTCACTAATCCCTCATGAAGGCCCCACCCTCATTACCTCTTAAAATCCTAGTTATCTTATCAAGGCCCCATCTCCAAATATCTTTGTGCTAGGAATTTAGGGTTTCAAAATATGAATTTTAGGGGGATATGAATCAGTCTTTGGCAAGGGTAAATCGAACAAATTTCATAGAAATGACTTTTGGCCTATACTAGGCAGCAGATTGAACTTTATCTAGTAGCAGATGGTAATCAAGTTTCAACTGAAGGCAAAGGTACAATCTTAAATCTCAGGAAAGAAAGGGCACTGAGTTCACTGTATAATTGGATAGCGAAACAAAAAGTGATGCCATTAAAAACCATGTCAGAGTTTATTATTATTATCCAGAATAAGAAATAAAAATAAAAAATAAAATTGTGCCAGTGAAAATGGAAAAGTGTGAATACCCTTTAGCAATTCTTGACACACTGGAAGTGGCAATTCTTTCATGACAGAAACTACGTCTTTTTTTTTTTTTTCTTAAGGATCAGAGTCTCAGTTTATTACCCTTGGTAGAGTGCCCTGGCATCACAGCTCACACCAACCTCTAACTCCTGGGCTTAGGATTCTTTTTCCTCAGTCTTCCGAGTAGCTGGGACTACAGGCGCCTACCACAATGCCTGGCTATTTTTTGTTGCAATTTGGCCGGGGCTGAACCCACCACTGTGGATATATGGGGCTGGCGCCCTACACACTGAGCCACAGGCACCGCACAAAACAATGCCTTGAGCATCATTATATTCCCAGACATTACGAAAACCGGTTAGTGAAAACTGGCTGAGGTATTGAGCACAGCCACACTTTGCAATAGGTCAAGTCAGAGAAAACTGAGACTTCCAACTGTTCTAAAAACTTTGTTTAATTTAGTAAACCTAATTTAGCTTATTTGTAAGTGTGGTCATCTAATTTATTGTTCAAACATGGATATCCATGACAAGGAGAGAGGTAACCATGACCTCCTTCTTGGGTTTATTAATTTTCTAGAGTTCACAGTACTAGGGAAACAATTACTTATATTTATAGATTTATTACAAAGGATTGATTATACAGTATAAAGAATGCAAATGAACAGTCATAGTAAGAGATGCATAGGGCAAGTTAAGTGTGTGATGCTTTCATGTCTACTTATGGGAGGCTATTGTTTTGGACTGAGCTTCTATGCTAGGCCCCAGAATTGTCTATGCTAGACATATGTCTATGCTTCTATGCTAGACAAACCAGAATTGTCAGGTGCTACCTAATAAAATAAAACTTTAAAATGGGAAGGCTTTTCAAAACAAACAAAAAATTCCATCAACCTATCATAATGGGTCCAGTCCCCTTTACTTGGCTTGATAAGAAAGCCCCTCTGCTTTAACTCTATATTACAAGTACATAACTTTGAAATAACCATCCTCTTTTTGTTCCTTGTTTCTACTTTCTTTACGTACTTCTTGTCCCTAAATACTTACTCTGCATTGTAGAGGGGAGCTCTGTGGTTCTGCTGGTTTTGAGGTCTGTCCAATTCTTGAATTTTACTTTGCTCAAATCTGTGTTTATTTTGTATAAAGTTTTTCTTTTATCAAGTGAAAGTGAGAACTCATGTGCCTTAGAGATGTCATAGCCCTTTACTTTTCAACATTCTCTAGGGATACCTTCACAAACTGATCTGAAATAAATTCCTTTCCAAAGCAAAATCAGCAGGTTGTGCACCTCTGCTAGGTAACCTCCGCCCTGCTGTCACTCAGGCGTCAGTGGGTGGAGCTGTGAGAACTGGCCAATCAGGGGCCACCAGGGTGAAGCGCCAGCTCTGAAAATGGTGTCTAGGCTCTTGCTCACGCTGGGCTCTGTGAACATTGTCAGGTTTCTGGGCCAGATCCTGTTTTGCAGTGGTCCCCCAAGCTGTAGGGAGGATGACAAAACACTATAGAAGCCTGGAAATGGTGAGCGTGTGGTATGGGCCTCCAGAAGGGGACGAGGGGTGTGGAAAGGGCTGGTCGGAACCGGCCAGAACCGGCTGTGGTAGAACCGGGTTTCCCCTTGGTCAACTCTGCAGTCCGAGGAGCCCAGTCTGCCTGTGCCCAGTACAGACTTCAGTCTCCTCCGGCTGCAGGCTGGGCCTGGGCCTCCTCTTGGGGCCCTGCCTGGTGTCTCCCGTTCCACCCTGAAGCCCACTCTGGACTGCTCCTCGCACACCGCCCCCAATCTCCTCCAGAATGTAGGATGTGGCGGGAATTCTCGTCAAGGGAACGTCCTGACATGGTGTGCGGGGACCTGCGTGGGCAAAGGCGTGTTCTTTGACGACCCCTGCAATTCCTTGCACATCAGAGGGCACCTGTTTTCTCTGGGTCTTCCAAATGTGTGTAAAGCAGAGTTTCCAATCCAAGACCCTGTCTTTCCCACCTCCCCACCCCCCAGTTCTCCTAGGGTTGGCAATAAATCCCTAAATTTCCAGTTCCCTCCTTGTTTTCCCAAATACCAATTTCCCTCTCCCACTCATCATTGTTACCAACTATTTCCTCTGTGTTGTATATTTCAAACAGATGCAGTATTTTAACTTTTCTACCGAGTAGTGAATGGCCTTTTACAACAAATTTTTTTTTTTTTTAATTTGTGTGAAGATGTTTTACTTGAGAGTAAAGCAGAGAATGTCTGTAGCATACAATTGCTGTCCTCTACTCCTAGTATCTTTCCTGGGCACAGACATACTGTGAACACTTCTTAGATTTGAGGTTCCTTTTTTGGAAACTTTGCTGAGTGGCCTTTCAGAATGGTTCAGTTCTGCAGAACCCCTCCTTGAATTCCTTATCCTGAAAAGATTTGGTCCCTTATTTGAGTTTCAGTATTTCAGTAAATGTTAAGTATATTTAATAAACAAAATTTGAAAGACATTATAAAAGAACAGTTCCTGGGAGGCAAGAAATAGGCTTTTTTTTGCAGATTTTCGCCGGGGCCAGGTTTGAACCCACCACCTCCGGTATATGGGGCCTGCGTCCTACCCCTTTGAGCCACGGGCACCACCCAGAAGTAGATTTTTCGAAAAAAAATTAAAATGAAATATTTGTCTTGCATTTGATTTACTAAAAAGTCTTTTTGTACCCCCCCTCCATCTCCTCTCTGTTGCAATTCTCTCAGTGTGTGTAATACGCTTCTCAGGTCTGGTCTGTTCTGGGGGCGATTTCAACTTGTATTCTAGGGATTATATTTGCAACACCTAAAAGTATTCAAACAGTGCTAATTGTTTATAAAACAATTTCTTTTGCCATGAAATAATAGCGAGTTGACATATTTATTTTCTGAAATGAATATATGTACGTGTGCTTTCTTGTCAAGCTAGAAAAAATGCTTTTCAGTTTTCTTCCTTAAGTTACACATAAACACTGGGTTTAAGTAATTTTGCTGGATTCCTCACACACTGTTTTTTTTTTTTTTTTTTTTTTTTCCTTTTCTAACAGATCAATGATGGTGCAAAGCGACTTCATGGGAAAGAAGAGGCCTGATGTCAGTGTCTCAGAAATCTGAGCTGAGATGAATATTAAGCCTGCAAAAGGAGGTAACTGAAATTGGTTTTTCCTGAGTAATATCCCTTGCAGGTGATCCAACCTGGTCACATCCACCAAGAAGTGAGCCATATCCAATGAGAGAATCTGCAAAGGAGAAAAAACCTGAGGCTCCACATGGAGACACGGTTGCGGGGTGCGTGGATATGATGACCTTTGTAAGGTTGTGATTGTGGTCTCTTTAGGTCCGTTACTAGTCATTACATTTGAGTTTTGCATCTGTAGTGTTGGTGCACTCACTTGTGCACACTGAGAAAGTCTGTGAAGGTCATTAGTTCTTTGTCTTGGAAAGCGGTTTGTGAATTTGGAACTTCCTCTGAGAACCTTATAGTGAATACTGCTGCCAGTTTCCTACCTGCTGAGAACTGAAGCCTAGGAGGGGCAACATTTCCACACTTTCAGGGAAAGGGAGTGTGTGGAGCTCCATGAGCTCATTCTTGTGGATGCTTAGGTCCCCCTATTCTACATCACAAGGACAGACACACTTTGGAGGTTATATCTCTGTGAGAATGTGAACCCCAAGCTCAGAAATGTGTATAACCTTCTGAATGCGGCTTTTCCTAGTAAGTACATGTCTGCTAACCTGAGCTGACTTAAATAGGTGCATTTCTTTGCTTTGGATTCCTTTACTGAATATCACTCCCTTTTAACTCTAGTGTTTTGAAGTGCTTATACTTTTAGTCCCTTTTGTGATTGTGTAAGATTGTTAGTTGGTGGATAATAGGATTGAGGAGAGAGTGAAAAGAGATGGTCTGAGTAGGACAAGAAAATTTGGGAAGGTAAGTTTTGCTTTAGTGAGACATAAGAACCTCTAGATGTCATGTGGACATATTGAAACTTTCAGGTGCATTTTTTATTTTTTATATCAAGTTTTGCATGTTTGTGCCCCAGAAGTTCAGATTTATAAGGATATACTATTGTGGAGGCAATTTGAATTTCTGTTTTAAGAGGAATGAGAAAAATAAGAGTACATTCTTGAAAATCCAAATAAATACATTTTGGCTCGGCATCTGTAGCTCAAGCAGCTAAGGTGCAGGCCATATACACCAGAGCTGGTGGGCTGGAATGTAGCCCGGGCCTGTCAAACAGCAATGACATCTACAACCAAAAAATGGCTGGGCACTGTGGCGGGTGCCTGTAGTCCCAGCTACATGGGAGGCCGAGGCAAGAGAATTGCTTAAGCCCAGGAGTTGGGGGTTGCTGTGAGCTGTGATACCACAGCACTCTACCCAGGGAGACAACTTGAGGCTCTGTCTCAAAAAGAAAAAAAAAATACATTTAATGTCATCTGAAACCCCTAATGCAGTGGTTCTCAACCTTCCTAATGCCATGAGCCTTTTATACAATTCCTGTGGGTCGTGACCCACAGGTTGAGAACCGCTGCCCTAATGCATTATAAGATGCTACACATTCCAAACTGTACTCCTCCCTTTTTTGTGGAATGAAGTGGAAGGGAAAGTATGTTATCACCTGACACTTTAGTGAGTTGAAAAGGTTTTGTTTTTTTTTTTAAGAAACAGAGTCTCACTTTATTGCCCTCGTAGAGTCTTGTGGCATTACAGCTCACAGCAACTTCCAACTGCTGGGTTTAGGCGATTCTCTTGCCTCAGCCTCCCAAGTAGCTGGGACTACAGGTGCCCAACACAACACCTGGCTTTTTTTTTTTTTTTTTTTTTTGGTTGCAGTTTGGCCGGGGCCAGGTTTGAACCCGCCACCCTTGGTGTATGGGGCTGGCTACCTAAGCCACAGGCGCTGCCCTAAAAAAGTTTTTTTTTATGGTTTGCACATTTATAACTGTGATACATAAAGAATTATATAGCTGTATCAAAGTTTAGAAAAATCCATAAGACAAGTTTTAATAATTTTTTGTTCATTTGTTAGTGCTTGTTTACATGAAAAATCGAGCTACTGTGCAAGAAAACTCCTTTCCTACGTATGTTCTTAGAGTGAGTAGTCAGATTCGATTTTTTATGTCTGACTGCTCAGAACTAAAGCTTCACTTCTCCCTCTTCCTCTTGTGTACTACTCTGGGGCAAGCTACTGAAAAAGCCTGTGTGTTCCCTCTTCCCTTGGGGAGAAGATTCAAACCACTTAGTTCCTGACCTTTTGCCAGAACTTTCACCCTGGCCTACCTTCTAACTTTGATTAGCAAGCCAAGGCCAGGCTGTGTTCCTAGCATTTTTTAATCTGTTTGATGAGCCTGCTCTGCTGTCCTGGTAAATATCAATTAAAGAAGTGATTAATAATCTGTTCACGTCCTGCTGACATGTTTGTGTTGCCATAATTCTTCACATCTTAACAAAGCCTTATTTGAGGGTCCAGGTGTCTCTGTAGGTGACTGTAACCATAGTAGGGCAGATAAGATAGTGTAATATGGTAGTGAGTTGTATAACGAATTCTTTCCAAATAGACTAGACTGTTCATGATTCTTTCCTCTGAAGTCAGATTTGTTTGTTATTAATAGAGCTATGCCTTTTTTTATTGGTGTTGGCATTTTATATGTTGCTCTCTTTATTTTGTGTTTTTATATTTAAAATGAGTTTCTTGTGGAAAACATATACTTAGGTGTGTTTTTTTAATTCACTATAACAATATCTGTCAGTCAACTGTATTTAGACCATTAATATTTATCTATTTATTTATTATTTTTTTCTAGAGACAGTCTCACTTTGTTGCCCTTCGTAGAGTGCTGTCACATCACAGCTCACAGCAACCTCAAACTCTTGGGCTCTAGTGATCCCCTTACCTCACCCTCCCAAATAGCTGGGAGCAGTTGCATGTCACAATGCCCAGTTATTTTTAGAGACAGGTCTTGCTCTGGCTCAGGCTGGTCTCAAACTCATGAACTCAGTCAATCCACCCACCTCGGCCTCCCAGAGTGCTAGGATTACAGGCATCAGCCACTGTGCCTATCTAGACCATTGATACTGAATGTGGTTATTGATACAGATTAATACATGCATTTTAATTATTTATATTTTAATAATTTTTAGTGGCTTCAATTTGTTGTTCAAATTGTTTGTTTTTGTTTCCTTTTTGTGTTCAGTTTTTTTATCTGCCTCCTGTAGCTGTAAGTGAGCATTTTTCCTGGCAGTGGAGTGTTCTCTATTTCTGTGGTTTGTTCTTTAATGAGCCTGTACTTATGGGCTGTGACCTTCTGTAGGGTACCGGTTTCTGAGCTTCTAAGCTCTTGAAAATTCCTGAGTAACAAAGGTGATAGGAGAGTCTTTTTTTCTAACAAGGTGATGCTTGGTGGGCTCCTAGATAGGATAGGAAAAGACGCTGTGGTTCTCAGACCCAGCCTTGAGTAGAGGCTTGCAGTTTTCAGCTCCACTCTTCTGACCTCCAGGGATTGGACAGGGAACTGAAGATTTTATTTACCAGTGGCCAGTGATATATTCAATTATGCCTGCATAAATGACAACCTCTGTAAATACCTCTAAACAACTAGGTTCACTTATCTTCTGGGTTGGTGAACACATCTCTAGGTACTCAGAAGGTAGCAGGCCCTGGGAGGGCATGGAAACTGCTTTCCCTTCTCCACCTCCATCCAAATGGTTTACCTCATGTGCTTCTTCCACTTTGCTTGTTCCGAGTTGTAATCTGTATAATAAATTTATAATAGTAAAGTGATTTCCTGAGTTTTAAGAGATTTTCTATGGAACTTTGGATCATGAAGGTATTTCCTGGGAACTCTCAAATTTGTAATCTGTGGGGTAGAAATGTGGGTAGTCCAGGCGTCTTGTTTGTGGCTCATGTGTGAAGTGGGGGAAGTCTTGTGGGGGTGAGCCTTCAACCTTTGGAGTCTGATGCTGTCTCTGAGCATTCATTGGTATGCTTGTTTAGTTTGAGTTGTAGGACACGTAGTTGATGTCAGAGAGTTGGAGAAATGGTGTTGGGAAAGAAATCACAGATTGTATTTTGTGTCGAGTGAAGAAACCACCTTTTTCCTTTATATGTGCTTTTCGGTATCCCAGAGTCTTCACTTTAGGTCAGGCAACAAGGGCTAAAGTGGGCTCAAGTTTTATATTTACCTCCTTTAGGTGGGTTACAGTAAATGCCCAGTGGTTAGGCATTAGTAAAATAGAATCCAGGGAAGGCCTTTTTAAGAACAATGTTCTGGGCCAAATTTAAAAGGGCTAGTTTTCCTAGGTCTTTTTATTTTATTTTATTTTTTATTTTTATTTTTTTTGTAGAGACAGAGTCTCACTTTACCTCCCTGTGTAGAGTGCCATGGCGTCACACAGCTCACAGCAACCTCCAGCTCTTGGGCTTAGTGATTCTCTTGCCTCAGCCTCCCGAGCAGCTGGGCCTACAGGCTCCTAAGTCTTTTTAATTTTGTAGACAGTGCTTTGCTGTGTGACCTCAGTTCTCTGATTGCTGTAAGCAAAGTTGTTGATTTAAATTTTTTTTTAGGATTATAATGTCTTCTAAGGTTCTAACCCCCTTGGTGGCAGATGAGAAATGGGAAGTCTGTGATGCCTTTTTCAATTTGTTTTTTTTGATGTTTAAATACTGACTGGTTTAAACTGTTAACCTTCCTTCTTCCCCCTCCGTTTACCCGTAACCCACATCTGAACAAGGTAATTTTTACAAAAGCTGGCTGCTCCCTCCTTTGTCCTTGGCAAGATTCAACCTAGGCAAGCTCCCATTCTTGTCTCTGAACTCCTGCCTAACAACAATTGCTCTGTCGGGTGGCACCTGTGAGTAGGGTGATAGCCCCATATACCGAGGGTGGTGGGTTCAAACCTGGCCCTGGCCATACTGAAACAAAAAATAGTCAGGCGTTGTGTTGCAGGCACCTATAGAACCACTTACTCGGGAGGCTGAGCAAGAGAATCGCCTAAGAGCTGGAGTTTCCTGTGAGCTGTGATGCCACGGTACTTTACTGAGGGCAATAAAATGAAACTGTCTCAAAAAAAAAAAATTGCTCTGTCAGGCCATTTCACATGTGCTTCAGAGTTTTGCCGTACTGTCCTTAGAGGTCTTAATTATGGAAGTATTACAATAAATCCTTTCATACTTTGTTGGTATGTGTCCGGTACATCATTCTGAACATCTGTCCCAAATCCTGGGTAGATATACACATTCCTCTGTAGGTGAGCCAAAGAGGTGCTCTAAAATCAAATTGGTACAGGTTGAGTATGTCTTATCTAAAATACTTGGGACCAAAAGAGTTTCAGATTTCAGGTGTTTTCATATTTTGGAATACTTGCATTCTACTTACCATGTTAGCATCCCTAATCCCCCAAATCCAAAGTTCTCCAATGAGCATTTCCTGTGAACAATGAATGACCTTTGAGTATCATGTTGGTGCTCAAAAATACTTTTTAGAATTTTTTATGTCTCTTGCCCAATTTTTAATGCAGTTGATTGATCATTTCTTTTTGATTTCCTTGAGTATTTCAGATTTTCCAGCTTTAGATTAGGGATGCTGAGCCTTTATATATGTTGCAATATGCTTACGTATTCTAGTGATTAATTGTCTATCTCCTTTTCTATTAATGTGTGTACATGTTTTCTGTCTTTTTAAAAAAGTACATCTGAAGGTTACTTTATGAAACTAATTAATCCTAAATAGATACTTGACTCCTTAACACTATTTTTGCTGCCAAAACTGTGAATTAGATTGGATTACTTTATTTTTGTGATTAAATTTAAATTTTTAGCATTATTTATGTAATTCTGATTTTATTTTATTATTTTTGTTTATTTATTACTTTTTTTTTATTTAGAGACAGAGTCTTACTTTGTCGCCCTTGGTAGAGTGCCATGGCGTTACAGCTCATAGCAGCCTCCAACTCCTGGCCTTAGGTGACTCTTTTGCCTCAACCTCCTGAGTAGCTGGGACTACAGGAACTTGACACAAGGCCTATCTATTTTTTATTGCAGTTTGTCTGGGGCCGGGTTTGAACTCGCCATCCTCGGTATATGGGGCCAAAAAACTACCCACTGAACCACAGGTGCCACCCCCAAATTGGATTCCTTTATTATGGGGCAAACAAAGTTATACACATTATGTTATTTTATACATTTAATGATTGTATAATTTATTATTGTGAAATATAATCATAGAGGAATGTACACATTCTTTTGTGGTATGGTTTAATAATGACAATATAAACATCCCTGGAAAAAATCAAGATTTATGAGTAGGCCTTGAACAGTCTTCAGAGACTCCTAATGGTCCCATATCTGATGCAGTTCTGTCTTCCTCCATGGATGACCACTGTCTTGATTTTTAGATTATTTTTTCTACTTTTATCATCTATTATTTTTCAGTCAGCAGTGTTTTACTTCTGCTTCTTTGAACGTTCAATAAATGAATATTAAAGTATAATACCACCAAAATGCTCTTTCAGTGGTTTCCTTTAAACATGTTAAAGTCTAAGGCTATGGACCATCCTGTTTACTCATGCATACCAATGTTTATGGTGTTACAGCTTTTTCTTTTTCTTTTAAGTAAATTTATTCCAGGTTAATGTGAGTGTACAAGCAGCCAGGTCAAAATAT
Organism: Nycticebus coucang; assembly: GCF_027406575.1. Lineage (NCBI taxonomy): Eukaryota > Metazoa > Chordata > Mammalia > Primates > Lorisidae > Nycticebus > Nycticebus coucang. The sequence goes on along the minus strand of NW_026515577.1, from coordinate 2,583,418 downwards.
TTGATTTTGTTGGATAGAGTCCCTCTTGTGGTTATGTCCCACACACAAAAGGTATGCCAACCCCCCCACCCCATGACCATTCAGGGGGAGTATTCTAACCCTCTCCCGTTTTCTCTTCCTCATTATCTCTCCTCCCAACTTGAATAGAAATGAGTTTTTCATCTATGTGGGCATGTCTTATATCATCTACTAGATTCATATTTGTATCGAGTACATTGGATAGTTGCTTTTTTTTTCTTTTTGCAGTTTTTTTGGCCAGGGCTGGGTTTGAACCTGCCACCTCCAGCATATAGGACCAGTGCCCTACTCCTTTGAGCCATAGGCACTGCCCTGGATAACTGCTTTTCCATTCTTGTGATACTTTACTAAGAAGAATGTGTTTCAGCTCCATCCAGGATATTACAAAAGATGTGAAGACACCATCTTTTAATGGCTGAATAGTATTTCATATGAATTTTCTTGTAGAAGTAAAAAGTGCCTTTGAGAAATGGCACTTCATTTTGTTTTCTGCTTTTTTTTTTTTTGACTCAGTCTCATTTTTTTGCCCTAGGCTAGAGTGTCATGGTGGCAGTCTAACTCACGGCAACCTCAAACTCTTGGGTTGAAGTGATCCTCCCACCTCAGCCTCCCAAGTAGCTGGAACTGCAGGTTCCTGCCACAAAATGCACAGCTAGTATGTCTATTTCTAGTAGAGATAGGGTCTCGCTGTTGCTCAGGTTGGTCTTGAACTCCTGATCCACCTGCCTTGGCCTCCCAGAGTGCTGGGATTACAAGTGTGAGCCACCATACCCAGCATGAGAAGTGACACCTTGATGTTTGTTGGAAGTTTCCAGCTAGCATCATGTGGCAGGTTCTGGATATGTCCCATGAATTGCAGACCTGCTTGTCTGTCTGCCTGGCCATACCTACGCTTGATGTCTTACAAATGTTTAAGTGTAACATGTTCAAAATTAAGGACCCTATACCTCATTCTGTGCTCAGGTTGTCTTTATTTCAGCTGACAACAACTCTTTCTGGATACTCACACAAAAAAGTGCTTGGAGTAATATTTAATTACTTTTTCTCTCTTGTACCCTTAAATTAACCTTATGACTATGAACAATGTCTACAGTCATTCAAACAAGATGTTTGTTTGTTATTAATGATGCCTGTAGGCATTGTTCATTTTGCTAACAAAAGTTTGATGGCACATTATTCATATGTTACCTAACTTGAGTCTGAAAGCATCATATGCTTTGTTCTCAACATTTTTCACAGTTATGCGTGAAATAATTTGTACAAATAGTGGAAACTGAAACCAACTTGGGTGAATTATTTTGATTAGTAAGAAACCAAAGACTGTCCAGTAGTGCACCATATATCATAACTGTTGTTGCAATCACTATAGGCCTCATTTAGCACTTTCATTCCTGAGTGCTCTGTAGTCAAAGGGTTAACGTAATCCTGCTGCTCTTCCTCTAAAATGTAGCCAGAATCTGACCACTTGCACCACCTCCTGTTCCAGCATCATGTTCTGTGTCATGATCATTTCAGTCTCCCTTTCGGTTTCCCTGCATCTTCAACACCACTCACTATCCTCAAATGTAAATTCTAGGAAGGTAGTTTTCTTTTCTTTCTTTTTTTTTTTTTTAATTCCCAAAGCTAAGAACTTCTCATGGTATAGAGTTGGTACTCAACAAACCATGAACAAATAAAAAAAAAACAAATTCTAAATCTTAAGCTCAACTATGGTGATCCTGCAATTGACAAGACAAGCAAGGTATATAGTTCTGTGGAACTTATCATCTAGTGGAGGGACATAGACTCTTAACAAATAAATTAATATGGAACAATAACTTCAGTTATTAAGTGTCATAAGGGTTAAGAGAATATTTCCAAAACAGGATATTTTAGATAAAGGTGGAACAGGAATGACTTAGGGGCATCTGTTTTTTAAGCTAAGGCTTCAATGATAAGGGTAGTAAGCCACACAAATTAGTTTAGCTAGAGATAATAACAAATACTAAGGTCGGGAGACTAAGTAAGTGTTTTTTAGCAAAAAAGAAGACTGAGATGTCTGAAATTAAGTGAATGATGGGAAAAGGTTTGAGATATAAGAAAGGAGGAAAATAATCAGATCTCGCACAATTAAGAAGGTTGAAATAGGACCCAATTCTATAGCCCATTCTTTAACCAGTAAGGCCCTTCCTTTTGTGTGTTTTCAAACTGTAGCACTGTTGCTCACCTGCAAGAGTCAGCTAGTAGTTGCACAATATATATATATGTTATCACTGAGAATTTCCCTTACTGGAATGTCAGTTCTCTAGGTCCCATGTTTTATACATTGCTGAATCTTCAGTATGGACTTTTCCTGGCATATATATTAACGGCTTAATAAGTGAGGGATCACTACAAAAGTTTTGAGACAGACTGTGTTATAATGCATTATTTCATTTCTAAGAAACACAGGCAACAGTATCTTTTCTTTCTTTCTTTCTTTTTTATTTATTTATTTATTTTTGAGACAGAGCCTCAAGCTGTCACCCTGGGCAGAGTGTTGTGGCATCACAGCTCACAGCAACCTACAATTCCTGGCTTAAGTAATTCTCTTGCCTCAGCCATCCAAGTTGTTGGGAATACAGGCACCGCCACGTGTGGCTATTTTTTGGTTGTAGTTGTCATTGTTGTTTGGCAGGCCTGGGCAGGATTTGAACCCACCAGCTCTGGTGTATGTGGCTGGCACCTTAGCAGCTTGAGGTATAGGCACCGAGCCAACAGCATCTTTTCTGATTCACCCATGCAAGTTTCAGTGTTGTTAGGATGTCTCCAAGTTTTTCCATCTTCATAGACTTTACATTTTTAATTTTTGAGATTTCAAAACTTCACAATGACCTATGTATTTGTTGAATAAAATATCTCCTGTATCAGAATCTGTGGAGTGGACCCCAGAATAGTTGTTTACCCAGTGACTTATATTTTCCACTCCCTTCCTAAAAATCAGCGTGCCAGATTTCAATTCTTTCTATATTCTGTAGGAAATGGGTCTAGCCTATAGTTAAAGACTCCAGAGGCCTAGTAAAATGTAAGTTCAAGTGCCACAGGGCAGATGAACTGAAACAGGGATCATCCTGTGAATCCTCAGTGACTTGAAAGCTTTTTTTTGACTCTGTCTCAACTTATCACCCTACATAGAGTGCCCAGGTAAAGTCTCACTTTATCACACAGCTCACAGCAACCTCCAACTCCTGAGCTTAGGCAATTCTCTTGCCTCAGCCTTCTGAGTAGCTGGGACTACAGGCGCCTGCCACAATTCCCGGCTATTTGGTGGTTGTTGCTGCAGTTTGGCCAGGGCTGGGTTTGAACCCGCCACCCTTGGTATGTGGCGCTGGCATCCTACCCACTAAGCCACGGGCGCTGCCCCAACATAAAAGCTTTTGAGTAGCTTGTTCCTCTCCTGCAGGCGTCAGTCTTCGAGAAATTTTTTGGATCACCTCTTTTTTTTTTTTTTTTTTTTTGAGACAGAGTCTCACTGTGTCACCCTCTAGAGCCGGGGTCCTCAAACTTTTTAAACAGGGGACCAGTTCACTGTCACTCAGACCGTTGGAGGGCTGGAGTATAGTTTAAAAAAACAAAAAAAAAAACTATGAACAAATTCCTATGCACACTGTGCATATCTTATTTTGAAGTAAAAAAATAAAAACGGGAACAAATACAATATTTAAAATGAAGAACAAGTAAAGTTAAATCAACAAACTTACCAGTATTTCAATGAGAACTGTGGGCCTGATTTTGGCTAATGAGATGTTCAATGTCCGGTTCCATATTTGTCACTGCTATTCATAACAAGTGATGCAAGTGTGCATCAGTTAGTCTAGATCTGGTTGGAGATTTTAGATGTTTCATTCTGGAAAAAGTCTGTTCACAGACATAAGTGCTACCAAAGATGTGTGCCATTTTGAGTGCATGGTTCCTGAGATTAGGGTATGTCTCAGAGGGGAGAGATGCATAGAAATTAGGAAGGCTGCTCGAATTGAATGCATCTTTTGGAGAGTCACAATTGTGCAGTGCCGCCAGTTCCATGTGGTAAATCGTATCCACATTTTCAACGTCAATAGAAAATTGGTTCCGGAAAAGCTGTACATCCTGTTCATGGAGATGAAGCTCTTTAAATCTAAATTGGAACTCTTTTTGCAACTTTTCCAGTGAATCCACATGTGTTTTGTTTGGGAATACAACCAGTGGTTTTCTGCTAACAGATTTTCAGTTGTGGGGAGATGGCAGAAATTCCTTCTTTAATTGTTTGAAGAGGAGGCCTAATTTTACTTCAAGTACTTTCACATGTGATTGCATATCACAGATGAGCTTCCCCTTTCCTTGAAGTTGCACATTGAAACTCTTGAGTAGCTCTGTTACATTTGTCAGAAAGGCAAGGTGCCTTTTCCATTCTGCATCATTGAGCTCTGGTTCTTCTTTGTTTTTTGAAAGGCAATGACTCAGCCAACGGACTTATGTGTGGTACAGGACATCTTCATAGGCAACATGTAGCTCAGACAGAAATTCCTGAAATAGTCTGTGATGTAGTGCATTAGCTCTAATGAAGTTAACACAAGATACCACAATTTTCATAACAGAGTCCCACTTCAGTGATTTACTACACAGTGCTTGTTGGTGGATGAGGCAGTGTATGGCTATTGGATGAGAATGGTTATGTTTGTCCATCTTGGTTAATGGAAGCAATTACTCATTTCTTACATCCCACCATGCTAGGGGCACCATCAATTGTCACACTGGCTAGTTTAGCCCAGTCCAGCTCCACACCATTTCATAGATGTCCTCTCCTGTGGTTGTTCCTTTGATGTTTTGCAGTGCAGCAAGCTCTTCTGTGACTTCAAAATAATCATTAATCTCACGAATAAAAATGAGAAGTTGTGCAGAATCATGAACGTCATTACTTTCATCGAGTGCCAAGGAAAAATATTAAAGTGTTTTTGCTGAGTTTTGCAAATGTTAATGCAAATTGTCTCCCATTTATTCAATCTTTTGTGTAATTGTAGGTCCTGAAAGACACTGTACTAAATAAATTGGCCTTCTCTGGACACATCTCTTTGGCAACAGAAAGAAGGCATTCTTTAATAAATTCTCCCTCCACGAATGGTCGGCCAGTGCACACTATTAGCTTGGCAATGTGCTCGCAGTGATGAAATATTTAGCTGCTGCTACTTCACAGAAGTATTTTGCTGAGTTGTCAATGTATTTTTCAGTTTTAATTTTTTTTCTTTTCTCACTTCTCCAACCAATCATATTTATCTTTATGTTGAGTTTGACAGTGTTGATGCAAATTGTATTCTTTGAACACAGATACTATATTCTGCCATATCAAACACACAGCTCTTTCCTTGTACTACAAGAAAAAGTAATCATAAGTCCATAAGTTCTTTGAATATCCTACACTCCGACTCAATTTTTCTCTTTCTTGATATCATTGTTTCCTAGGGATTCCAAATTGCTGTTAGTAAAATACCAATATATATATATATATATACAGTTCTACAAAAACAATATACCAGCAATAACTTTGCCCACACAGAGACATATAGATTGCACTGCCCATCAATGCAGTCTGATCAGTGTCCATCAATGCAGCCTTGCCAGTCTACATCATTTGAGCCTCACCAGTGCCCCTATTGGTGGAAGTACACTTTTACCTCAGCCTCACACTGGTGTGGTGCGGGAAGTGGCACAATTACAGAGCTGGTTTCTGCACCACCTTTTTAGTTCATACTACGCTGTGCAAACCACACTGTGATCTGTGAACTCGCACAGGAATCTGATCACATGGGTGAGAAGACCCATGCAATCAGATTCTACTGCAGGAAAAAAGAAGGCACATATCTCTTTTTTCTTCCAAATGTAATGCGAGTTCAATCATACAAGCATATGGCTGAACTCGCACTGCTCAGAGATCGCAACAGTGTGTACCGGGGCTTACACAGCACACAACATGCAACATCATACATAACTGAATAACAATCAGAATATAAATGCACTTACTGTCAGTTAAATTGGGTTTCCTACTCCTTGGCTGTCTGCAGAGCCAGATTAAATTCCCATGGGGCCCTAGGCAGATTACCAGTTTGGGACCCCCATGCCGTAACACTGAGCACTGACCATTTGCATTAACACTGACCGTTGACCATTTGCAATAACACTGACCACTGAAAATTTGCATTAATACTGAAGGCTGACCATTTGCATTAACAATGAGTACTTTCAATTATCATTACCACTGAGCACTATTTGCATTACCTCTGAGCGCTGACCATTTGCATTACCTCTGAGCACTGAAAATTTGCATTAGCACTGAGTGCTGACTATTTGTGTTATCACTGTGATGCAACCCCCTAGAAACCAACCACTCCCAACCAACTAACCAACTTAAAAAAAAAGGCTCTTCTAACTTCAAAAAAAAAAAGGTGCCCCCTATTTGCTAGAAAAAAAAGACCTCCTAACTTCACAAAAATAAAGGCCCCCTTAACCGCAAGAAAAAGGCCTACTAACTGCAAAATTAAAAATAGACTTCCTAACGTCAAAAAAAAAAAAATCTTTACTTGTTCTTACCTTAGTCCTCAGGCAGCAGCAGGCTCTGCACAGGCAAGCTCGTGACTTGTCCAATTACACCCGAGACTGAGAGGAGCAGTCGAGAGACAGAGAGAAGGAGGGGAATCAGAGAGTGCTGCGCACATTTCACACATGCGCACTGTGGCCCAGGACGAGTAGGCTGCTAAGCAGGACAGGCAGTGGCCGCAAAAACACCCTGCAGGCAGGATAAATGTCCTCGGCAGGCTGCATTTGGCCCATGGGCCGCAGTTTGAGGACCCCTGCTCTAGAGTGCCATGGTGTCTCAGCTCACAGCAACCTCAAACTCTTGGGCTTAAGCGATTCTCTTGCCTCCACTTCCTAAGTAGCTGGGACTATAGGCGCCCACCACAATGCCCAGGTATTTCTTGTTGCAGTTGTTATTGTTTTTAGCTAGCCGGGGCCAGTTTTGACCAGCCTCGGTGGATGGCGCTGTAACCATTGTGCTACGGGTGCCGAACCTGTATCACCTCTTGATGACCATTTTAAGGGTCCAGACACTAGAATTCCTCCAGGTGAGTTAATCACCCTGATGATGGGCTTCCCTACAATGTCTGGGGCTCTGGATCCTCTTCCTGCCTGCTCCCCCCTCTGCATTTTTGAATTTAATTGTTTTTCTTTATTGTGGGCCTATTGTTGTTGGTCTACTATGTTCAGATTACTGAGTACATGGGATGCTTGCATTTTATTCTTCAGACACTTAGGAGAAGTAAATACAAAAGATGCAAAGTCTACAACTTTTTCTATAGCTGAATAGTATACCGTAAGATACATATGCCACAACTTATTAGTCCATTCATGGCTTGATGGGAGCCTGGGGTGTTACTATATCTTTGCAATTGTGAATTGAGCTGCTATAAATATTTGAGTGCCAAGGCCCTTCTGGTAAAATGATTCACTTTTCTTCTGGGTAGATATCTAGTAATGGGATTGTGGGGTCAACGAAAGGTCTAATTTTACATTGTGATCTACAGATTTAATGCACTTTCCATTAAAACATCACTATCAAGCTTTGAAGAACTTCAGAAAATAGCTCTTCAATTCATATGGAACCAGGAAAAAAACCAAATATCTAACATAATACTATCAAATAAAAAAAACTGGAGGCATCACATTACCAAACTTCAGGTTATATTCATTACAAGTCCATAGTGATCAAAACGGCCTAATACTGGTATAAAAATAGTGACATAGACCTATGGAGTAGAATCTAGAATCTGAGATGAAACCAACCTCATATCACCACTTGATCTTTGACAAAACAAACACGAACTTACAATTGGTGCTAGGAGGACTGGATAGCTCCATGTAGAAGACTGAAACTGGAACTGTACCTCTCACTACTTACAAAAGTTAAACCCTGCTGGATAAAAAATTTAAATCTTAAGACATGAAATGATAAAAACTCTAGACGAAAGTGTGGAGAAAACTCTGAACAATGTTGGCCTTGGGAAAGAATTCATGAGGAATAACCCATCGGCAACTGCAGCGACAACAAAAATATAAGGGACTTGATGAGGTTCAAAAGTTTCTGCACCTGGGTGATGCCTGTGGCTCCAAGGAGTAGGGCATCGGCCCCATATATTAGAGGTGGTGGGTTCAAACACATCCCTGGCCAAAAACTGAAAAAAAAATAAAAGCTGCTGCTCAGATAAGGACACAATAAACAGAGCAAACAGAAAACTTCAGAATGGGATAAGATATTCACATGTTACAAATTGAAAAACAGGCTAGTGAGCAGAATATTTAAAGAAAACAAGTCAGTAAGAAAAGAGCAACCAACCCCATCAATCAATGGGAAAAGGACATGAACAGAGAAACCTTTCCCAAGAAGACAGATGAATGGCAAAAAAAAAACATGAAAAAATGTTCATCATCCCTAATCATTAGAGGAATGCAAATCAAAACCACTTTGAGATATAATCTACTAACACCAGTGAAAATAGGCCACATTACAAGGTCCCAAAACTGTAGAAGTGGGTGCAGAGAGAGGAGCACAGTGATGCACTGGTTGGCAGGGTTGCAAACTAGTGTAGTCTTTTTGGAAAGAAGTATGGAGAATCCTCAAAGATCTATAATGTTTAAACACATAACCAGCTGCAGTCTCTCCGGATGGGTGGGGGCTTTCAATTTGCTAAGAAGCAGGGTTCCCATTCTTTCCTTGTCTGAACTTTAGAGTATACAAAAACACAGACAAGGAGCGGTACCAATAATTATTGAAGAAAAGCAAAATTTTCACCTAGCAGGGGAGTTATTCAGCAAACAAGAAGACTTATAGCTCCAGGTTCTCAGTTGGTATCAAGACCAACAGCACAATGTGCTTTAAGTGGGTCCCTCATAAATGATGAAGAGAACCAGGACCATAGAGGGCAAAGTCACTCTGCATCCCTGCTTCTGACATGAACTGTTAAGTCTAAAAAAAGAAGGAATTAAGAGGTCAGAGGCAAAGAAACATTTATTCAGGAATGGAGATTGCAACACAGGTAGCTGTAAGGGGTGATGGGACCTTATATATGTAGGACTGCATTTATATTATATAAGTTGATTTTCAGATTATTTCATTGTTGGATGAAGCAAAGAAGTATTTAATCATTGGTAGAATATTACTTTTGTGTCAGTCATAAAATACTTATATGCAGAGTGCTCATAAAACTTAGGACTTGTTTTAGTTTTCAAGATTATGGTTGTTTGTGTGGCTAGGCACAGTGGCTCATGCTTATAATCCTAGCTCTGGGATGCTGAGACAGTTGAATCACCTGTGCTGAGGAGTTTGAGACCAGCCTGAGCAAGAGTGAGATCTGAAGATCTCGCTAAGCATTGTGGTAGGTGCCTGTAGTCCAAGTTACTTGGGAGGCTGTGGCAAGATGATCACTCGAGGCACAGCACCTGTAGCACAGAGGTTATGGGGCTGACCGCAAGTACTGAGGGTGGTGGGTTAGAACCCAGCTCGGACCAGCTAAACAACAATGACAACTGCAACAAAAAAATATCTGGGTGTTGTGCCGGGTGCTGGTAGTCCCAGCTACTTGGGAGGCTGAGGCAAAAGAATTGCTTAAGCCCAAGAGTTTGAGGTTGCTGTGAGCTGTGATGCCATGACATTCTACCTAGGGTAACATAGTGAGATTCTGTCTCAAACAAACAAAAAAAAAAAAGATGATTACTTGAGCCTTACGTTTTGAGATTGCTATAAGCTATACTACACAGAACTTTACCCAAGGTGACAGAATGAGACTCTGTATGGATATAACAAAAAGCATATTGTTGTCTGTGAAGGAAATGTTTTCCGTATTACCTTTGTGGATCTCAAAGTTCATCAGTAGTTTAACACAGAATTATAAGCCTAAGATGTAGTCACCACTATGAAGCCCAGGTCATTGCTTACTTCACACCATGGACCACCCTTCTTCAGTCCAATAAATTTGCTATAGTGTCTCACAGTTGAACACAGACACGATGTAAGAAAAAAACTACAAACAAAACTACTTTTATTTAATTTTTTTAGGATAAGCAATCTCTGCTAAAGCAAAGCAGTTAGAGCAAGAGGGAATAAAAGAGATCCAGCAATTCCCCAAACCTAAGACTCCTTGAGGGTTGTGAGATTTCTTGGGATTGGTTGCATATTGCCAATAATGGATACTTGAGTTTTCCGTATTAGCTAAACCTTTTTAAAAGACATTGAAAGTTCTGCTAAAATAAGTAGACACCAGAAATAAAGGAAGCCTTTATAAAATGAAAAGAACCACTGTACTCATCTCTTACTTTATGACATATATATGAATATGAACTCATATATATGAGTAAAAAGGAAGTAGGTATGTTGGGGTTTTTTTGAATTTTATTTTAGATTAATGTAAGAGTACATAAAATTAGGCTACATTGTTTACATTTGTTAGGGAAAGTCTGAGTTGAATTTGAGTCCTTCCCTCAGGAGGTGTGCCATATACCCCTACATTGTACCTGTTAAGTGGGAGCTTACTGAGCCCTTTCCCCTCTTTCCTTTCCCTCTTACTTGATTTTAATTGTGTGTTTCCTCTCATGTGGACCCCTAGTCGTTCATCTACTAGATTCCAGTTAGCATTGAATACATGAGATGCTTGCTTTTACATTTTTGAGATACTTTACTAGGAGAATATTTTTCAGCTCCATCCAGATAAAAATAAAAGATGTAAGGTCATCATCTTTTTATGGCTGAATAGTATTTGATGGTATTCATGTACCACAGTTTATTAATTCATTTATGGGATAATGGCCACTTTAGTTGTTTCCACATCTTTGTGATTGTGAAGTGAGCTGCTATAAATACTTGATGGCACATGCACTATGGTAAGATGAGTTTTTTTTTCCTTCTGGGTAGATACCTAGTAGTGTGATTGTGGAATCAAATGGAAGATCTACTTTTAGTTCTTTGAGGATTCTCCATATTTCTTTACTAAAGGGCCGTGTTAGTTTCTAATTTCAGAACAGTGTGTAAGTGTTCCCTTCTGTCCTTACCAGTATCTTCCGGTTTTTTTTTTTTTTTTTTTTTCATACAGAGTCTCAAGCTGTTGCTCTGGGTTGAGTGATATGGCATCACTGCTCAAAGCAACCTCAAACTCTTGGGCTTAAGAGATCCTCTTGCCTCAGCCTCCCAAGTAGCTGGGACTACAGGTGCCCGCCACGATGCCCGGCTATTTTTTGGTTATAGTTGTCATTGTTCGGTGGGCCCCAGCTGGATTCAAACCCACCAACTCCAGTGTATGTGGCTGGCACCTTAGCAGCTTGAGCTACAGGCGCCGAGCCAAGTATCTTCAGTTTTGAGAACTTGTTCTATGGACTATGCTCACTGGTGTTAGGTAGTATCTGAAAGTGGTTTCGATTTGCATGTCTCTGATGATTAGGTCTGACAAGCATTTTTTCATGCATTTTTGGCCATTCATCTGTCTGCTTGGGAAAAGATTCTGTTCATGTCTCTTGCCCAATGATTAATGGGATTGTTTGTTCTTGTCAATTTCCTTGAGTTTTCTATAGATTCTGGTTACTAGCCCTTTGTTGAATTTGTAACATGTGACTATCTTCTCCCCTTTTGAAGGCTGTCTGTTTGCTTTGTTGATTGCTTCCTAAGCTGTGTAGAAGCTTGCTTGGGTCCCATTTATTTATTTTTGGTTTTGCCACAATTGGCAATGATGTCTTCTCCATGAATTCTTTCCCAAAGCTGATGTCATAGTTTTTCCCATGCTTTCTTCTAGGGTTTTAGATATAAATCTTTTATCCAATGAGAGTTAATTTTTGTTAGTGGTGAGAGGTTCAGTTTCTAGTTTACATGTGGCTAACCAGTTCTCCCAGCACCATTCAGTAAATAGGGATTCTTTTCCCAGTGTATGCTTTTATGCACTTTATTGAAGATCATAAAGTGGATTTCACCTCTGGGTCTCAGATCTGTTCCTTAGATATATGTCTCTTCTTTTTTATGCCAATACCATCCTGTTTTCATCACTCTGGACTAGTGGTATAACCTTAAGTCTGGTAATGTGATGCTTCTAGATTTGGTTTTATTTTATAGAATTTTGGTGGCTATTTGAGGCTTTTTCCTGGACTATACAAAACGAAAAACTAGAACTTGCTTTTTCCAACCTTGGAGTGTTCCTGAATGGACAGCAGGGGATGTGAGCTACAGGCCTCAGTACCTTCTCCAAAAACTCATATCCCTGGGGTGAAATCACTGACAAGATTGCAGTCACTAGTGATAAGCTTGGCTATTACTTCTGTTATGGGCCTGCTACTAAGAAGAGAAAAGGAATGGATGCAAAGTATCCTGCTAGTTTGATTATCACTGTATTTCTTCTTCACCCCCTAAATAGAAAGCTCAAATAGCTGGTTTCCTAGGCCAGCACACTCTCCCTCTTTCACCTTTCTGTCTGGAAATGTAGAATATCCTTATTTTTCTTTCTGTCCTAATCTTTGTCTGGAGAAATTTTCTCAAAACCTGCATGCACTAGATTACACCCTAAAGTGCTGTACCCTCTTATCAGTTTTCTACTGGTTCCTAGGCCCTTGTCCATACTCCTGTGCTATCAGCTGGGATTGATGTGGCATACAATCGTGTGCATGAGTGGGCATTTAGTCATGCCTCTGTGTCACATGACTATAGTTCTGGTGATAAGCATACAAATATAAATAACATGTTAGGTATTATATGTAAATACATTACATAAAATTATATGTAAAGCTACATATAAATTTTATTATATATAAATAAGAAAGTATGGACACATTTACTGCATATATTATAAATCATATGAGGTAATAAAGGCTCCTTTTACCTATGCGTTTTTCTTCCTGATGATTATTTTTAAATATCTGCTTTTTACCTCTGATGAAGTAAGATCTCAAAATCTACTTTATGGAATATCTTAGACTAGGTGAAGATAAGCAACTGCAATGGTTGACGTGGCAACATGTTTTAAAAATAACAAATGAAAGAAATATGCTATGAAAAGTAGGTATCAGAATTCTAATTCTGATATGTAGCTACTAGAAAGGTTAAATGTAAGATATCAAATTATGTTTAAAAATGTTGGAACACTATGAACTAAAGCTATCCAGATATAGAATACATTCACTTCTGATTTCATGTAAGTATGTAGAATCATATTTAGTAATAATATTTCTTTTCTTCAAGGTAAATGTGTTTTTTATTGCTATTGCAGGATAGTAAGCATTTTTGTTTCAATGATTTTCTATTTTATTGTTAAATCATAGCTGTGTGCATTAGTGCAATCAAGGTGTACAGTGCGCTGGTTTCATATACAATCTGTAATATTCTCGTCAAACTGTTCAACATAGCCTTCATGGCATTTTCTTAGTTATTGTATGTAGACATTTGTATTCTGCATTTAGTGAGTTTTGCCTGTACCCATCCTAAGATGCATCGTAGGTGTGGTCCCACCGATTACCCTTTCTCCACCCTAATTTTCCCCCTCCCTTCCTGTCCCTTGGCCCTTTCCCCATATTCTAGTGCTATAGTTGGGTTATAGGCTTCATATGAAAGCTATAAATTAGCTTCATAGTAGGGCTGAGTACATTGGACACTTTTTCTTCCATTCTTGAGATACTTTGCTAAGAAGAATATGTTCCAGCTCCATCCATGTAAACATGAAAGAGATAAAGTATTTCTTTAAGGCTGCATAATATTTCATGGTATACATGTACCACAATTTGCTAGTCCATTCATGGGTCGATGGGCACTTGGGCTTGTTCCATGACATAGCGATTATGAATTGGGCTACAATAAGCATTGTGGTACAGATGTCTTTGTCATTTTGTGATTTTTGGTCTTCTGGGTGTAAACCTAGTAAAGGAATTATAGGATCGAATGGCAGGTCTATTTTTAGGTTTCTAAGTATTCTCCAAACATCCTTCCAGAAGCATCGTATTAGTGTGCATTTCCACCAGCAGTGTAGAAGTGTGCCTTTTTCTCCACATCCACGCCAACATCTCTGGATTTGGGATTTTGTTATGTGGGCTACTCTTACTGGGGTTTGGTATCTCAAAGTAGTTTTGATTTGAATTTCTCTGATGATTAAGGATGATGAGCTTTTTTTCATGTGTCTGTAGACCATGCGTCTGTCTTCTTTAGAAAAGTTTCTCTTCAAGTCCTTTGCCCACCCTGAGATGGGATCACTTACTCTTTTTTTGCTAATATGTTTGAGTTTTCTGTGGATTCTGGTTATTAAACCTTTATGGAGGTATAACCTGCAAATATTTTCTCCCATTCTGAGGGCTGTCTGCTTGCTTTACTTACTATGTTCTTGGCTGTGCAGAACCTTTTTAGTTTGATCAGATCCCAGCAATGTACTTTTGATACTGCTTCAATTGCCTGGGGAGTCCTCCTCATAACATATTCACCCAGGCTGATTCCTTCAAGAGTTTTCCCTGCACTTTCTTCATGTATTGTTATAGTTTCATGCCTTAAGTTGAAATCTTTTATCCAGTGAGAGTCTATCTTAATTAATTTTGAAAAGTGTGGGTCCAGTTTCAGTCTTTTAGAGGTCGCCAGCCAGTTTACCCAGCACCATTTGTTAAATAGGGAATCTTTTCCCCACTGAATGTTTTTCATTGGCTTTTCAAAGATCAAAACTTCAGTGAAATTGATTATGATGTGTCTCGGGGGATGTCTTATTTGGTTTTAGTCATGCTGGAATTCTGAAACTGTCTGCTATCTGAATTTCAGAATCTCTTGGCATGTCTGGAAATTTCTCTTTCATAATCTCATGAAGAAGAGACTCTGTGCCTTGTGAAGCCACTTCATCACTTTCAGGGATCCCTATTAGACGAATATTGGTTTTCTTTGAACTATCCCAGAGCTCTCTGAGAGAGTGATCTGTTTTTGCCCTCCATTTCTCCTCCTCTTTGAGAGTTTGGGGGCGTTTGAAAGCTTTGTCTTCAATGTCAGAAATTCTTCTGCTTGCTCCGTTCTGTTACTGAGGGATTCTATTGTGTTTCTCAGATCTTTGAAGGCTGCAACTTCTTGTGTCAATGAGTCAAAATGTTTGGTCTTTGAATTTGTTGAATTCTTGAGACATCTTTTGGGTTACTGCTTGGAATTCTAATTTGATCTTATTTGCTATCCAGATTCTGAATTAGATTTCTCACATCTCAGCTATTTTTTTGTACATAGGATCTTGTGCTGTGTCTGCCCCATTGTTCCTTGGGGAAGTTGATCTACTCTTATTATTGATATTGCCAAAGTTTTTCCATTGATTTCGCCTCATGATTGTTTTTCTCTGTTGCCTCTGGCCGTTCTCAGATTTGTGGAGGTGTCTCTTTAAGGTTAGACCCCACCAGGATCACTCTGTTGTTGCTGGATCTTTGTAGGGAGTGATCCTGTGTAGCTCCCTGGGGCTGCCCCAGCCAGGGAGTTCTGGTTGTGGGAGCAGCTCTGGAGTGTGGCACACCTGGATCCAGCAGCGGGCGGGGGTTGATGCACACGGTTCTGGGAGTGTCTGGCACCTGGTGACTTTGGCACAGAGAGCCCAAGGCTCCAGCAGTCTCTAGCCAGGAGAAGGGCTCTGTGCAGAGCCATTGAGGGCTCTAGAGGGTGCGCGGCTACCAAAGTCCCTGGCCAGACGAGTGGTCTGGTGTGGTGGCTGGGAGCATACGGGAGGGAGGACATGTGTTTGTGTGGCTCCCCAAGTTCCTGGTCAGAGAATGCAGAGTCTGGTGGGCATGTGGCAGGTCACGGCACCGCTGGTACAGAGGTCCGGGTGGCCACGGGTAGCTGGGTGCGAAGCCACAGGGCTGCAAGTGGAGATCCTGGAGGGGGATTGGCACGGTCCCTGGATTCTCTTGCTGGGGGGCTGTGCATGGTCTGGCAACCAGGGAAGGGGGGCACTGCTCAAGAACCTCCTCTCTCAGTCTCAGCAGAGGTTATGCTTCTGGTTCATCGCAAAGGGGGGAAGGGAGTTCTGGAATTTCAGAATAGCAGGGAAGATCTTAGTTTGATATTTCTGCCTAGCAAGAGAGTGTCCAGAGTTGCGGCAAGGTCCCTCTGAGGAAGTAGTCCCCACTTCCCACAGCACTCACCCGTGGGGTGAGGCAGGAGGTCCACAGTTCACCACTTGTCCGTAGAATACCCGCAGGAGCAAACAAAGAGAGAAAAGAAAGGAGACAGAAAAACAAAGAAAAACCACAGCTTTCGTGGGGGAGGGGACGGACATTCCTCCATCCAGATTAATTTTGTACCTGAAGCTTGGTTTCTTGGAGTCGCAGCTTGCCTTAGCAGAGGTGACGTGCAGTTATCATCTCTCTCTCAGCTGGGCTCCCAGTCTTCAGCTTAATTATGCTGTTTCTGGACATTATCTTTCCTTTTGGACAGGAGCCTCCCTCGGAAGCTGTTCTCAGTTGGCCATCTTGTCCTTCCCCCAGTACAATATTTCTTATAGCAAGAAGGAATTTTATTTCTGATTATATGTCTGTGTGTAACTTGAGAAAAATGGTTTGTTAAAGACATATGCTTAAAACAAACATATAAGGACCACATAGAGATGGCAGCTATAGAAAAACAGTAAAAATTAGAAACCCATAAATGATGATTTCAATATCCACAAGGAATTCTCTGTGTTATGACTATTACAAGGTCATACACACAATTCATTTCTTGTCTTTTTCTTCTTTTTTTCTTTATTTTGTAGAGACAAAGTCTCACTGTCCCGCCCTCAGATAGAGTGCCGTGACGTCACATGGCTCACAGCAACCTCTAACTCTTAGGCTTATGCAATTCTCTTGCTTCAGCCTCCTGAGCATCTGGGACTACAGGTGATCGCCACAATGCCTGGCTAATTTTTTTGTTGCAGTTTGGCCGAGTCTGGGTTTGAACCTGCCACCTTCAGCATATGGGGCTGGTGCCCTACTCACTGAGCCACAGGCGCCGCCCTTTTTTTTTTTGAGACAGAGTGTTACTATGTCACCTTAAGTAGAGTGCTGTGGCGTCACAACTTATAGCAACCTCAAACTCTTGGTCTGAAGTGATTCTCTTGTCTCAGCCTCCTAAGTAGCTGGGACTATAGGCAGGTGCCAGACACAATGCCTGGTTATTTTTGTTGCAGTTGTCATTGTTGTTTAGCTGGCCCTGGCTGGGTTTGAACCTGGCGGCCTCAGTGTATGTGACTGGTGCCGTAACCACTGTGCTATGGGTGCTGAGCCCACAATTCATTTCTTCAGGTGCACTGATTTCCCAATTGTGTTCCTGCTTTGATCAGTAATCAGTTATTTAACCCCTTTAGTCTGTGTCTGGTAACCAATCTTTAAGGGACTGAGTAGAAAAGAAATGAGAATATGAGACTTTCAATTAGATTATAAAATCAAAATTGGTTTTCTAGTTGTGGTGATGACAAGCATTAGTGTTCAGAAATAAATAAAAACTTATAACTGGGGAATGAAAGCCCCTCCAAAGTATCAGGTGCAGAGAGGCATTTATAATGCAAAAGTAATCACATCCCACTTCCCCTTGATCTAAATAATTACCTATTGAAACCACTTGCTATCTGGGTTCTAGGCTGGCACCAAGTAGCTGTAAAATGTCATAGATGAGCACTATAACTTATGCCCTAAAGTTCCACAGTATACAGCCAGTCACTAACTAATGTCATCTCTGTAAACCAAGAATTTTTTTTTTTTTTTTTTTTTGAGACAGAGTCTTACTCTGTGCCCTGGGTAGAGTGCTGTGGTGTCATATTCACAGCTACTGGGCTCAGTGAATCCTCTTGCCTCAGCATCCCTGAATATCCAGGACTATAGCCATGCACCACCACATCCAGCTAGTTTTTCTATTTTTTAGTAGAGGTGGAGTCTTCCTCTTGCACAGGCTGGTCTTGAACTTCTGAGCTCAGGCAGTCTACCTACTTTATCTCCCAGAGTGCTAAACAATAAGAATTCTTGCACTTAGCTTTTTAACAGTTTACTCTTTGCTCTCTTTTGCCTTTAAAAACCAGAAACAATAAAAAGATCACTTTCCAGGGAAACAAAAAGTAGCAGTATTAACCCAATAATTTTAATTCAAAATGTTATTGCTTTGTTCTGATGGATAAACCTCACAGAGATACTCCCTCGAGGTCATTTAGTTACTCTAATTTAATAATTACTTGGCTTCAGGCTGAGAATTTTTCTTTTGGTTAAGATAAGATCATGTGAAAAGGGTAGAGACTAAGAAAGATTTATTTTTTCTGTGATAAAATAACAAAAAAATCTGCTGTGGATATGGGGTATGCCAGGGGACTTGTTAGAGTGCCACCATATAACAATGAAAAAGTTATAAGTAAATAGAGGAAATTACAAGCACTTAGCATCCCAGGAAGGTAAGAACTTGGTAAAATATGCTTTTGGTTTATAACTCACCTTTCCTTGGCATTCTGGGTACTAATGAAGCCCCAGGGGCATTTAAAGGAAACTTTACAACAGTAATAAAGAGACACTTAGACAAAAAGTTTTAGGTTTCTCCTGGAACTAGATAAAATTCTCATAATGCACTGACCATTTGTTCACTATTTAACAGTGTGTTTTTGTATGGGTATGTATTGAGTGAAGAGGTAATAGTGTACACATTAATTTGAGACAGAAAAGCAAAATGAGCTCTCCTTGGGAGCTTTGGTCTCATTTAATGCCCATGTTTATGTTTCATGAGGCTCATCTGCACATGAATGTTGACCATGGAAATAAATCATTCCAAGGATGGGCTTTTTCTTCAGACG
This sequence comes from Nycticebus coucang, assembly GCF_027406575.1. NCBI lineage: Eukaryota > Metazoa > Chordata > Mammalia > Primates > Lorisidae > Nycticebus > Nycticebus coucang. Next base: position 2,564,579 of record NW_026515577.1, on the reverse strand, counting down.
TGACTGAAGATTTCAGTATTTGTGAGACATAACTCTAGATTTCCTTTAGTATGGTGACTAGTGTTTTTGTATTTATACTGGAACGGTCACTGCACTCAAAATATAATTGAGTATTTTATTTGGTGTGGAGAGATATACACTCTTACTTCACACGGTGCTGTTTGATTGTTTAAAGTTTGCACATAAGTTGTACTTACAAAACAAAAAATCAGGGCTAGAATCATTTTATTTTCTTTCTTTCTATTTTTTTGAGACAGACTCTCAAGCGATTGCCCTGATAGAGTGGCATGGCATCACAGCTCACAGCAATCTCCAACTCCTGGGCTTAAGCGATTTTCTTGCCTCAGCCTCCCAAGTAGTGGGACTACAGGTGCTCACCACAACGCCTGGCTATTTTTTGATTGTAGTTGCCATTGTAGTTTGGCAGGCCCTTGGTGCATGTCGCTGGTGCTGTAACCACTGTGCTACAAGCGCCGAGCCTTGATGAGTATTTTTAATCTATCAAAGTGATTCTATCAGTTTCAAGTTTAGTCCTCATCTAAGGAAAAGTGTTGATTAACTGGAGAATTTCTAGAGTAAGAAAAGCTTCATTTGTTATCTTTCTTTCCTATACTTCATTGAATAAGCTCTTGTTCAGAATTACTTTCATTGTTTTCTACCTAGTGTTCCACCACTACTTAAATATATCTCTTGGATTGAAATATGCCTTGGACCTCTCACAATCTTCCCAACCCTTTTTTTTCCCTGTGCCAATTTATTTATGTATTTTTTTATTTCAGGTTAATGTGAGGGTAGAAATAACTAGGTTACAATATTTGCATTTGTTGTCCTACTTGTAGTTGTGTCCTGCACCCAAAAGAGCACATGTGCCATGTATAACCTTACATTATGCCAAATAAGTGGGAACACACAAATATCTTCCTTTCCTTCCATCTTCCCATCCCCTCCTCCTTCCTTCCCTTTCACCTCAACTTGAATTGAATTGAGTTTTTCTCTTCTGTGGGTGTGTATTAGATTGTCTACTGGCTTCATGTCAATATTGAGTACATTGGATATTTGCATTTCCATTCTTCTAATACTTTAATAAGAAGAATGTGTTTCAACTCTATGTATGTTAATACAAAAGATGTAAAGTTGGCTGAATACAATTCCATAGTACATATACCATATTTTGTTAATCCATTCCTAGGTTGATATCCATTTAGGTTGTTTTCCCATCTTGGGAACTGTAAATTGAGCTGTAATACACAATCTACTGCAAATAACTATATGATAAAATGATTTTTTTTCTTCTGGGTAGATGCCTAGTAATGGGATTGTGGGATCAAATGAGAGGTCTCGTGGTACCCAACGTGAATGGAATTACAGAGAAACACCAGCACATTGAGTTGGAATTAAGCAGGTGTTCTTTATTGGCTGGCCATCAAGAGCAGGCTCACACCTCAAAGTCTCTTGACCCTGTTGAGGTGAGGTTCAAGGTTTTTATATGTTACTTTGTGGGGGGATGGGAAGCCCTAGTGCAAGCAGAGTTTGACAGAAGCCAACACCTGCAAGGTTAGAACTATAGGGTAAAGGAGGGTGCTTACAAGGGGGATCTGGCGGATGTGCACAGACAGAATTATGACAGGATTGTGGTTCAAAAGATTTTTCAGCTTTCAGCTAGACTTCCTGTTTCTGCAAGGTTGCTGCTTCCTCAAGGGGCAGTTATGGTTTACAAAGGGCAGGGTGTTGAAAGTTCTTAACAAAATGGAGTATGGAATAAGTCTGGCTTGCTTGCTCAAAATGGAGGAAGTTAGGGTATTATGTTCCCCGCTCGTCCTAGTCAAACACTTGACTCTTTAAGGGTATAGAGTCATATTGGGCATTAATTACCATGAGTTTTATTGCAGCCAGTTGAGTTTTTATGAAATTGATGAACCAGTTGAGAATGCAAGGCTCCATCAGCAAACCTAGGATAAGGAGGATTAAAGGGCCAGCAAGACTGGTGATTAAAATTGTTGTTAGTCACGATTCCAATCACATAAGTTTTGGAACCAGGTCTGAGAGTTTTACTGTTCTTTTCTTTTTTTGTTTAAATCATCTCGGACAGTCCCCCCCACCTTTTTTTTTGAGACAGAGTCTCACTATGTTGCCCTCGGTAGAGTGCCCTGGTATCATAGCTCATAGCAACCTCAAACTCTGGGGCTTAAGTGATTACTTTGCCTCAGCCTCCCAAGTACCTGGGACTACAGACGCCTGCCACAATGCCTGGCTATTATTTTGTTGCAGGTTTCATTGTTGTTAGATGGCCTAGGCCCGGTTTGAACCCACCAGCATCAGTATATGTGGTCAACACCCTAGCTGCTGAGGTATATGTGCCACCCATCTTCAACCTTTTGGAAAATATCCCTAATTACCCCTGACTTGTTGACATAAAAACAACAGGCTTCTCTTAGTATAGCACAGCAGACCTTTAGCCCTCTCCAGTTCTAGAGGACCACCTATGCTACTGAGTCCACCTAGGTGTGGAGCAAGTCTATAGCATATTGGAGGTTTTCTAGGCTTCCATCAAATTGTGAGGATACTACTTCAAGGTCTTTGTTACCTTTTACTAAGGCAGAGTTTCCACAGAAGCACCTCCTGCTGCTGTAAGACTGAGCAGGATTAGAATTAAAACTGTTGTCTGAATTTGGCAGTGTGAATTTAGTTTCTGAAACAGGATTAAACTTTCTCCTTCTGAACCAGGATACATACATACATACATACACGGCAATACGTGCACTGTTGCACAGACTCCTTCTGGCTGAAGCAAGTGAGCTGTGATAGATCTGGTTAAGCCTATAGTACAAGCTAGCCAAGTTTTATTAGGAGCAAAGTTAGCTAAAGATGGTTCTAGATCTTGGGTATAATTACTGCTACTGTGGTCAAGGAGGATTTGGTGAAGATGTAGCCTGGGATCTGGAGATACCATGCTTGTCCAGTCACATCTCTTAGAGTAAACGGTGGGACTAGCTGCGTACAAAGCAAAAGGTTCTTGTTAGTTATGGGGGGGGGTGTTGTTTTCCTAACCGTACATAATGTGGGGGTCGAGGCTGTAGACATAACCAACAATCAGAAGCTACTTCAGGTTGAGTTGCATTTAAAAGATGATGCATACTATTTAACACAGCTAGCAGAGTAGGAAGTAAGGGTTTTTGGTGTGGTTTCTTATAAGGTATAGGGCCCCTAAAATCTGGATTAAAAGAGTTAAACAGTGAATCCTACAGTTTTGCTAGTCCCACTGGTCTCAGGGGAGTCTTGGGGAGTCTAATTAACTGAATTGAGAACTGAGTCCCTTGAGGCTAGCATGTGTGGGGTTTGGAGTTTCCAAGCCTGTTTTTGTCTCCAGACTCATTTGGTCTCTGCACCTGGATTGAAATGGGGTTACATGTCCTAGGTGTCAGACATGCCCAGGAACCCCCTTTGACCTCACCACAAGTCTTCTTTCTCCTTGCAGTGACATACTTGGTGTCATTTAGGGTAAAGTCACTGCTCTGTGATCTCATTTCTACCTGTGTTGCGCATAGTTGGAGGGATGGCTTTTCATCTAATATCATCCCCCGGGTGATATGGGCCAAGCAACCTGCATGGGTCAGTGTGGAAAACTGGACCCAAAGCACTCTTTTCCTAGTTTTCATTTGCTATTACTTTTTCTTTTCCATCAAACAACACAAAGTTGGAGGGGAGGAAGCAAGGGTATGGGGAAGGAATCTTTAAACTGACAGAACACATAGGAAGGAAATTAAGATTTTAACAGTCTTAGCTTGTGTTGCTGGAAGTGATCGGGCCAGGGTCGCAGAGATGAAACCAGCAGTCAAATGTTTAGAGAAGCAGAGGGCTACAGCTCTCTTAGGCATGTAGCAATTTCTCTTTATTTCTTACAAGCTTATCTACTCTAACAATACAAAGTTGTGCCCATACACGTCATAATAGAAAACCAGCTGGTGACAGATAATCTATACGATAAGACTACAAGGTAACTATAAGCAGAGCACAAAGAAAAACAAAGTGATTATAAAACTTAGGCAGCTATTCAGTTCTAAAGAACGGGTGTAACCTATAGCTAAAATACACATTAACTTATCTTGATTTTTCCACTCCCCTAATTCCCTCTAGGAAATTCCAGAGACAGCCAGACTCTGCTTTCTGGGTCTGTCTCCTGCATGATTAGCTTTCTAATCATTATGGAGTGTCTTCTAAGGAACATCTTTTCATGTGGACTCTGAGAAGGTTCTTCAAGCATAAATCAATGGTACTTGAAGTTACATTGAGGTTACAGCTTGAGAAGATTTTCTCTAGGCCTGACAGTCTAGGAGGTTTCACTGTTCACTTCTGTTTTTTTCCACTCAGGCATAGTGGTTCTATGCTGTTAGGCCGTTGACTTTCACAGTGGTTGGGGTGGCAAGAATGGTGGTGAATGGCCCTTTCCAAGTTGGGGTTAGTCCTTCCTTCTGAAATAACTTGATGTAGACTTGGTTACCAGGCTGGAAAGCAGTTCCGGGTTCCTTGCCACCAGTCTTAGAGTCTGGATAGGTGTCTTGAACCTGTGAGTGAATTATTTTTCTGGAGCCAAGAAAGAGACTGAAGATACTAGGAATGATTTCATTTAGGAGTTGTTGTGGAAGGCTTCTACCCATCTTGAGAATGTGTCCACTAACACAAGAAGATGTTTATACTCTCTGCTTCCTGGCTGGATTTTAGTGAAGTTAACTTCCTAATTTTCTCCTGGTATGTGTCATCCAATGCAGATTTCTAACAGAAGCCTGGTCTGGCTTTGGCATTTATCTTTTTACATGTCACACACCAAGTGGCAGTTGACCAGGGTGGCTTCTGTATGACTTCAGCCACCTTACATATGTTTGCGGCTTTCTGGCTTTTCTACACTGACAGAGACTAAGTCAAGAGTAAAAGAATTGTAACTATTTAGTAGTCATTTACAAATATGTATAAGTTCTGGATTTTGAGGCTAAGGTTTACACAATGAGAACATAAGAACTTTAGTTCTTATCTACAGACTTAGTATACTTTTTAAGGTAACATTTAGTTTTAAGAGTTTGTAAAGAACTAAAGTTAAGTTTTATTTTATGAGCTGGCATTGTAGATAAGCCTGGACTCTAATACAGGTAGGCTACAGTTTTTCTTTTGAATTATTTTTCTCCCACTGATTTCTCATTTTACTAAAAACCAAATTACAACAGAACTATTTCAATTGCTAAAGTAACTGTACTTTCAGGATACCGAGTCTTATTATTTGCATAAAGTGCAGCAAGAACATTTATTAGCCATCTAGGTTTTTCTTTTCTTTAAAATTAGCTTTTCTGGAACTTTAACTATTTATCAGGAATCTCAGGTTAGACTTGAAAACCTCTCACGAGCCCAGGTTTTATCTGTACCATCAGATACCTGTATGCGTTCTTCTCTTTAGGTCCCTCACCATCCCTGGACAGGAGATCATGGTCAATTAGTAGATCAGACGAGACTTGAACTGGAGGCTCCTGGACCCTATTACGTAGAAGATGCTGCTATGGGACTAAGACCTACCACTTCTCAGATTTTCCTAGATGACCAGCAGTAATAATTTTGTATACTTTTAATAAAAGTGTACAAAAGAACTTGAACAATATAATCAGAAAGTTGACCTCTAAGTTTTCTTTTTTTTTTTTTTTTTGTAGAGACAGAGTCTCACTTTATAGCCCTCTGTAGGGTGCCATGGCATCACACAGCTCACAGCAACCTCCAACTCCTGGGCTTCAGAGATTCTCCTGCCTCAGCCTCCCGAGTAGCTGGGACTACAGGCACCCACCACAACGCCCGGCTATTTTTTGGTTGCAGTTTGGCCAGGGCTGGGTTTGAACCTGCCACCCTCAGTATATGGGGCCGGTGCCTTACCGACTGAGCCACAGGTGCCGCCCAGACCTCTAAGTTTTCTTAAGGGCTAAGATGACTGACAAATTTTATAATTCACATAACAAATTTTACGTCTCTAGGATGTTTGATGACAGTCATGCAATTCGTTATAATTAAAGACATATTTGGGTTTAATTATTCATACATTTCTTTCTATTATTAAAGGGTAGAAAAGTGAATATATATTGTTGTCATCATTCTTTAATTCAGAAAAAGATGTAGATTATCCCTCTCCTAGTGGTCCATAGAGGGCTGTTATCCCCTAACCTTAAATAACACTTTCTAGGGAGGAATGTTTACATATTTTCAGTGTGATGAAATCCTGGTGAAATCACAGTCATTGTTTACATTTTTTATACATCAAGTGTCAGACAAGGTGTATTAAATGTTTAATACGAATATGTATTCTTGGCTTGGTGCCTGTAACACAGTGGTTACGGCACCAGTCACATACAACCAGGCTGGTTGGTTCGAACCCAGCCAGGGCCAGCTAAAAAACAATGACAACTAAAACCTAAAAATATCCGGGCGTTGTTGCAGGTGTCTGTAGTCCGAGCTATTTGGGAGACTGAGGCAAGAGAATCGCTGAAGCCTAAGAGTTTGAGGTTACTGTGAGCTGTAACACCAGAAGGACGACATAGTGAGACAGTGTCTCCAACAAAACAAACAAAAAAAGGAGTCCAATTTGGGCGGACTGCCTTACTTCAGGGGTTTGAGACCAGCTTGAGACAGAGAGAGACCTCATCTCTAAAAAGCTCCAGGCTTTGTGGCAGGCCCCTGTAGTTCTACCTACTCAGGAGGCTGAGGCAAGGGAATCACTTGAGCCAAAGAGTTTGAGTAGGTTTTTCATTGTTTAAAGCAGGAACAGTGAAAGCAAACTGTTCCATGTCTTTTGGTTGCAAATGAATATTAAAAAAGCAATCTTTTAAATAAATAACAATTATAGGATAATGTTTTGGTATTAAGGTAGGATTAGGTATTCCACGTTGCAAAGACCCCACCGGGTGGGTAAGTGCATTAATTTTTCTTAAATTTGTTAACATTCTCCATTTACCTGATTTCTTTTTAATTACAAAAATTGGAGAATTCCAGGAAATTGTAGATTCAATATGACCAGCTTGCAATTGTTCATCAATTAATTGATGCAGTGCTTCTAATTTTATCAAAGGAAGAGGTCCCTGCTCCACCCAAACTGGTTTATCTGTTTTCCATTGCAAGGAAAGAAGCACCACTCATTCCAGCTGTGTTTCATTGTACATGTGAATTGAGAAGGTCTTAGAAACTCAATTCCCCCTTCTCCTCTTACAGAAATGTTCACAGATGTGCAGAAGTGCTGGGCAGAGGCCCCTAAGAAAAATCCTCTGATAATGAAGGAAGTCCTAGGCCTGTTTTATCATGTCCCATCTGGATTATTTCAGGCTTTCTAGGAACATCAGGCTGAGTTGGATCATAGCCCATGTGAAACATAGTATTTTTATTTAACAGCCTTTAAAATTGTGGGGATGGTAAGCATCACTCCCCATTGTTGTGATAAGTCTTGACCCCATAACGTGACCACAATAGGCATGATGTAAGGGCAGACATCAGCTGCCTATACTTCAGGTCCTTTAAAACGCAAATCAAAAGTACTTTGTTCAATATTAGTCATAGTTCCAAATGCCAATAAAAGTAGCTTTCACAAATCATGTAAGCCCAAGAGTTTGAATACTTCTGTGACCTGTGATGCCAGGGAACTGTACCACAGGGGATTTTGGCCAGCGTGCAGGACGCATGTGAGTAGCAATGATAGAAACATCTGCTCTGGTATCTATAAGCTCCATAATTGGAATATTTTTCTCAAATGTTACTTTACATTGAAGATCAGTATTATTTAGAAAAGTATGCCAAGAAACATGCTTCTCTGTGCTTCCAAAGGTGGTTTTGGAAGAGAGAGGTTTTGCCCTTATCATATGGTAAAATTAATATTTGAGCCACACGATGTCCTGCAGACAATTGGATATTTTTGGTGGCTGAAGCCATCATTAATATTTCACCTTTATAATCTTCATCAATTATTCATGGGAGGATAGAGTCTTATGAAGCAGTTTTTGTTGAAAAGTAGGAGCTCATCTTCAGCAGGCACCAAGCTCCAAGTTGCGAATCTCTACCTTGTCATGAAGACAAGTAAAGTATTGTTTTTCTTTCAATATACCCGATTCAAATTTCTTTGGACTACATCCAAAACAAGGGTTCCCTTTGAAATTACCAGGTGAACATAGGATGTGCTATATATAAAGAATGGTGTTAGGCTTGACACCTATAGCTCAGGTGCTAGTGCGCCAGCCATATACACCAAGGCTGGTGGGTTTGAACCAGGTCCGGGTCTGCTAAACAACAATGACAACTACAACAACAACAACAACAACAACAAAAATAGCCAGGCATTATGGCAGGCACCTGTATTCCCTGCTACTGGGAGGCCAGGCAAGTAAATCCTGTACGCCCAAGAGTTTGAGGGTTGCTGTGAGCTGTGACACCAGGGGACTCTACCAAAGGTGACATAGTGCGATTCTGCCTCCAAACAAACAAATGAAAAAGAGAATGGTGCTGTCAAGTCTTCTACTTAAAGATTTAATTATGGCAATCTCTTGCCATATTGCCTGTGGTGAGCATCACATTTTAGTCTAATTATGTTATAAATTATTTTCTGTCTATTTTAGAATAGTGCATAGATTTTCTGGGGTGGAGATTATTCTCTATTTCTGAAATGCTGTCCAGGGTTTCCAGACATGACATAAACCTATAAGGTGCCCCACAAGTTTCACTGTACAGGCATCTTTTTTGAGGGCTTCTAGTCACAACCCTGGAAGTTGTGGAGCATATTGTACACTGCAACCAAATTGATAGGTGAGATCATCTCTCTGGCTCATTGGGATCTACAGGCTCATTTTTAGCAATTAGAGCCGGTTTATCTAATAGATAAATTCACAGAGCACCAGTCCTTCCAGCTGTGTTTCATTACACATGTGCATTGAGTAGTTCTTAGAATCTCAATTGCCCCTTCTCCTCTTACAGAATTGTTCATGGGTGTGCAGAAGGCACTTGCAATGTCCCCACCTCTCCAAGACCTAAATCTACAGATGCAAAATTTAAATAAAGGATGTGTTAGAGACTTTCCATGAGGAAATCTCTTCTCCAGCTTCCTTTACATTCAAGCGTACAGAGCCAGATTGATTCCACCTAGAAACTACATAGAAAATCTGACTTCAAGCAGGAATGAACAAGAAAGGGCCAGAATTTGAACTGAGACTACACAAAACCTAGAGGAGACATTTTCTTCATTAAGAGACACTGACATTGATATTATATAACTAATTCCTTTGAGACAGTCTTATTTGTCACCCTCTTAGAGTGCCATGGCATAACTTCCAGCAACCTCTTGGACTCAAGTGATCCTCTTGCCTCAGCTATAGTAGCTGTGACAGGTGTCTGCCACAATGCCTACCTTTTTGTTGTTGTTGTTGTTTTGAGACACAGTCTCAAGCTGTGTAGAGTGCTATGGCATCACAGCTCATAGCTCACAACAAGCTCAAACTGTTGTGCTCAAGTGATTCTCTTGCCTCAGTCTCCCAAGTACCTAGGACTATAGGCGCCTGCCACAAGGCCTGGCTATTTTTTAAGCGGGGATCTTGATCTTGCTAAGGCTTTTCTGGAACTCATGAGCTCAAGCAATCCACCTGCATTGGTCTCCAAAGGAGCTAGTATTATAGACATCAGCTACCGTTCTTGGCCTTAACCCCCTCATTTTATCTGGAGTCAAATTAAGTACTCTACCCATTTTATTCATTTTTTTTTTGCAGTTTTTTTTTTATTGTTGGGGATTCATTGAGGGTACAATAAGCCAGGTTACACTGATTGCAATTGTTAGGTAAAGTCCCTCTTGCAATCATGTCTTGCCCCCATAAAATGTGACACAAACCAAGGCCCCACCCCCCTCCCTCCATCCCTCTTTCTGCTTCCCCTTCCATAACTTTAATTGTCATTAATTGTCCTCATATCAAACTTGAGTACATAGGTTTAAAGCTTCTCCATTCTTGTGATACTTTTCTAAGAATAATGTATTCCACTTCCATCCAGGTTAATACGAAGGATGTAAAGTCTCCATTTTTTTAATAGCTGAATAGTATTCCATTTTATACATATAACACAGCTTGTTAATCCATTCCTGGGTTGGTGGGCATTTAGGCTGTTTGCACATTTTGGCGATTGTAAATTGAGTTGCAGTAAACAGTCTAGTACAAGTGTCCTTATGATAAAAGGATTTTTTTCCTTCTGGGTAGATGCCCAGTAATGGGATTGCAGGATCAAATGGGAGATCTAGCTTGAGTGCTTTGAGGGTTCTCCATACTTCCTTCCAGAAAGGTTGTACTAGTTTGCAGTCCCACCAGCAGAGTAAAAGTGTTCCCTTCTCTCCACATCCACGCTAGCATCTGCAGTTTTGAGATTATGTGATGTGGGCCATTTTCACTGGGGTTAGATGATATCTCAGGGTTCTTTTGATTTGCATATCTCTAACATATAGAGATGATGAACATTTTTTCATGTGTTTGTTAGCCATTCGTCTGTCATCTTTAGAAAAGGTTCTATTCATGTCTCTTGCTCATTGATATATGGGATTGTTGGCTTTTTTCATGTGGATTAATTTGCGTTCTCTATAGATCCTAGTTATCAAGCTTTTGTCTGATTGAAAATATGCAAATATCCTTTCCCATTGTGTAGGTTGTCTCTTTGCTTTGGTTGTTGTCTCCTTGGCTGTACAGAAGCTTTTCAGTTTAATGAAGTCCCATTTGTTTATTTTTGTTGTTGTTGCAATTGTCATGGCAGTCTTCTTCATGAAGTCTTTCCCCTGGCCAATATCTTCCAATGTTTTTCCTATGCTTTCTTTGAGGATTTTTATTGTTTCATGCCTTAAATTCCATTTTATTCATTTATTCAGGGGTTAGTGATATGCAGTTATGTGGGCATATATTTCTCTCTGGTGGAGTGGGAGTACCTGGATCCTAGAAACTCTGCCCTTGGCCACTTGGTCAATGTGCTATTTATTTATCTGTTTTTATTTCAGGAACTGTTGACATTTAGGGAGGCCTAGGATGCACCTCCTATGGCCCCTGTGGATACTCCAGGAGCAGCTGCTATTCCAGTACAGGCTAAAAGAGTAATTAACATAAGTGCCAGTTTGTGGAGGCAGCCTGCACAATGGGAAGCCCAGCTGGCTGAATCCTGGGCAATTTGGGCATCTCCCCGGGATCAGCAGTTTGTCCAGTGAGAGGTTTGCACCCAGTATGTTTGGTTGCCATGCACCCAGTATCTCTCTTTTGCTGGAGGCTGTTGGGTCGTGCATTTGATTTTGGCTACTATACCAGGAGCTGATTTGCAAGTGGCATTTAGTCCTCATCCCTGGAATTTTGTGCCAAGCCTTTCAGCTTCTTGGGCTGTTAAATGTCTCCAACATGGGATGAATTCAGGGGAGAGCCAATGAAGAACTATTTATCTGATGGTTTCACAGCAGAATTCCATTTGAACAGTATTTGAGATCCTCCAAGGAAGTTTAGGAATATGGAGATCTCTAGAAATCTTTGGAAAACTTCAATAACCTTTTTCAGCCCTACTCATCGGAGTGAAGGTCTTTATTAAAAAGGTGAGTTGGCTTAGCTAGGCAGAATTAATCCAAGTCAGGTTTATCGAAGTCACAGAGCACCAAAAATATTGGGTTTCAGGGCATCTGCTTGAATCCTAAAATGTCAGGGTTTCTGAGAGCTGCTTGGTTCCTCAGTTCTTAGAATGCTCTTGGATAAAAATGACCATACACCTCTAAGTAAGGAAAGCATGGAAGAAGGTTTACTGAAGAAGAGAAAGGCAGGATGACAGACTAAGAAAGTTTGCAGAGCAGGACACATTCACTGTAGTCAGCAAATGGGCCTCCCTTGTCAGGTCAAGGCAAAGAGGCAGCATGGAGTTGTTAATCTACTGGTTCTAATTTGGTATTGGGTACATGTGATGCTCATTTTTTTCATTATTGTGATACCTCAGTTAGGATAATGTTCACCAAATCCCTCCAGATTATTACAGAAGCTATAAAATTGCCATCTTTTCATGGCTGCATACTAGTCCATCGTATACATATACCATAGTTTATTAGTCCATTCCTGTGGTAAAGGGCACCTGGATTATTTCCACATCTTTCCAGTTGTAAATTGTGTTTCTATATATAACATTTGAGTGAAAATGTCCTTATGGGCATAATGACTTTTTCTTTCGGGCAGATAACCTAGAACGGGTTTGCTGGATATAATGGTAGGCCTACATTTAGATCTTTAAGCAATCTCCATACCTCTTTCCTACAGAAGCTATACTAGTTTTTCTCCCCACCAGCACGGCATGAGTGTTTGCTTCTCTGGTCACTCATCATGTGTTGTAGGTGATTCTGAGGTTAGGTGGTATCTCTGGTAGTATCTTGAGGTGGTTTCGATTTGCATTTTTGTCATGATTGGGGATGATGATCAATTTTTTCATGTGTTTGCTAGACATTCATAAGTCCTCATGAGAAAAGTTTCTTTTTCTTTCTCTTGACCAGTTTTCAATGGGGCTGTTTTACCTTTTCAAGTTGCTTTGCTGGAGTGTTTTGTAGATTTTGGTCATTAACACTTTGTTGGATTTGTAGCATGCAGATACCTTCTCCCATTCTATAAGTTAGTTTCTGTTGTTCAATGTATTCTTTCCTGTTTTCTAACTTTATTAGTTTCCATTTATTTATTTTGTTGCTACAATTTCCAGTGAGGTCTTCATAAATTCTTTCCCTAGCTAGTAAGATGAAGAACACTTTCTTCTAGTGTTTTATAGTTTTGTATCTTACATTAAAATTTCTTATGCATCATGAGTTAATTTTTGTGGGTGGTGAGGGGTATGTGTTTAGTTTTAGTCTTTCACATGTGGCTAACTACTTGTCCCAGCAAGATTGATTAATTAATTTTTTTTTAATCGGCTTAGGTAGAGTGCTGTAGTGTCACAGATCATAGCAAACTCAGACTCTTGGACTTAAGTGTTTCTTTTGCCTCAGCCTCCCGAGTAGCTGGTACTACAGGCACCTGCCACAATACCCAGCTATTTTTTTGTTGTAGTTGTCATTGTTGTTTGGCAGACTCAGGCCAGGGTGGAACCCACCAGCCCTTTTGTATGTCGTAGCCCCCCTAGCTGCATAGCTACAGGCACCAAGCTGATTTATTAAAATTTTGTAGTATTTAATTTTATTGTAAGTAGGATTGTTTTCTTAACCTTTTCTCAGATAGTTTGTTTTTAGAGTTTAGAAATTCAAGTCAGTTTTGAATGTTGACTTACAAATTTAGTGAATGGGTTTATTATCTCTAAATATTTTGTGGGCACTGCCTGTGACTTAGTGGTAGAGTGCCGGCCCCATACACTGAGGGTGGTGAGTTCAAACCCAGCCCCAGCCAAACTGCAACAAAACAATAGACGGGCGTTGTGGTGGGCACCTGTAGTTCCAGCTACTTGGGAGGCTGAGGCAACAGAATCACCTAAACCCAGGAGTTTGAGGTTGCTGTGACACCATGGCACTCTACCAAGGGTGATAAAGTGAGACTCTGTGTCTAGAAAATCAATAAATACATAAATAAATAGATAATTTTGTTATAATATTTACAGTGTTATTTATATCTGACTACTTTGTCTATAAGCAAAAGAGTTTTAATTCTTTATTTCTGATTTGAATGTCTTTTGTTATTTTATTACATAATTTCTCTGGCTTTATCTAATACAATTTTGAGTAAAAATCCTTAGACTGGGTACATTTATTTGCTTGTCTGATACTAAAGCAATGTCTGTTAGAATTTTCACTGTTGAGAATGGTACCTTAGAACTTTATATATATGATTTTATTATGTTGAGATACATATCTTTGTGTGTATAGAATTTCAAGTTTTTATTGTGAAAGTGCTTTGAATTTTATTAAATGTATTAAAAAAATATTTTGAGGTAATCATATAATTTATATCATTTCTGTTTTTGTAGTATATCTTTTTTTGTTGTTTGTATATGTTGCTATATCTTTGCATTCCAAGTATAAATCCTACTTATTCTTGGTATATAATCTTTTACACATGTTGTAGAATTTCATTTCTAGTATTTTGTTGAAAATTTCTGCTTGTACATTAATTAGAGATAATGGTTTGTGGTTTTCTTTCTTATAGTATCTTTATATGGCTTCAGTATGAGGATAATGGTGGTCTCATAATGTAAGTTTGGAAGTATCTCCCCCCTTTAGTTTTCTGGGAGCTTGAGAAGGATTGATTATTTCTTCTTTCAATGCTTGGTAGAATTTGCTTGTGAATTCATCCATCTTTTCCTTCTCTTTGTTGGAGGATTTTTTATTAGTGCTTCAAGATTTTCCTCAGTATTAGTCCATTTAGTATTTCTAATTCATGATTTTAATCTTAGTGGGTTGTATATGTGTTGAGTGGAATGCGATACATGTATTTGTTAGGTCTGGTTAGTCTACAGTGTTGTATAAGTGCACATTTACTGGTGTTCTGCTGAAATGATCTATTCATTGTTTTAAGTAGGTCAGTGAAATCCCTTTTTATTATTGTATTTCTTTCTATTTTTTCCTACTATTCTGCTAATGTTCACTTTGTGTATTTAGAAGTTCTAGTATTGCATACATATTAATCATATTTCCTCTCGACAATTTAGCCATTTTGTTAATAAATAGTAAATGATTTTTAACTTTTTGACAGATTTTTCATACAAAACTATTTTGTGCTATATAATGTATGATCACTCCTGCACTCTCACTTAAAATTAGCATAAAATTTTCATTTCAATCCTTTCACTTTTTGCCTATTTGTCCTTAAATCAAACGTGAATCATTTGTAAGCAGAATAATATGAGACTTAAAAAATCCATTCATCTCTGTTTTATTCCATTTTTAAGTGATATAACAATCCACAGACTGGGTAAACTATAAAGAATAGAAGTTTTGGCTTGCCGCCCATAGCTCAGTCGTTGGAACACCGGCCACATACACCAGGGATGGTGGTTGGAACCTGGCCCAGACCTGTTAAACAATGATGACAACGACAGCAAACAAATGGCAGGGAGTTGTGACAGGCACCTGAAGTCCCAGCTACTCAGGAGGCTGAGGCAAGAGAATAGTTCGAAAACCCACCAAACAAAGAGAATAGAAGTTTATTTGACATTCAATCCTTGAGGCTGGGCAAGGCAAAACCATGGTACTGACATCTGAAAAAGTCCTTTTTCCTGCAGCATTAACATGAAGGAGACCAAAGAACTGGTAGAGAGCAAGGTTGTGAATCAGGTAGAGCTGTTGTTATTCTTGTTGTTTTTAAAAAACAGAACTATGTTCATGATAACTAACACACTCATTGGATTAAAAAAAAAAAACAAAAAACAAAAACCCTAATCCAATCAATTTGCCCTGATGGCCTAATCAGTTTTTAAAGGCCCCACTTGTATTTTTTTTTTTTTTTTTTGAGACAGAGTTTCACTTTGTCAAACTGGGCAGAGGTCTGTGCCATGATAGCTCCCAGCAACCTCAAATTCTTGCTCTCAAGAGATCCCTTTCCTCAGCGTCCTGAGTAGTTGGGACTGTAGATACTTGGCTACAACACCCAGCTAGCTTTTCTATTTTATGTAAAGATGGTATCTCAGTCTTGCTCAGGCTAATCTTGAACTCCTAAGTTCAAGCAATCCACCTACCTTGACCTCCCAGAGCACTAGGATTACAGATGTAAGTCACTGTGCCGAGCCCAAGGCCCCACTTCTTCTTTCTATCATAGCAATTAAATTTTACTCTCAATTTTACAGGCCATAGTTTATAACAGTGTCTTTTTATCGGATACTTGAATCTCTTTATATGTAAAGTAATTTTGAATAGGTAAGGGCTTTCTATTGTAATTTTGTTTTTTCTGTATATTTTATAATTACATCATTTGTTTAATAATACTTTATTTCCTTTTTTCCCATTTTTTGGATTTCTTTTTGTCGTTGGTATATGCTTGGATGCTCACTTTTCTGTATGTACTACAGTTATTTTTCTAGTGTTTATCAAAAGATTTACATACATTTTATACTTAGAACATTCTAGCTTAAGATAACAATTAAATTTCTGTGCATAAAAAATCAACAAATTCACCCCTCACATATTTTATACTGTTTATGTTACATTTTACAACTTTTTGTATTGTGTATCCATTAAAAAATTATTTTAGCTGTCTTCCTTTCAATAGTTTGATTTTGTAACTTTTATACTTGAGTTAAAAGTGACTTATGCACCACCATTGTTATTCAGTATTTCACTTTGTATTTATTGTTTCTAGTGAAATTCACACTTCAATGTTTTCATTATTAGTATTCTACCATTTTAATTTCAAGAATTTCAGCAGATATATTAGTGATACATTTTAAATGTTCTTTATGTGGGAATGTTTTAAAACACTTCTTCATTTCTGAAGGTTCGATTTGTCAGATATGGTCTTGATGGTTGATAGCTTTTCTTTTTTTTCCTTTAGCACATTAAACATATAGTTTCACTTCCATCTCACCTACAAGATTTCTGCCTAAAAATATCTGTTAATGACTCTGTTATCTCTTGCTGCTTTTAAAATTCTCACTTTAGGCAGGATGTGGTGGCTCATGACTGTAATGTTAGAATTCTTGGAGGCTGAACTCAGGAGTTTGAGACGAGCCTGGGCAAGAGCAAGGTCTTGACTCTACTAAAAATATAGAAACTAACTGGGCATTGTGGCTGCCACTTGTAGTCCCAGTAGGTGGCTGGAGCAAGAGAATCACTTCAGCCTAAGAGTTTGGGGTTGCTGTGAGCTATAATGACAATGCAATTTACACTCGGTGAAAGAGTGAGATTGTCTCAACAAAAATGTTTCTCATTTTTTCTTTGGATTTTTCCAATTAAAATTTGGCCTGGGCAATTGTTATTGGGTTTTCTTCAGATACTTTGATTTTAACAAAGCTACGTCCATGTAGTTTTGATGGAATGATATTCTTTTTTAAAAAAACTTTTTATCTGTTTATTCCTCATTTGAAAATCACAAATGCATATATTTCTTCACTTAATGGTGCACTCTCAGACACATATTTTTTCTTTACTATTTCTTTTTTTGTCTGTTGTAGGGTAACTTCAATTGGCCTGCCTTTGCATTTGTTGACATGGTATTCTGAATAACTGAATCTCCTATGATGCCATTACATTTTCAGTTTGACATTGTAGACTTCAGCTGAAGCTCTTGTTTGTTTTTTTCCTATTTCTCTATTAAAATTCTTATTTTGTTTATGTGTTCTTTTATGATTTTTTTAGTTATATGAGTTCTTTTGTGTCTCACTTAGATAAATTCATTTTTATCCTTTTTGTTTGTTTGTTTTGTTTTTTGCAACATTCTCACTATGTCATTCTTAGTAGAGTGCTGTAGTGTCACAGTTCAGAGCAACCTCAGACTCTTGGGCTTAAGCAATTCTCTTGCTCAGCCTCCCAAGTAGTTGAGACTACAGGCACCGGCCACAATGCCCAGCTATTTTGTGGTTGTTGCTGTAGTTGTCATCGTTGTTTTAGCAACTCTGGGCTGGATATCAACCCTCCAGCCCCTGTGTATGTGGCCAGCACCCTCCCACTGAGCTATGGGCGCCACCTTCAGCCAGTTTTTAGATCTTCATTGCTTGGAAATTCATTACTGGAGCTTTATTTGTATCTTTTCTGCCTAAAAAGATACCTTTACAGTGATCATACCTGCCTGATGATTTATAGTCTGGATACCTGGATGCTTTATTGTCTGGATACCCAGGGTTTTGAACTCTGAATCTGAAGGAACAAATACCTCATTCAGTCATTATAGAGATGTTTCTTCTTTTGGGTGGCTGGGCTGATGAGATTTTTTTCTGAGATTGCAGCTGAGTAAGGTTGAAGCTAAGTAATATGGGTGTTATAGGGAATTGAGTGTGTTTCATGGTTGGTAGGGATCATACAGTTGTGTATCCTGGCTATTCCCTGGGAAGTAGGATATTTTTTTAAGGTATTGATGCGTAGGACTGGTGCTCAGATTAAAAACTGCAGTGTTTCTGCAATTGCAGCATTGATACAATGAATGTGGGTAGGTGTTCACTCATTGGACAGGTTGTTGAATGGGCTAGACTGACCCCTGATTATAGCTGAGAGGGTCTGCAACTGATGCATAGGGCTACTGCCAGATACACACCTGTGAAAAATGTCTTTTCATTTTTTTTTAGATAGTCTTAACTGCTGCCCATGTTTAGTGCAATGGCATCAACCTACCTCGCAGAAACTTCAAGTGATCTTCCTGTGTCAAGCTTCTGTGAAGCTGGGATTACAAGTGCCTACCACAATGGTTGGCTAATTTTCCCTATTTTTAGTAGAGATGGGGTCTCACTCTTCCTCAGGATAGTCTCAAACTCTTGAGCTCAAGAGATCCTCCCACCTTGACCTCTCAGAGTTCCAGAATTACAAGTGTGAGCCACTGCATTCAGCCTATGAGAAATGACTTTAGGTCTGTCATTGGGTCCATGTAATGTTCCCCTTCCACGTTTTGGGATAGCAGGACTGCTTCTAGAGCTGTCAAGTGGAGATTGTTACCAAGGCAATTTTAAGATTCACAGTAAAATTATTGTTAGCAGGCTTGCCTCCATGGACACAGATATGTGTGCTTCCAGACATACCTCAAATGGAGCAAAATTCGTTCTGGATTATGACCAAGGCCAGGTTACATGGCCAAATGAAGAACACATTTCAGATAAATTTTGGTGGTTGTGGATTCAGGAGCATAGATGGATGTTTCTCCCTGTGTGGGCAGGATTTTTTTTATACCATGGCTGAGAGATGAAAAAGGTGAGTTTTATGTTGATTCAGCAGCCAAAGATTGGACCAAGTCTGCAGGCCTGTCTACCTGAGACTCACATGGGTATGAATCATCCTGTGGATCTTGGCAGATGGTGGTAGTGGCATAACCTTGGTCACGTAAGCTATAGCTGAGTCTATGGTACAGTATGATCATTTTTTATTCTGGTGCCAGGACTATTATTGGAAAGTCTGCTAGTGGGTCATGTTACAGCTCTCACAAAATCATCCTCTTTCATCTTGGTCTCTACTATTTTTTCAGAAACACTGACCTAAAAAAGTCCCTAAACTCTCATAAAAGCTGCTTCGTTTGGGTTTTCACAGTATGCTGTGGGGGATATGAGTAGGAGACCTCCTTTGCTTTCATCTTCCTTCTTTTACTGTCCTATATTTTTCACTTTCTGAAATGTTTCATGCAAAATTTGTTCACGGTTCTTAGAATAAAAAGTTTTGAAATAAAGTGCTAAATTTACATGTTACGTAAGAAGCAAATTACATTACTAGCAAGCCCCATATTATATTTATTAAAATGGTTTTAAGTTCAAATTTATTTTAGGAAACAAGGAATCACTCAAATTTCTATCAATCATTCTCAGCCTAGATTTAAATGATGATATAAATTAATCCCAAATGTTTTCTTTTTATTTGAATAATTTGCAACACAGTTTACACATTTCTGTTACTTCTTCATTTGGAAACACAAGCTTTTCTTAGTTTTCAAGTGCTGTATTATTACTGATATATTTTGTGTAAAAGTTGCACCAATCTTCCTGGGTGCACAGAATTCAAATAGTAGATATGAAATTTAGTAACTCTTTTCCCAAACAATATTATGTTGTATCTTTTTCAAATGTATGTTTATTCAGATGAGTTAATTTTATTTTTTAAAATTTAAACCTGAATATTAATGATTTAATGAGAATTTTTGACTCTGTACACTGTAGCATGTTGTAGTGTATGAGTTATATATGCATTGGGCATGTGTATTGCCTATGCAAGCATCTATGATGTTTTTCCTTTTATAAATATTGCCCATACATGTTTAAGACCTGCATTGTCCATCAATATTTATTACTTTGTGTGTGTGTGTGTGTGTGTGCGTGTGTGTATGTGTGTTCAATGATTTTTTTCATCCTGTCTTGGTGAACAATGAAGAATATATTCTTAAATTAACAATGTATTTATTGTTTGAATCTATATTATTTTGGAAGAGAGAAACAAATTTTGTATTTGAAGGTAATTTTCTGGGTTTTTTTTGAGACAGATTCTCACTATTTCACCCTCGGTAGAGTGCTGTGGCATCACAGCTCACTGCAACCTCAAACTCCTGGGCTTAAGAGATTTTCTTCCCTCAGCCTCCCAAGTCGCTGGGACTACATATTCCTGCCACGATGCCCGGCTATTTCTTTGTCGTGGTTGTCATAGTTGTTTAGCAGGCCTGGGCCTGGTTTGAAACAGCCAGTCTGGTTGTATGTGGCTGGCACCCTTACCGCTGTGCAACAGGCACCAAGCCTTGAAGGTAATTTTTAAAACATGTTTTAATTATATCTTTCAGGTAAATAAATTTAGGACATTGTTAATTGTGATTAAAAATACGAAATTGTCCTCAAATATTTTAAGTGCATTTTAGTCTTATCAGGCATATTTACATAGTTGTCAACAAATTTCTAGATCTTTTTTTATTTTACAAATATGAGCTTTAATACTGACTATAAAAAAATCCTCTTTTCCTCCTCTCTCCTAAAGTATTATTCTTTCTTTCTTTCTTTTTTTCTGTTTTTTTTTTTTTTTTTTACAGACAGAGTCTCACTTTATCACCCTTGGTAGGGTGCCATGGCATCACAGTTCACAGCAACATCCAACTCCTGGGCTTCGGTGATTCTCTTACCTCAGCCTCCTGAGTTGCTGGGACTACAGGCATGCGCCACAATGCCCGGTTATTTTTTTGTTGCAGTTTGGCCAGGTTTGGGTTTGAACCTGCCACTCTCATTATATGGGGCCAGCGTCCAACCCACAGGTGCCACACTTTTTTCTTTTTTTTCTTTCTTTTTTTGAGACAAAGTCTCAAGCTGTCAACCTGGATACAGTACCATGGTGTCACAGATCACAGCAACCTCAAACTTTTGGGCTTATATCAGCAGGTATGAACCCACCACCCTAGGTATTTGGGGCTGGCGCCCTACCCACAGAGCCACAGGTGCTGCCCCTAATCAATTTTTCTGACAGGAGAAAGGTCCGGGTCCAGTTTCAGTCTTTTACATGTGAATATCCAGTTCTCCCACCAACATTTGTTGACTAGGGAATCTTTTCCTCAGTGTATGTTCTTCTTTGGTTTATCAAAGCTTAGGTGGTTTTAACATGTTAGTTTCATTTCCTGATTTTTCATTCAATTCCAAATGTCTATGTCTCTAATTTTGTCCCACTATCATGCTGCTTTGACCACTATGGCCTTGTAGTGCAGCCCAAAGTCTGGTATGCTGTTGACCCCAGCTTTGTTTTTATTATTAAGAACTGCATTAGGTATATGGGTTTTTTTTCTGGTTTCGTACAAAACAAAGATTTATTTTTTTCCAAGTGTTGAAAGAACAATGTTTGTATTTTAATAGGGATGTCATAGAATTGGTAGATTGCTTTCGGAAGTATGGAAATTTTAACTGTGTTGATTGTTCTCAGCCATGAGCATGGTATTTTCTTTCATTTGTTAATATCTTCTGCTATTTCCTTTCTTAGGTTTCCATTATTTTCTTTTTAGAGCTCCTTCACCTCTTTTGTTAGGTCTATTCCTAGGTATTTTTTTTTTTGTTTGAAGATATGGTAAAGTCAGTTGTGTCCTTAAGTAGACTCTGATCTTGGCTGTTATTGGCATATACAAAGGCTACTGACTTGTGGACATTGATTTTATATCCTGAGACATTACTGTGTTTTTGATGACTTACAGGAATATTGTGGTTCCAGTCTTTGGGGTTCTCTAAGTATGAGATCAGATCATCAGCAAAGAAGGAGTGTTTGATCTCCTCTGCTGCCATTTGGATGCCCTTTATTTCCTTGTCTTGCCTAATTGCATTGGCTAGCACTTCTAGCACTATGTTGAATAGTAGTGGCAAGAGAGGACACCCTTGCCTCTCTGGGTCCAGTTATAAGTGGAAAAGCTTTCAGTTTCACTCCATTCAGTAATAGATTAGCTGTGAGCTTGTCATAGATAGCCTCAATCAGTTTAAGAAATGTGCCACGTATGCCTATACTCTTCAGTGTTCTAATTACAAAAGGATGCTAGATTTTATTGAATGCTATTTCTGCATCTATTAAGAGGACCACATGGTCTTCAGTTTGGCTTCTGTTGATATGGTGAATAATGTTTATGGACCTGCATATGTTAAACAAGCCTAACATCACTGGGATGAAACTGACTTAATAATAGTGTATGAGTTTTTTGATGATAAGCTGTAATCTGGCTAGGATTTTGTTGAGAATTTTTGCATCTATATTTATTAGCGAAATTGGTCTGAAATTCTTATTTTTAGTTGGATATTTTCCATTTTTTGTTATCAGGGTGATGTTTCTTCATAGAACATGTTAGGAAAGATTGCATCCTCGTGAATTTTTTGAAATAATTTCTGCAGTGTGGGAATAAGCCATCAGGCTGTATCACTTGTCGAGAGCTTTTGCACACACTGTTCTGCATGATGCACAGGGATGCAGCCTCAGGAAGTCACTTGCTGCCGGGTGATCCTGGTCACTGATGGTCACTCCAAATACACAAGTGTATCTATGTACTTGACCAAGGCCTAGGCTATCCTTTTTTATTTCCTATCTGACAACCACCTTGTCACAGCAATAACCAAAACCAAGCAGAAATTTTACCCAAAAGACCAAACGTTCCAAACTCCTTCCCCTTTCACCTATCAAAGAAGTTCAGAAAGCTAGAAAGGGTAAGAAGATATGAGCATCCCTCCAAAAAAAAAAGTTTTTGTTTTGCTAGGTAATGTCTATCACACCTCCTCTCCCCACACACACAGACAAATTTCAGCATTTGAGCTCTTACTATGCGTCATGGGTAAACATCTCATTGAATCTTCAAAACAACAAGATAATGTCACGTCCAGCAATAGGTAAAAGCCACAAATTACCCCAAACACATTCAAATGATTTTGAAGAGCAAGGAGAACTCCTGGTTCTCAGCTTGGGGGACAGACAGCTCCAATTCCAGCATTTAACAACTGCATGCCTTTGAGCAAGCTCCTCCTAATTGACAAGACCTTCCTGAGGCTGCATCCCTGTGCATCATGCAGAAGAGTCGGTGCAAAAGCTCTCAGCAAGTGATACAGCCTGATGGCTTATTCCCACACTGCAGAAATTACTCCCACACTGTTTTCTCATCTGTCAAAGGGGCTAATGCGTGCATCTTTCTCATAAAAAGAAGCCAGGTCCAACCGGGCAACACTGTTTGTTATCTGTGGTTATTGCCATTAAGGTTGGCTGCTAATTCAGCATTGAAGGACAAACACCTCTCCGTGGTGGATGAGGGTGGCAAAACAACCTCTTTGATGCCCTGTCCTGTACATCCAAAAGGCTCCTGGCATAGCGAGAGCTCAAATTCATCAAAGTGTGGATTTCACTGGCTTATCACAACCTGTATGTGGGAATGTGACAATGTGTAATTTATTTCAATTAAATTTTGTTTCACATACTATTTTGCAAGTCAAGAAGATAGGTCAGATCCAAAAAGGGGACAAAACAAAGAATGGAAAGAAGTTCCAGGGTCTCGGCATTGCATTATTAGCAGCCCAGTGTTTGCTTGGCCTAGGTGGAAGCCTATCTTTGGAATGCACAACTCTGTCTGTGGAGTCCTTGCCCACAGAATCACAGACTCACTATTTCCGGGCTGAAGGGCCTATTTGTCCGCTTTAAGTGAAATTACTCGATTCTTAAAAGTCAGTGGAGCATTTTAGAGGGGAAGGATCAGATAGACTACTCCAAATAAGTTTCATTAATCAAAACACACGATGTAATGTAACTAACATTTTACAATTAAGGGAGAACAGATGGAACGAAAGCCTCCTGTCTCTGTAACTCTCAGTACATCTTATAATCACTCGATACATCCTCCTACTTTGGAGAAACACACTTTTGCCTCCAGTCCTCAGTACATGGGGAGATCATGGGCAAACCCCAAACTTGGGGGTGTTCTAGAGTTCCAATTATTACTTCATCCTCAGCCTGGCCGGGTAAGAAGCAGGTGAGATCCGTGGCTGGGGATTTGAAGATGTGGCTTTTCTATATTAGGTGGTCCACAAGTTCCTTCGTCTTTGTTTTCTCACCAGGCCACAAAAGGCCACACAGGCGCCCTTCTCTTCCCTCCAGTGTGTTTTTCTGGGACTGCCCTTTCTTTTTCCCTTCCCTTTTCATGGTCAATTATGCACAAATCACTTACAGAAAACACAGTGGAGTGACTTTATCTTCAGGAAAGCCTCTAGGACACAGTTAACGACAGTCGGAGTCCACATTGGCTAGGCTGACACCATTGTGGATTCCCAGGGTGCTATTCTTTCTCACACAGTGGAGATGCCATCAGGGAAGGGGCGGTACCCAGAGACTATAGGATGAAAAGGGACCTTGAGGACTTAGCCACTTCTGCTCCTGAGTAATTAGGCCGCATCAAATAAGACAAGTTTGCAGGAGGCTGAACCAGACAACAGGCTGGATTTCCGGAATCCTAATGAGGACAATAAGATCAAAGAAACAATTTAATACCACCAGCATCTACCAGGCAGAGTGCTGCCCTCAAACCTGCAAGGAAGAGGCCTTAGAATGCCCATCCAGCTTCCATGCTAGTATCCTAGGAAAATCCAGCTAGAAATAACAATAAATCTGAAGGCATCATGTTACCACATCTCAGATTATTCTACAAGTGTATAGTGATCAAAACAGCAAGGTGCTGACACAAAAACATAGATGCAGTTCTATGGAATAGATTAGAGAATGTAGAGATGAACCCAGCCACATATAGCCATATGATCTTTGATAAACCTAACAAAAGCATGCACTGGGAAAAAGAATCCTTATTTAAAATGGTGCTGGGAGGACTTATCAGCTACATGTGGAAGACTGACACTGGACCTGCACCTCTCACCACTGAAAGAAATTGATTCTCACTGGATACAAGATTTACATTAAAGGCATAAAACAATATAAATTCTAGAAGAGACTATGAGGAAAACACACTTCAAGTTAGTGGCCCTGGAAAAAAAAATATGAGGAATATTCCCATGGCAAATGTAGCGACACCAAAAATAAATGGGATTTGATCAAACTAAAAAGTTTCTGCAGAGCTAAGGGTAACACAGACAAAGCAGAGAGCCTTAGGAATGGAAGACAAATTTTCATGTTATCAATCTGACAAAAGCTCGATAACTAGAATCTACAGAGAACTCAAATTAATCACCACAAAAAAAGCAAACAACCCCACTTGTATGTGGGCAAGAGACTTGAACAGAAAATTCTCTGAACATGACAGATGAATGGCCAACAAACACATGAAGAAATGATCATCATCTTTAATCATCAGGGAAATGCAAATCAAAACCACTCAGTTAGGTGAGATATCACCTAACTCCAGTAAGATTAGCCTACATCACAAACTCTCAATCGTGTGATGCTGCTGTGGATGTGGAGAAAAGGAAACAGTTTTACAGTGCTGGTGGGATGGCAAACTAATATAACCTCTATGGAGGTTCACGTTGATCTCACATTCCCATACTAAGCATCTGCAAAATCATTTCACCACAAACATAGTCAAACCAATCAAGTCTGTTGATTATTAGGAGTGAACACACACCTGCCCTTGACCTTCCTGATGAGATTGCCTGCTGCAGCCACTTTACCAGCCCAGACCTCCCAGCAGCCCCTTGGCAAGGGCTCAGCCTCCCCCATTCAGGGCGGTACTGTTCTTGCAGGAGCCACACTCAGCCCTGGGACCAGAAGCTGGGGCTTCCAGCTCAAGGCTTTCCTGGGCACGCTCCCCAGTTCCCCTGATCCCTGCAGGAGCCAAAAAGGACACATCCTCCTTCTCTCTTTTCCTTCCTTCACCACCCTGGGCCTCACTCAGTAGTCTAGCTGTGGCTCTGAACTCACTCTCTGTTCAGAGATTATTGTGGAGCAGTGGTTAAGGGAAAGAAGCTACTGGTCATTGACCTCATGGATTAATTTTCAGAAAAAAAAAATGCCAATGCCTGGATAAAGAAAGTCCTGAGCTTTATTGAATGGCCAGTTGGCAATGTGGTTTAAGGCCTGGGAAATCACTCCAGCACTTTCTTCTGCCTAGAAGAATAAATCACCTGTTGTCTCCACTGGTTCCGTGCTGAGGAAGGCCACCGGCACCCTACAACTATTTTCTGGAACTTGTTAAATATTTGGCATGCATTTCTCTTTATTTTTTATTTTATTTTATTTTATTTTATTTTACTTGTTTTATTTTATTTTATTTCATTTTATTTTATTTTATTTTTTGAGACAGAGCCTCAAGCTATAGCCCTGGGTAGAGTGCCATGGCATCATAGCTCACAGCAACCTCCGACTCCTGGGCTCAAGCAATTCTTCTGCCTCCGCCTCCCAAGTAGCTGGGACTACAGGCACCTGCCACAATGCCCGGTTATTTTTTGGTTGCAGCGGTCATTGTTATTTGGCGGGCCTGGGCTGGATTTGAACCTGCCAGCTCAGGTATATGTGGCTGGTGCTTTAGCCGCTTGAGCCACAGGCACCAAGCCATCTCTTTATTTTTGAATGAAGATTTAATTGACAGATGGCCAGAGAACAAAAAGCAGAAGTAACCCCAAAGCTGTAAGGGTCTAAGGGTGTGGAGAAGCCCAGGGGGTACGAAGGAACTCCGAGGAATCCTGGAAGTTCCAGATGTGTAGAATGCACCAGCCCTATTGTCTCCTCTAGAGATTTTGCGGCTGAGAGCTCCTGCAGCTGAGGATCCTGGGTGAGTACCCTTTACCCTGCATTTTCCCAGTTACTGGGCATAAATAAGAACCATCCATTAGAATAAGGGGGAAAATGCAGGTTCCCAGGTCCTCAGCATTCAGAATTCAAGATGTGTGGTAGCCTTCAGGGGATGATTCTCAGCATATATCTGATTTCTCTCAAGGTTTCCTGTATGATCCCAGGGGTCCAGCAACCAGGATGGTGGCTATGGAGGCTGCCAATTCTGCCCAGAATCTACAGTTTTGAAAGCACCTCGTAGGTGTCTGTGCCTACAGCCAGAGTCAAAGGCTGGACTGTACAAGCTCTCCTTTCAGCTCCTCCAGGATCTGAGTTTTTTTGACCCTGCCAGGGACCCCTGCACCTTTCTTAGAGCTCTTCCTCCCTTTCCTGGGCAGAGTATCCCACTCAGGGTTCACAAAATCTCCCCTGAATCAGAGGAGCCAGTTCATGTCCAACACTCTGACTTGACTTTTTCTTATGTGCCAACCTCTTCAGGGGATTTTAAAAGGGTTTCTTGGTGCCAGAGAAAATAAATTCACAAAGGAATCAGAGTCATTGTTTGTCTCCATTTTGTAATCACATACGATTCACAAAGTAGTGCAGTTATCTGTATCTGCATCATCGAAGAAGCGGAGCCAGATAGGGCCAAAGGGTCAGCGTGTTACCCACTTATCCTGTTCCCTTGCGTCACCTTCACTACTGTGGCTCTGGGCCTTGGAGCTGTGGTGAGTGTCCTTGCCAAGGTAGACTGTGGTACCCCGGAAGGCCCTGTGGCTACAGCCCCTTACTATGGCAGATGGTTGAGTACAGCTGACGGTGGCCACCACTCTGTAGGTGCACCACAAGACAACAGGGGACCTTTCAGAAACCAAAAACCAGGAACAACTACGACACCTACACACCAGTCACCATGCTATTAAGGTAATATCTACTAAATTAAGACAAAACTTAGACGTGAACTATCCCAAGATAACCACGCAGAGGCCCATGAAACCAAAAGCACCTGCCAGTTGTCTTTTTGCACAGATCCAGCTTGCCTGGTCCCAGTATGATCCAGGCAACCAACTGAGTATGAGCCAATGTTTACTTCAAATGGGCTCGTAATCCTTAATAAACCATTTCTGATAACTTCAGAAATTTCTTCAACCTTAGAAAAGACTCAGGTCATTTCTCCTACAAACAACTCCTCCTTAAAAACCACCCACTGTAGTCTCAAAGGATCATCTGAAGTCCCATTAAAGGAGTTTCCCTGTAAACATTCCTCAGAAATATATTTAAAATCATTCTCATAAAATGTGTTTTAAGAAAAGACAAGCTTAATTCTCATAGGCTTCATTATTGGAAAAAAAAATAATAATTGTACGGTTTCTAAATTGAAATAAAATTGCAAAGATGCAAAATCAACCTATATCATCATCTATAAACCAGTCACAAATGTTAAATCAACTGTAAAAACTATTTTAAATCTACATGAATAAGTTTATTAGCTGATTTGAAATCATATTTTGTGCTACCTTCATTTATTAACTT
This sequence comes from Nycticebus coucang, assembly GCF_027406575.1. NCBI lineage: Eukaryota > Metazoa > Chordata > Mammalia > Primates > Lorisidae > Nycticebus > Nycticebus coucang. The sequence continues at coordinate 2,536,207 of NW_026515577.1, read as the reverse complement.
CTCCAATAGCAATGAAGTTATGGGGGATATTTGAAATACAGAGATGTTCCCAAATATTGCTGTTGATGATGACAAGGGCGCCCTCTCCAGGGGGAAAAGAGGAAGCCTATGACTTTCTGGTATGTGGTGCAAAAAATGGACTTGGAGAGGGAAAGCCACATGATTTACATACCTACAAATTTGCCACGGAGTCCTAATAAGCATGCCTAAGACTTTATGCACAAGGGTTTGCATTCATATTGTGCTTAGTTAGAAGCAAGGAAATAATTTTCTAGAAGCAGCCAAAATAGCCTATGTCAAATGACTCTAAGTTTCAAGAAATTTCTCAAAGCATTTGGAGTTTAAAAGCAAGGGGACATTTCTGTGAACCCTCACTATTGAACATCCCTTTCATAGAGAGAAGTTCAGAGTATTTTAATCTCTGTAGCTCTAAACATGCCTCTTGGTGAAGAATAACCAGATCAAAAAGTCTACAAATATCTCATCTTTCTTTGTGTCTTCCAGGAGTCACAGGAATTCGAGTGGAGTATTCACCAATTGCCTCTGAACATGAAGCAGAAACAGAAATCTCATACAGAGAACACTGTAACTAAAGTTTTTTGAGTGTTCCCCACCTCCCTCTCTGAGCTTTCTGCTCACTGCCCTGCTGCGGGACAACAGAAACATACATTGGATCACTAAGGCTCTAGGCTCATTGCACCTTGAACACTTGAGTCAGCAAACTCAAGGGCAAATCATTTGTCTATTTACACAGAAGAAATGGAGATGAGCTGTGCTAACCCTAATAAGCATCTCTATCCCAAAGTTTAAATGTCATATCCACATCCCTAGAGATGAGAGAAAAGAATTCCAAGATTAGTAGTCTTCCTCCTATAGAGGAATCAAAGTCCAAAAATATAAAGCCAGATAAAGAAACGGAGCTTTGGAGTGTTGTCTGTGCCTCCCAGCCACCTTCAGTTGCAGAAGTCTCTAATGGAAAAGGGGGTTGAGGAAAAGGGGGGAAGGTGGGCAGTGGAGACTAGCCTGACACTGGGTCTCATTCTCCTTTTTGACTGCAGGCATGTCTGGAGGGACCATCTCTGAGCTGCCCTACCTTGTCTACTTGGTCCTCATGTCTACAAGCCACCCACTGTAAATGCCCGTATGACCACCTCACATCGTAATCTTCATTGTGTTTCACATATAATACATATTTTCAGAAATACTTCTGTGGGACTACAGGTGTGTGCTACTACCTAGTTCTATGTTTGTAGCACTTTTGAAGATACTCGGGCATTACTCCTTGGCCAGGATGCTAGGACTTTTATGACTAGTTAAAGAAAAAAAAAATATATGATCTACTATCTCTGCCAGGCTCTGCCTATTCTCTATGGCAGTTGTTTCCACACTTTGAAAGTCCCTTTGCCTGTGTAAATTTACCCAACAGTTATTTTCAGATTTAATTTAAATTTCGTTTCCATGAGTTGTGATAAAATCAAAATCAAATCAATCATTAGATATGTTTTTTCTCCTCTAGTGTTTCTTCATTTGGTTTGGATTAGGGTCCATAGACATTTGTCTTATCATCATGTACACAAATAAAAGAGTAAGCAAAATGGACAGGATGGAGGTTTTACAAGTGTGATTATAGTTTGAGTACCTTTCTCAGAAAATTAACTTTTGCATTGCAACAGTGATAGCAAAAATGGTGTGACTGGAACACAAAATGAGATATCTTTGCTCTAGATTTAATGTTATTGCTATTAGGCACACTACATTTAAAATCTGTTGCCATAACTGCTAGCATTGTGGTATATTTTGGTTTTAATGTGTAAATTTGCAATAAGATTGTGCTTCAATACTTTGGTGATAACATTTTCCTATTACCACATATAGAAGGAAGAACACTAAGTACACAGCAAAGTAAGTATCCTATACAAAACTGGACTTTGGGGGTTAGTTGTCATTTATAACTAGTTGAAACCAATGAACAGTAATACCTATGGTCTTGGTCAATTTAAGGTGTAACTGTCCTCATTTAGAATTCTATTGTGATGCTGGTTTGGGTTCTGTGACTCAGACAGAATTCTGAGAGTCAGACTACCAGTCTTCATTTTCCCCTATACATTTGAACCTTCCTCTTGTGTGATTTCTCCCTGTTATCTCTCTGCTATTCCCCTTCTCACCCTTTCTTATTCCACTCCTTGCCAAAACTATAATTGAGAGACTTTATAAAGTACCATTTTATGATTTTGTTTCATCTACAGCATAAGCTGTAATGATGATCACGGATGTAGGCTGTGCCTCTCCGGAAAAGACTGAGATAAAAGCAGAGGCCTCTGCTAAGGGCAGGAAGAAGACCCAGATGATGAAGTGTACTGTGGTCCTCTTAACTGGTTTCAAATACCTCTGTGAGGTAGAGGTGAGACAGAGCTGAGTGGAGAGCTGTAGTGATGTGTGGTCATGGCATGGCACAGTGAATGTGTTTCACCAGGTTTCTGTAATATAATTTTCATACTTTTGTATTAAAAGAAAAGAAAAAAGTCATTTCCGTTACAAACAAAATTACCTGTCCCTTAAAACAAGCAGTCCTGTGTACTGTGTACTCCAGTCCTGTGTACTCGGTGTTTGTTCTGAATAGTCATGAAATATTCTGATTATTACCTCTGGCTGTAAGATGTTTCTCCTGAGGACACCTTATGGTAGTAGGTTGGTATTTCTGAATAATGAAGTGTAACTCCAAATGTTTTACCTTGAGATAGATAATAGCTAAAATCTAGCTTATTTATGTAGTTTCATTTAATGAGAAAACACCCATGATTTACGAAGCATAATTCCTTTGACAGAAGCCTGACAAAAACCAATGATAGAAGCCAGTGTCATTTTTGAAGCCTTCAGTACCTTATCATTTTATGTCAATCAGAAGAATTTAGTGCTTTTTACAACTAATTACTTAATTTACATGACATATACTAATAGCTAATGTTTACAGAAGAACTGTGTGAAATGCTTTGATTATGTCACTTAATATATATGAGACTCTGTGTAAGGTGGGCATCATTAGTATTGCCAGTGTTACCGTGAGGAATATGGGGTAGAGGTATGAAACAACGTGGCCCGTGTTTCACAGCTAGTTTGTTGTTGAATCAATATTGTAGCCATGGTAATTTGATTCTAGAGCTCATGGACCTGAGCACAGAATGATACTGTTTCTTCTGTCTCACATGGGACTGATATTGCTGGTTAAAAGCTGCTCTAGTTGATTTCCTATTAACATTTTTCCTAACTTCTGACATTCTTGTTAAAAATAGAAGTTATACTTTAACAACGATGAAAGAGTTCAGCTTGGTAATAACATCTTAAGTGTATCAAGTAGAACAGTAGTTTATTATGTATTCAGATGATTTATGGTTCTTGTGCTCACCTTGATATTTCAATTGTGTTTAAAGAGAGGGAGAAGCGAAAGGGGATTGAAAATCTATGTCTTAATTCTTGTTGCCATAACAAAATGCCTTAGCCTGGGTCATTCATAAACACCAGGAATTAATTGCTTTCAGTTCTGGAGATTGGAAAGTCCAAGACTAAGGTGCCAGGAAATTTGGTATTTGATGAGGAGCTGCTTCCAAGATGGCTGCTGCTTCTTGCATTGTTCCAGGAGCAAGTGCTGTGTCTTCCCTTGATGGAAGGGACAAGGCTGCTCCTATACAGGGAAAAGAATAGAAAAGAATGATTTTCTGAACTTGGGTCAAGGGACCCCATGTCCCTTGTTTTTCCTACCTACCGTAAAAGTGAGGGAATCTAGATTTTTGAGCATTTAACTTGATCCTAAGTGACCTTGAATCATTGATTCAATCTCTCTGGGCCTATTTCTTTATCTATAGATTATAGGACTATTTAGATGATCCAAAATGCCTATTAATTTATAAATTTCTTTTGAACAGTGAACCACAGGAGTGACCATTGTCCTTTATTTTTTAAATCTAGTTTTGTTCTATCTTTTCTTAAAAGTCATGAATTATTTAAAAAACTATAAAAACACAGAAACAGTAGAAGGGACAGTTGATATCCACCATAAACATTTAATCAGACATTACTATCTTATTGTGTGTTTTCGATCTTTAACCAAATAAAACATTAGGGACATTGCTTCATCTCATTGTCATCTTTTCCTTCTTGCTTTGTATATCATTTTATGATACGTAAATCTTAATTTGTTTTAACAGCTGTAGAGTATTCCTTTATATGACTGAACCTTTGATTCCCCTTCTTTATGTACAATAATGGCCCTCCAGTGAACATTGTAGGATGAGTTTCCTCATCTACTGTGCAAGAGTTTCTTTAGGGTAGACAGACAGTGGTGAAATTATTGATGAAGTTTCACTTCACTTTTCACAGATACTGCCAAAGTGAATGTGCCAATAACTTACATTGTAACCAGCAGTCATTTAAGTTTGATTTTACCACATTATCATTAACATATCTTATTATCAAACTGATTACTTTTGACCAATCATATGTATGGGAAATCACCTTAGTATTTTAATTTGTCTTTACTTGATCACTGCCAACTTTCACTAGGTTATGCTGCAGTAGCAACCAGCGTTGTCTAAGGAAGTGCTATTAAGTATTTCTAAACGGGGCACACAACAGGGTACTGAAGTGTTCATGTTTTCTGATTCAAATGTTGTATATCACGAAAATTACAAAAATGTCAGTTACATGCTAACTGATCTAGTTGGCCACTGTTATAACCTAAAAACTGACTTTTCACACACACACACACACACAAAAAAAAAAAAATTAACTATTTATATGGTGCTGTGGTTATTTCTTATTCTCAAAGATAATGGGCGAGTATGATGTAGTGAGTCAGATTCTACCAGCCACTCGGTTTTGCTACTTTTTGGTGAAACCTGAATCAGTTCATTAGTAGGAATAATAAAGCATTTTGTAGATGTTCTAAATCACAGATAAAGGATGAAGAGTGGATTAGCTCTTCATTTAATCATCATTAGTAGCACATTCCCTACTAATTAACATTTTTATGTTTGCTTTAAAATAACTAAAAGAACATAAAAGCAAATCTCAGAAACAGTTTGCTGTTAATATCTACATATTTTGTAAAAAGGTATACTTTGTTCTGTTAAAACCTTTGTTGACTTTTCTACAGTGAATCTTTCCTTGATTTAATAAAAGTGTTAGTTTTAGAAGTAGAAAAAAATAAAGAAAATTCTGTCTACAAATGTGGTAAAAAGTGAAACATCAAAGTAAAATGTTGGTGGAATAAATGATGTTAGGATATATTGAATAATGGGGCTGATTGATTTTCCTGGGGACTATCCAGTCATATGTCATGAGCCACCTGAAGGAATAGAGGGAAGCAGTCTCAACAGATTTTGTACCATTTTTAACATTAGTAAAGGAACTGCTCGCATAGTGCCTTTTTAGTCCTTTTTGTTACAGGGACTAGTATCAATAAAGGAGAGGGCATTTTATTATGATTTCACTTTAGATTTTCTGCTTTTTTATGAGTGGGAGGTATAAGGGCTAAAGTGAAAAGCATTATGAATCATTTTCATATTGTCATAAAATTGGGAAATAAATATTTAAGTTACTTTACACTGTATCATAGATCTGCCAGTATGTTCTGTAGTTACAGTACTCATGAAATCTTTAGTGCTTGAAAAGTAAAAAATGCTGCTTTTTTCTTCAGAAAAATTCAGTGGGACAAGCATTATTGGACAACGTATATGACCATCTGGATGTGCTAGAAAGGGACTATTTTGGGCTCATGTTTTACGAAAATATTGAGGAGAAGGTAAGTGACTTAAAGATGCAATGGAAAGTATCAGCAACAGGTTAGACCATGCAGAAGAAAGAATTTCAGAGGTAGAAGACAAAGTTTTTGAGATAACTCAGATAGTAAAAGAGGCAGAAAAGAAGAGAGAGAAAGCAGAACGTTCACTGTCAGAATTATGGGACTTTATGAAGCGTTCCAACATACGAGTTATAGGAATTCCAGAAGGGGAAGAAGAATGCCCCAGAGGAATGGAAGCCATACTAGAGAATATTATAAAAGAAAATTTCCCAAATATCACCAAAGATTCTGACACACTGCTTTCAGAGGGATATCGGACCCCAGGTCGCCTCAACTCTAACCGAGCTTCTCCAAGACACATTGTGATGAACCTGTCCAAAGTCAAGACCAAAGAAAAGATTCTGCAAGCTGCCAGGAGTAAGCGCCAGTTGACCTACAGGGGCAAATCCATCAGATTGACCGCAGACTTCTCTAATGAAACTTTCCAAGCAAGAAGACAATGGTCATCTACCTTTAATCTACTTAAACAGAACAATTTTCAGCCCAGAATTCTGTACCCTGCTAAGCTAAGCTTCAAAATTGACGGAGAAATCAAATCATTTACGGATATACAAACATTGAGGAAATTCGCCACAACAAGACCAGCTCTACAGGAAATACTTCAACCTGTTCTGCACACTGACCACCACAATGGATCAGCAGCAAAGTAAGAACTCAGAAATTAAAGGACAGAACCTAACCTCCACACTGATGCAAAAGATAAAACTAAGCAATCGACTCTCACCAAATAAGATGAATAGAATACTACCACACTTGTCAATTATCTCAATAAATGTTAATGGCTTGAATTCCCCACTGAAGAGACATAGATTGGTTGACTGGATTAAAAAACACAAGCCATCCATTTGCTGTCTGCAAGAAACACACCTGGCTTCAAAAGACAAATTAAAGCTCCAAGTCAAGGGTTGGAAGACAATTTTTCAGGCAAATGGAATTCAGAAGAAAAGAGGAGTTGCAATCTTATTTTCAGACACATGTGGATTTAAAGCAACTAAAGTCAAAAAAGACAAAGATGGTCACTTTATATTGGTCAAGGGAAAAATACAACAAGAAGACATTTCAATTCTAAATATTTATGCACCCATTTTAAATGCTCCCAGATTCTTGAAGCAGACCTTACTCAGTCTGAGCAATATGATATCTGATAATACCATCATAACAGGGGACTTTAACACTCCTCTTACAGAGCTGGACAGATCCTCTAAACAGAAATTAAACAAGGATATAAGAGACTTAAATGAGACTCTAGAACAACTGTGCTTGATAGACGCATATAGAACACTCCATCCCAAAGATAAAGAATATACATTCTTCTCATCACCCCATGGAACATTCTCCAAAATTGATCATATCCTGGGACACAAAACAAATATCAACAGAATCAAAAGAATTGAAATTTTACCTTGTATCTTCTCAGACCATAAGGCACTAAAGGTGGAACTCAACTCTAACAAAAATGCTCGACCCCACCCAAAGGCATGGAAACTAAACAATCTTCTGTTGAATAACAGATGGGTGAAGGAAGAAATAAAACAGGAAATCATTAACTTCCTTGAGCATAACAACAATGAAGACACAAGCTACCAAAACCTGTGGGATACTGCAAAAGCAGTTTTGAGAGGAAAATTCATCGCTTTAGATGCCTACATTCGAAAAACTGAAAGAGAGCACATCAACAATCTCACAAGAGATCTTATGGAATTGGAAAAAGAAGAACAATCTAAGCCTAAACTCAGTAGAAGAAAAGAAATATCCAAAATCAAATCAGACATCAATGAAATTGAAAACAAAAGAATCATTCAGAAAATTAATGAAACAAGGAGTTGGTTTTTTGAAAAAATAAATAAAATAGATAAACCATTGGCCAGACTAACCAGGAATAGAAAAGTAAAATCTCTAGTAACCTCAATCAGAAATGATAAAGGGGAAATAACAACTGATCCCACAGAGATACAAGAGATCATCTCTGAATACTACCAGAAACTCTATGCCCAGAAATTTGACAATGTGAAGGAAATGGATCAATATTTGGAATCACACCCTCTCGCTAGACTCAGCCAGGAAGAAATAGAGCTCCTGAACAGACCAATTTCAAGCACTGAGATCAAAGAAACAATAAAAAAGCTTCCAACCAAAAAATGCCCTGGTCCAGATGGCTTCACTCCAGAATTCTATCAAACCTTCAAGGAAGAGCTTATTCCTGTACTGCAGAAATTATTCCAAAAATTTGAGGAAGAAGGAATCTTCCCCATTACTGGGCATCTACCCAGAAGGAAAGAAATCCTTTTATCATAAGGACACTTGTACTAGACTGTTTATTGCAGCTCAATTTACAGTCGCCAAAATGTGGAAACAGCCTAAATGCCCACCAACCCAGGAATGGATTAACAAGCTGTGGTATATGTATACCATGGAATACTATTCAGCCATTAAAAAAATGGAGACTTTACATCCTTCGTATTAACCTGGATGGACGTGGAAGATATTATTCTTAGTAAAGCATCACAAGAATGGAGAAGCATGAATCCTATGTACTCAATTTTGATATGAGGACAATTAATGACAATTATGGTTATGGGGGGGGAAACAGAAAGAGGGAAGGAGGGAGGTGGGTGGGGCCTTGGTGTGTGTCACACTTTATGGGGGCAAGACATGATTGCAAGAGGGACTTTACCTAACAATTGCAATCAGTGTAACCTGGCTTATTGTACCCTCAATGAATCCCCAACAATAAAAAAAATAAAAAAAAAAAAAAGAACTTTTTAAAACAAGTTTTTATCAGTATAAAATTTATCTTTAAAATAACTTATGTGTTATCAAGACTTCACCTTAGAAATCTGGTAAATATTGAAAAACTATCTTGTGTAGAGAAAATGATCTATACGTTTTGGGAGTTTTTTTGTATGTGTGTGTTTTACACTTGTAAGCAGACAGAATGTAATTGTCATCGATTGAAAATTGGTGTTCTGACATAAAAACAACACAGAGTTTTAAAAATGGCATTAAACGTTTGGTTTTCAATGTCTCAATCTGCCTTTTTGTTGCTAAGGATGGATAAATCAGCTCACACTGTGTAGGCACCTGCATGGTGGGTATTAAGGGTGCCTGACACATGGGATGGAGACACATTGGAGGGATTCTATGTGAGGATACCCAAGGCTCATGGTGACAGTAAAAGGGATTACTGTTTGAGACCTAACACTCAAATCACAGAAAGAAGAATAGAAGGGTGAGTACAGAAACCTGAGTGTGCATTTTATTTGCCTACATGACATCATTGTTTGTATTTCCATGTCCCACTAATAAAATACAGGTTAGGAAGGATGGCATTATAGAACAGGACATTTTCTGAACTTGCTTACTTTTCTAACCTTGATGTTTAGTTTGTGTTAATTTCATGTTTAGACTAGGGGCAATTAAATTGCCTGCCGGCCTGCTGAAGAGTGTGTGAGTACCCTTACTAGGTCTGTGTGTACAACACTCTTCTCAGAATTAACAACATATATGACTAAACTGGAAATTTTTTAGGCTATAAATTATAAGTTGATCTTAATAGTGTTTCCAAGCATGTACTTCTTTGTTGGCCTTCAAAGGCATAAAAGAGAATGTGGTGAGAATGGTTGTTGTTATCTAAATTTTTGAACTTACCAGTTAGTAGTTTCCTATGAGATTTAATCTTTGGAAAATAGGGACAAAATTCAGTGTGTTGCGAATGTATAGACTGATGTGTTCTGTTAGTAGAAATAGACTATGCTATATTTAGAAATCCAGAATTTCTTGAACACTAGTTTTGCATAAGAGTGATATTTACATAATGAGATTTATTATATTTTATTTTGATAACTCCTAATATATGTGTCTAATTTATATTCTACTCATAATCTCAGCCTACTGTAGAGGGGATTTGGTAATTTTTCTGCCTGTGGTCTACAAATGTAGTACAAATGTTATGTGTGTGTTATTCTTTCCTGCTATGACTCTGTGAACTCTTTGAGGATACAAACTTTGCTTTATTTATTTTTGTTGCCTCACCATATCTAGACATTAACTAATGCTTGTTACCTATAAACCATCTCAGACCCTGTCCATTGTTATCAGAAGAAAATAAGAGGTATCAAGGAGGATGTGGAGAAATTTAAACCCTTTTGTGCTGTGTGCGGGAACGTAAAATGGTACAGCTGTTAATAGAAAACAGTATGAACATGTCATAAAAATGAAAAGTAGAGGTATCATATGGCACAGCAATCCCACTTCTGGGTATAGATCAAAAATAGCTGAAAGTGAGACCTTGAAGAGGTATTTGGACACTCATGCTTATTGTAGCATTATTCATAATAGCTGAGAGGTGAACGTAGCTACATGTCCATTAATGGATAAAAAAAGTGTGGTACATACGTATAAGGGAATGTTATTCAGTCTTAAGAAAGGAAATTTTGTCATATGTTATAGCATGAATAAATGTAGAAAATGTTAAGTGACATAAACACTGTATGATTCTACTAGATGAGGCATCAGAAGAATCAAACTCATGGAAACAGAGAATAGAATTGTGGTTGCCTAGGGCCGTGAGATAGGAAAACGGGGAATTGTTCAAGTGGTTTCTGTTTTGCAAAATGAAAACGTTTTAGAGATCTGTTGTACAATAATGAGAATATAGTTAACATAACTGTGCCTTAACAATGTTTAAAATGGAAGGTTTTATACTATGTGGTTTTTTACACAATAAAAAAAAAAACCCTCCCTATGGGCAAAATGGCAAAGGATCCAATAGAGAACCATGAACACAAAGACCCTGGCCTCCTAGATGTCTCTGTTATATTCTAGATGAGGAGACAGAGGAAAGAACTAATTACCCAGTTACTATATTTTGATTCCTGCTCTACAGGAAAAATTATGGACACTAAACAGAAATACTGTTCTATTTTTTTTTTTTTTTTTTTGAGACAGTGTCCCATTTTGTCACCCTCGGCAGAGTGCCCAGCTGACAACAACCTCAAACTCTCAGGCTTAGGCAATTTTCTTGCCTCTGCCTCCCAAGTAGCTGGGACTACAGGTCCCTGCCACAATGCCTGGCTATTTTTTTGTTGTTGCAGTTGTCATTGTTTATCTGGCCTGGGCTCGTTTGAACTCACCCACCGGTCTTGGTGTTTGTGGCCTGCGCTATAACCACCATGTTACGGGTGCCGGGGTGCCGGGACTCCATCCAGGAAGACCGTTCTTAAGAGGGAATGTTGTTTGAGCAGAGACCTATGGTGTGAGTGGACCTTGGCTGGGTAACAGAACATAGGAAGTACAGACATGGGACCCTGAGTTTAGGGCAGCTATCTGCTTGAAAATTCTAAAGAAGCCTGTAGGGTAGGGCTGGGCATTAGCAGGGGTCAGATCATGTCGGGGTATCTAGGCTATTCACTGAGACTTGGGTAATTTCTTTCATCCTACCAAATGGTAAGTCATTGATAAGATGAAGCAAGTATGTGAGATGAGCACCTCTTGCCTTTCAAGAGGTCACTTTGTAGCTGGGCCTTGTGGCAGATCCCTGTAGTTTTAGACGCTTGGGAGGCTGAAGCAGGAGGTTAACTTGAACCTAGAAGTGTGAGGTTGCTGTGAGATGGTTAATAACACAGTACTCTAGCCTGGGGCAACAGAGTGAGACACTGTGTCTAAATAAATAAATAAATAAATAATTAAATAAATAAAACACTTGTGCTAACACTAAGAATGGGATGAAAAGGGACTTGAATAAGGGTGATTACTGAAAGCACAAACATGGCTTTAAGGTTGTGGCAATGAAATAGAAAAGTGAATAAGAGAGTCTTTGCAAGGAGACAGAATCAATCTAATGATTGACCGGTCTGAGCAAAGGATGGCAGATACCAAGAATAAGTAAGGCCTGGTTTTTGGGAAGTTGGAGGAGTTTATTTAGGAGAAGGAAGACTTGATGGGCCGTGGAAGGGGATAGAATGAATATAGTTTCCAACAGTTTGAACTTTGGCTCAGATAACCTCTGGAAAGAATAAGTAAATAAATGAATTTAATTTTGGATGTGTCTTAAAAGATAGCATCTAGCATGAAAAATGCTCCATCTGTAATCCGTCTCAAATGTACCTAGTGCATGAGATGCTTTTTTTTCTGGATGAAAATACTGTACTTGTTGGGTTGAGGCTTATAACCAGGCATAATTATTTAGAATTTATTTTTTTTAAGAATCAGATGTGGCATTTACCACAAAGACATTAGTACTAGAATAGAAATGCCTGTTACCAGCTGATCATTCTGGGATTGGCACTGTGTGGCCGGCACAGTTCTCAGCACCTTATACATGTTGTCTCAGGGAGTTTTCAGAAGAGGCTTCCAAGGTAATGATTATCAGCCACAATGTGAAAATGTGAGGCATAGAGAAGTTAAATATTTAACCCAAGGTGCCTAGGGCAAAAAATGTTATAGATAAGTTTGAAACTCAGGCAAAACTAGTAGAAAAAAGTAAATTTTAGGCAAAATGCAAAATTGTGAACTTCCTGTTCATTAAGAATAGGCACAGTGTTTCGTAGCTATCATAACTGGGAATATAGCAGTGTACCATCTTTTCTCGGAGGAATTTTCCATGTCATCAAATTCTGAAAGTCCTCTTACAAGACTTTCTGTATAGGGTGTTGAAGGACGGTGCTGGCAGAGTTTCTATTATGAGTTTGACTGTTGATCACTCTATTATGACATTAATACATGTGTGACTTGAGCTAACTTACAGATGGTGATAGTGTGCCGGTCTGTGCCAGTGCTATTCGAAAGGGACTTCCTTTTTCATATCAGAATCACGGGAGAGACAGAATTAGGAATTAATTAATTAGGAATCTTATTTATCTCTCATCCTACCTCCAGTCTTCCTAAATACGCACCAAATACACTAATACATATGAATGATTATGTTTACTGGGCATGCCGTTATTGTCCCCTTCCCAGTTAAAAAAAATACTAGCTCATTGTTTAATTTGCATAATTTGTGTAATTTATTGAAAGATGTTATAGCAGGAGATGTTATAGGAGTGGAGATTTATTGAAAGATGTTATAAGATGTTACCAGGTGGACTATGAGATGTCATATTGCTCAGGTATGTTGGAACAGAAAATGGATTAACCATTTGGTGAGGCTAAAATTATCAAGTGTATAACCTCCTTATAATCTAACTCTATTCATTATCAGAGCCTACTATACTCTGTCCTAAATACCTGCCTGACATTTATTAGGGACTAGAGAGGAGACACTTTTTGAAGTTTTACTGCCTGGCATGATTATTTTGTGTTACATAAAGGCAGATCTATCAATTTTGGGAATGAGATGAACAGTTTAGTGTTGACATAGCTACTGAAAATTAGGGGCAATATTCTGGATGTGAGCAGGGAAGGGACATTCTGCACAAGAGAAGCAGCGGCTCCAGCATGGAAGGTCCTGATACACATGAGGCATTTTAAGCTGTCTACTGGGGATGGCGGAGGTGGCAGTGTCATCATCTCCACATAGAAAAGACCCAGGAGGCACAGGCATATGGGAAAGAGGAGCTGGGCACCAGTTTTAGAGCCGTCTTTTCTCAGCAAGTGCTCTCTTTCAGCTGGAATCCCAGGTTGGTTTGAGGGCTCTGTGGGGAGTGCTGATGGAGATGCTGGGAAAGCAGCTGGAAAGATAGGCAGAGATCATTTTTGGAATATATTGTATCTCATGTTAAGGAATCCAGATTTTAAGAAGAAAGATTTTTGGTCAGATTTACATTTCAGAAAGAACTTGTTCCTGGAGTTGAAAGCAATTATACAGGGAGCTGAGACCAGAGACAGGGGGTCAGGAGAAAATTGTGACCATCTAGCCCCAAGGTGATGAATACCTTGGAGATGGTATTAGGGGTGAAGAGGAAGACACAGAGACACTGTGTGGGGAATGTGCCTGGCAGGCTGTATGACCCATCACCTCTGAGGTGTGATGTTGAGTATGTAAGGTAAGTTCAAACGTCAAAGGTGGGCACTGGGGAGTTTGTGGAGACTTTACATAGGTCTTTGGAGGAAAAGTAGCAGTTTGGGTAGAGTTAATCACTGGAGAGTAAATTTTATTGTCATTTTGCAGAATTGGAGGTGTTTGTAGGTTGTATGCTAGATAATGCTTGGGGATCAAGGAGTAGGTGAAGCCATAGAAAATTAATGGTGTAGAATTTCAGCACATGTGTGAACTATTATTTTAAGAGCCTGGCCATGAAAAGAACAGAAGGGAAGGCGACATTAGAGGATGTACCCCAGTACTTCCAATAGACGTTTTCATTTTGGTGGGAATTCGGAATACCTGCCCTGTCCAGTAGCTGTTGGTGCAACTGGACAGCAAATGAATAACATCTACTCAGTCCATTTGTGTTGAACTGAGGGACCTGGGGAGGGCAACACCCCTCTCTATGTCCCTCACAGGCTTTTATTGAAGTCTCAGGCATGAGAAAATAGAGCACAGAGCAAAGCTTAGACAGAGGGTAAGGGTGAAAACACAAGGCATTTATCTTTAACTGCATGATGGAACTTTTAACACATTTTGTTTCCTGCACTTCTGTCTTGCCTTTTTCTTATCACTGCTAAATATGACTTAGGGCTGAGACACTAGTTCTGTGTAGTGAGTATCCTTTTTAGTATGCAGGGCCAGCAGTGATGCTTGGGTTTCCCCCGATCACTCTGTCATAGTGCCTTCCACTTTTATCTCCATTTCCCACCCCCTGTTTTGCTTTTTAGAAAACATTGAAATTTCTTACAGGGAAATATAAGAGGAGGATTTTAATCATGTTGTTTTTAAAATAACCCAAGTTAGTATAACATGTGACCCCATCTCTCTGTTCATGTCAGAAAGTTCTTGGGACATGGATTAGTTTCTGTTTCTAGAGTATTATTTGTAAGGTGTATCCACAAGGAGCCACAGGGGGCTGTTGATCACTTGAAATATGGCTGGCATGACTGGTGAGTGCTGGCTATCATACTGGACAATGCAGATAGTTGACTAACGGTTGGGGGGGTTGGAGGATTTGCTTTATTGTAAATAGCTTTGGCTTTCCTGTGAGAAAGACCAAGAAACATAGATGGCTGATGACAGAGGAAAGTGATGATGAGAATATGTTCTAAATTCATGAAAATGATTAGCCTCGAGTGAAGAGAGTGACCTCATCCAGAGTCTGCAAGAAACAGGATAAGAGGTGATGTAGTGGTTAAAAAATTTGAGTTGTACAAAGAGCAGTATAAAATCTCTATGAAACAGGTGGCAAAACCATCTGTTTACGAGTGAGTAGGGTTGCAGTGTGACCAGGAGAGACAGACACCCAAGAGCTAGCACAGGGGTTGCTATTGACTGAGATTGGAGATCATAAAATTGTGACAACAATAGAGTATATTTGTGCGTTTTTCTCTAACTGCCTTCATCACACTGGGTATAATAGTGGAGAAATGGAGTATTGGATAGGTCCTCTCTTGGCTGTGTTTATGGTAGTTACAGTTAGAGGAAAAAGCAATGAGAAAATTGGAGATGTTGATGAGATGTAATCAAGATAATTAGTCAGAGGGTCTTAGGAAGGAAAGTAATTGAATCTGAAATAGCAGATTGGCTTCAAAAAAATGTCTTAGGGAAGGAGTAGAATTGCAAAGATGTTGAAGATTAGGCACAGTGGTAATAAGTGTGTAGAAAACT